>NW_003852488.1:6697327-6698439 GCF_000181295.1 Otolemur garnettii
TGGTCATCTGGGAATATACCCAACAAAGGAATTGCAGGGTCAAATGGCAGGTCTATTTTTAGTTCTCTAAGTGTTCTCCAGATGTCTTTCCAGAAAGGAGACATTATTTCCACAGAAGTGTTCCTCCTAATGAAGAAGCAATAAAAAATAAACAAATCACCTTTTGTGACCCCTAGTTAACAATGGACTCTAGGCAATCATCATTAATGTCTGATAATGTCACGAGAATTAAACATTATTATATGCTTGCTGACAGATGTGTGCAACGTCACCCATGAAGTAGTCTTGACAAAAAAAACAACAAAGTTTTGAATTTGATCAAGCCTTTAGTTCTAACTACCACCACAGGAAGTAAAAGGGACACTGGGACATGTTTTCCAAAAAACCACTAAGAGAATGGAGTCAGCAAAATGTAGACTGTGGAAAACTCAATAGGTCAAACCAAGTTTCTTTAACAAAAATTTCTAAAAATAAAACAGAAGGAATGATAAGAATGGCAGGGGAACCAGAAGGAAAGAAAAGAAAGAGAGAGAGAGAAAGAGAAAGAAAAGGAAGGAAGGAGAAAGAAAGAAAAAAAGAAAGAAAGAAATAAAGAAAGAAAGAAAGAAAGACAGACAGACAGAAAGAAAAGAGAAGAGAAGAGAAGAGAAGAAGGAAAGGAAAGGAAAGGCAAAGCAAGAAAAAGTGGAAGGAAGGAAGGAAATAGTGAGACATTTGGAGAAGTATGAACACTAATCAGATATTTGATGATATTAAGGAATTATTGTTAATTTTTTAGGTGTAACAATGGTATTATAATTGTGTTTTTAAAAAGAGTTCTTATCTTTTAGACATAATATTAAAATATGTACAGATAAAATAATATACTATTCTAGGATTTCTTCAAAAGAATCAGGGTGGCTCAGCGCCTGTGGCTCAAGCAGCTAATGCACCAGCCACATACACCTGAGCTGGTGGGTTTGAATCCAGCCCCAGCTGCCAAACAACAATGACAGCTGCAACTAAAAAATAGCTGGGCGTTGTGGCGGGCACCTGTAGTCCCAGCTACTTGGGAGGTGAAAGCAGGAGAATCGCTTGAGCCCAGGAGTTGGAGGTTGTTGTGAGCTGTGATG
>NW_003852488.1:6698872-6702186 GCF_000181295.1 Otolemur garnettii
TTTTGAGACAGAATCTCACTCTGTTGCCCTGGGTAGAGTACCAGGGCATCATAGCTCACAGCAACCTCAAACTCCTGGGCTCAAGTGATTCTCATGCCTCAGCCTCCCAAGGAGCTCAGGTGCCTGCCATCACTCCTGGTTAGTTTTTCTATTTTTAGTAGTGATGAGGTCTTGCTGTTGCTCAGGCTGGTCTCAAACTCCTGAGCTCGAGCAATCTCCCCACCTCAGACTCCCAGAGTGCTAGGATTATAGGCATGATCCAACACGACCAATCCAATGAGACCAGCCCAATACTTTTATTTTTTATTTACACTTATTTATTTTGGAGACAAGGTCTAACTGTGTTGTTCAGGCTAGAGTGCAGGGGCATCATCATAGCTCACTGCAGCCTCCAACTTCTGGCTCAAGTAATTCTATGGCCTCAGTCTTTTTTTTTTTTTTTTAATTTTTGCAGTTTTTGGCTGAGGCTGCGTTTGAACCCACCACCTCCAGTATATGGGGCTGGCGCCCTACTCCTTGAGTCACAGGCACTGCCCTATGGCCTCAGTCTTACAAGTAACTACGGCTACAGGGTCTGCCACTACATCCAGCTTTTTTTTTAATTTAAATTTTAAATTTTTTGTGGAGATGGGGTCTCCTTGTGTTATACTGGCTGGTCTCAAATTCCTGTTCTCAAGCAGTCCTCCCACTTTGGCCTCCCAAAGTGCTGAGATTACAGGCGTGTGACACTATCCTTTTATTTTTTCCATGGAGGCCTTTCATTTGTATGCATTATATCCTTAGAAAAAGAACCCCAGGATTTCCCCTCCTGTCTGTTTTCATCTTGCTTCCTTGTGGTCCATGATGCCACAGCTGAGGCTGTCAGTACAACAAAACCAAACTGGTCTGATGGGAGCAGATTATTCTGCCATTTTTCTAGATCTTTGATTTGCACATCAAACCTGGAACTCGTCACTTCACACTGATCAAGCTGCCGGTGGGGTTCACAACAATTTTCCCAGCTCTATGATCATTGGCGACTTCAGATTTGCCAACATAACCATGCTTCATTATCACAGTTAGAAACCGGACGATGACTTTGAAGCATAGCCTGATAACAACCTGGGGTTTGCTCTTTTTTCAGCATCAGCCAGCACACTCAGGGCCCCACTGTGGCAGCACAGTCTTTTCTAAGTCTTCCACAGTCAGGTCTCAGACTTCATTTAAACTCAACTCTGGCCTCAATAGTGAAAGTGCATTTTAAGCTGGGACACCGGGGTCCTAATGGGGCCCTCCCCGCAGCAAGTCATGGGCTTTCTGGGCGAAGGTATGTTTTGCATGGATCCCCAGGCTATGTATATATATTTTTTCAATTTCAATAGATTTAGAGAGTACAAGTGTTTTTTGTTATATGGATGATTATATCATGCTTAAGCAGGGCTTTCAGTCTTATACATCACCAGAATAGTATACATTGTACCCAAGGGGTAGATTTTACCCCTCATATCCCTTCCACCTTCCCCCTTCCTAGTTTTCAATGTTCATTACACCACTTTATGACCATAACTATCCCTTGCTTAGCTCCCACTTGTGAAAATATTCCTGAGATACTTCGCTTAGGATAATGGTCTCTAGTTCTATCTGAGTTGTTGCAAAAAACATTATTTCATTCCTTTCTATGCCTGAGTAGTACTCCATGGTGTGTGTGTGTACTATTTTTTCTTTATCTACTCGTTAGTCGATAACCACGAAGGTTGATCCCTTATCTTCGTGATTATAAATTGCACTACCATAAACACTCAGGTACAGGTGTCTTTTATAAAATGACTTCTCTTCCTTTGGGTAAATAGTAATAGGATTACTGGATGGAATAGTAGGTCTACTTTTAGTTCTTTGAGGACTCTCCAGGCTGTTTTCCACAGAGGTTGTCTAGTCTACATTCCCAGCAACAGTATCTAAGTGTTGCCTTTTTACCAAATTTGCCACTAACATCTATGGTTTGTTGACTTTTTAATAATGGCCATTCTGACAGGGGTAAGATGTAGCTCATTGTGTTTTTAATTTGCATTTCCCTGATAATTAATGATGTTGACCATTTTTTCATTATTTTTTGGCCATTTTTATGTTGTCTTTTGGAAAAACTCTGTTCGTCTTTTTGCTCACTTTTTGATGGGTTTCTTTGGTCTTTTTCTTGCTGATTTGTTTGTGTTCTCTGTAGATTCTGCATATCAGCCCTTTGTCAGATGTATAGTTTGCAGATATTCTCTCGCCTTCTGTGGGTTGTCTGTTTACTCTGTTGATTATTTCTGAGAGCACATGTAGTGAGAATAAGATGGAGTCTGTCAGGCTAGGGCAGAAATGACAGCTGGTCTGGGCAGTTTAGGTCTGCCTGACCTTCACTCCCTGTCTCCCATTCTTACTGTTTTGTAAATTTAGCTCCCACCCTAAAGATGCCCATCTTAAGTAGTTTATTTTGTTTTATTTATTTATTTATTTAATTGAGGTACAGTCTCACTTTGCTGCCCTCGTTATGGCGTCACAGCTCACAGCAACCTCTAACTCTTGGGTTCAAGCGATTCTCTTGCCTCAGCCTTCCAAGTAGCTAGGACTACAGGTGTCTGCCACACACCCAGCTATTTTTAGAGACAGGGTCTCACTCTTGTTCAGGCTGGTCTCAAACTTGTGAGGTCAGATGATCCACCCACCTTGGCCTCCCAGAGTGCTGAGATTACAGGCGTGAGCCACTGTGCCCAGCCAATCTTATGTAGTTTAGAGAATTAATTTTTAAATTAGATATGTTATAATAGATCTCATCACTGAGATATGCTGGTTATTATTTAAAATAAGTATTTATTGGCTCAGCATCTGTGGCTTAAGTGGCTAAGGTGCCAGCCACATACACCTAAGGTGGCAGGTTCGAATCCAGCCCCGGCCCGCCAAACAACAATGATGGCTGCAACCAAAAAATAGCCGGACATTGCAGCAGGCGCCTGTGGTCCCAGCTACTTGGGAGGCAGAGGCAGGAGATTCCCTTACCCCCAGGAGTTGGAGGTTGCTGTGAGCTGTGATGCCATAGCACTCTTCCCAGGGGGACAGCTTGAGGCTCTGTCTCAAAAAAAATAAAATAAAATAAAATAAAAAGGTGTTATTGTGGTCTTTAAAAAATTAATCTAGGAAATTAACTTTTAAATTAAAAATGTAATAGATTGTTACTGAGTTGCGCTCTTTATTATTTAAAATGAAAGCTAACGTAGTCTTTACTTTCAACCTTTATAGATAAAACTGTGATTTTGAAAATGGAAGAACAGAACAGTCTTTTTTTTTTTTTTTTTTTT
>NW_003852488.1:6702295-6707896 GCF_000181295.1 Otolemur garnettii
CAAGTAGCTGGGACCACAGGCGCCCACCACAATGCCCAGCTATTTTTTGGTTGCAGCCATTATTGTTGTTTGGTGGGTCCGGGCTGGATTCGAACCTGCCACCTTAAGTGTACGTGGCTGGCGCCTTAGCCGCTTGAGCCACAGGCGCGGAGCCAACAGAACAGTCTTGAAGAGGCTTCTTTCATTGTTCTCCAGAATCACCAGCCTTCTATCCCCTTCTCTACGTATTGGCTAGCAGTGACAGGCGGCTAGACCCTCTTCCTCCAATAACATTTTCTTTGCATGCAGAAACTTTTTAGTTTAATTAAGTACCATTTATTTTGTTGTTGTTGTTGCTATATTTGCTTTTGAGGTCTTAGTCACAAATTCTTTGCCTAGGCTAATGTCCAAAAGACTTTTTCCTATGTTTTCTCCTAGAATTGTTATGGTTTGAGGTCGTAGGTTTAAATCTTTAATCCATCTTGAATTCGTTTTTGTGTATGGCCATAGGGATCCAGTTTCATTCTTCCGCCTGTGGCTATCCAATTTTCCCAACACAATTTATTGAATAGGGTGTCCTTTCCCCAGTGTATGTTTTTGTGTGCCATTGCACTCAGGCTATATTAAGAACCTGGACATCCTTCGACCATTGGCAACTTTGTGACAGCTGGCTGGGGATAGAGATTCAGTTTGCTGCCACAGAAGAAAGCAGAGCCAACTAGGTCACATGAAGAAGTAACCTGAGCCCTTCACTCCAACCTGTGAGCTAAGGTTAAGCTTGCCCGCTGCTCTTGTGGCTATTCAGGGATATCCTCTCACTGTGCGATCTGAAGAAACAGCCAGCCCCGAGGACCCCATTCCAAGAGCATCAAGTCTTTTACAAACTTTTGAAATATGATTGGGCAAGTTTCTAGTAAGAGTGATATGCAGCCTGTTTGAATGAAAATAAATGTCTGGGAAAGGGGAAAATGAGGTTGAAAGAATGAATACAACAAAGATGGCTGCCTTTTAGTGACTATATTTTTAGAAGGTATAGGAATCTTGAAGAGAAAGAAAATCTTCCTTTCCTCTCTCAAACATTGTTGTGAATTCAAGCACTTCTCTTCTTTCCAGGTTCAATCCTTTCAGCTGCTTTCTAGCTATTTTCCCATATGTTCTCTGATTTTTTTCTTTTGATTTCTTTTTTTTCTAAGTAGAACTGCACTTATTGCCATCTAGTAAACATTGCATTTATTCCCATATTTCTCCCTGGACATGCAACTTTCTTGTTGCATTTCTCCTCTCCATTCCCGCTCCCCTTACCTCTTTGTGAAATCTTGTGATTCCCTTTAAATCTCTCTTCTGTTTTTTCTCTGAATTTCTGTACCCTATAGAAATGCCTTCTGTGCCTTATTCTTTCCTTGCACTTGTCCCCTCCAGTGTGTGTAACATCCATGAAAGGATAAAGCAGTGAGAGGCTCTCCGAGTAAGGTCAGAATGTGTTCTGATGTGGAAAAGCTTCTATAGTACCTGCTCTTTATTGGTTGAGGTTGCTGTCCGTTGTTATCCTCCTGGAGCATTTACTAGGCATAATGTCTGGATCTTTCTTCATTGTGCTCATAAAATCTCTCAGGGCTCTAAAAGTCAGCTTGCTTTTTCCTTCCTAACTTGTTTCTCAATTTTATCATCACCTTCAGCAGCATCTGATTGAAGATGAGAAGAAAGAAATAGAATTTGAGGGGGAGGGATGACCTGTGTCACCAAAACCGAGCTTGGGCTTTGATAAAGTCATAGCTAACTTTTTCTGTGGGAAATTGAGGTACACAAGCACAGGTGCTGAATAATAGATTTTGATAATGATAAAGGTAGAACTGTTTTAAAAAGAGAAAACTATATAAAAGCAAAAAAGAAAAAGAGATTAGTATCCCAAATGATAGACCCACAAATTATTTATTTGGATAGAAGCAGTTAAACTTATTATATCTGCACTATTCTAAGTACTTTATATATATATATATATATGCATTCATAACTTTATCAACAGATTTATGGAATCAGTACTCTTAGAAGCCCAAATGTGCAGGTGAGAAAGCCAAGGTACAGAGAGGTTAAATCTTTTGCCCATGATTACATAGCTATTAAGTGGTAGTCCCTGGATTTGATCCTAAGCCATCTGTCTGAGTTCATGTAACTGCTGTAGCATTTTGGGGTTTTGGTAGAAGTTTTACTTGCTTTCATTAACAAAGCTTTATATAAAGTTTAGTTCATTAATATTTTAGCAGGAAGATGAGTTTCAGGATATGGACCACCTAAAAATTTTGTGTGATCCTCAGCACTTTCCAAAGACTTCTACTTGTTTTCCTAATAGTTAGTAGGAAGCCAAAGGGGACCCAGGAAGAGAAGGTGTCCAACAATAATAAGGGAGCCTTCAGTTCTTGAAATACTTGAAGGTATTAATCATTAATTCACTATTATATGATGCATATATAACATAATATATATATATAATACAACACATAATGCTAAATATTCTTATAGCTAAACCTTTGCTCATATCCATGATTCCAATCCTTGATATCCACGAAGATTGTTTAAAAATAAGTCACAATTTTCAATAGTAGCAATAAGGAACATACAAATTTTTTTGAGACGATCTTACTTTGTTCCCCAGGCTAGAGTGCCGTGGCATCAGCCTAGCTCACTGCAACCTTAAACTCTTGGGCTCAATGATTCCCCCTGCCTCAGCCTCCAGAATAGCTGGGACTACAGGAGCCTGTCACAATGCCCAGTGAGTTTTTCTAAGAGATGAGGTCTCCCTCTTGCTCAGTCTGGTTTCGAACTCCTGAGCTTAAGCAATCACCCACCTCGGCCTCCCAGGGTGCTAGGATTACAAGGATAATCGCCGTATCCAGCCTATAATTCAAAATTTTTAAGAAAACAAGAAGAGACTCTTATTAAATTAAATTTAAATTCTAATGTAATAAGAAATTAGAATATACATGCTGGAAAAAATATGTAACTGAAAATCAATGTGCGAAATTTAATTTAGAGGAATTTTAATACAGAAATACAGAGCTGTGACATGAACGTGCTATTGATGCTTGTATTGCAGTTGAATTGTCAAGACAATGTGGTAAACGATCGATGCTGTTGGTAGCAAGTATAAAACCCAGATACATAAAACAAATATCTATCACTCAGGGAAGGCATCTGCCAAGTGGAAGATTTTGACCAAGAGCCAAGAAAAAGGCTTTTGAGCTTCACTATTAGCCCTTGTCCTGGTGAAACTGCAGAAAAGCTGCCAGTCTTCTGTTATTTATTGTGAATTATCTAAAATCTTTTAATGATTGGCAATGACTTTGTTGGAATAGCTGAGTGACTATGTATTCTTACACACTCCACAGATGAATATCTGTCATTAGGTTGGTGGAGGAGACTCACGACTGTAATTCTGGAGAGGCCTAGACAGGTGGATTGCTTGAGCTCAGGAGTTCAAGACCACCCTGAGCAAGAGTGAGACCCCATCTTTACTAAAAATAGAAAAACTCACTGGGCATTGTGACAGGCACCTGTAGTCCCTGCTACCCAGGAAGCTAAGGCAGGATTGCTTGAGCCCAAGAGTTTGAGGTTGCTGTGAGCTATGAAACCACCAGGGCACTCAACCCCAGGGCAACAGAATGAGATTCTGTCTCAAAACAAACTAACAAATAAAACAAAAACAAACAAAAGAAAACTTCATCATTAAACTTTGGACAGATTTCAGCTGGTTGGAAGAATGATGAAGCTGACCAAGTTGCTATTCCCAATATGCCTCCTAGCAAGTGGTATGAGAGGGTAAAGTGAGATTTACTCTATAGCTGCACATCCTTTGGATTCTAATGTTTAGATGACTCCAGGACATGAAGGTGACTGAGACCCACACCTTAACTAGTTTCTAGTCTGCCCTATTCCTATCTATGAGTGGGATGTATAAACTGGAGGCCTTGATAATTGACTCAGAAATCCTATAATTGTCTCATCTTTTTTTTTCCTCGCTAATATAGGGTTGAACCCGTGGCATTTGCTACAAAATTGCCTGGATGTATACGTGCAATTGTGTATGCATGTGCACCCATTATTCCTATTCCATGTCATAAATATTCTGGAAATTTCTTTTTCTTTTCTGTACCCACCAACTTTTAAAATGTAATTTCTTTAATTTTTAAATAGATAATTTACATAATTTAAACTTTAAAAAATATAAGTGTATACAGTAAGATGTCTTTCTTTCCCCTCTCTTCCCATTCTAACTTACTGGTTCCTATTTCTGTTAAAAACTAAAGTTATTAAATTTTCTGTATCCTTCCAGACATATTCAATATACATACAAGAAAAAATACAGATACCTTCTTAGAGGATTTTTTTTTCCTTTTTAACATAAATAGGAATCTATCTATATACTTTTGAACTTACTTTTTCTGGTTAAAAATAAATTTTATTATCTTCAGACACTTTCTCTGCCATGGCTGTCTCTCCTTTCTTTTCTCACTATTCCATTTCTCACTCCCAATGTACATTTACCCGGCACTTTTGTTTGTTTGTTTTCATTTTTTTTAAGAGTTAGGATCTTACTCTGTTGCCAGGCTGGAGTGTAGTGGAACATTCATAAGATCACTGTAGCCTTGAATTCCTGGGCTCAAGCCTGCCTCAGCATTGCAATTAGCTAGGACAAGATGCAAATGCTACTATGCCCAGTTAAGCACTTGAGTTCATTATTTTTTGTAGAAACGGGGTCTTGCTATGTTGCTTAGGCTGATCTGGAACTCCTGGCTTCAAACTATCCTCCCACCTCAGACTCCCAAAGTGCTCGGACTGATTACAGACATAAGCCACCATGTCTGTAATTCCAGGCACTGATAGAAGAGATATAGGACCATTCCTTTGTTAAGTCTGCACTTTGGTATGCTAGAAACACATTAGTCCTTTCTCTGATTAGTTTGGGTTTTGTTGTGCTAACTCTTGCCCATGTTTATTCACTCAGTGTTATCTGTTTAAATGTGAATCCCCAAATGATGTGATATATACATTTATGTATTTTTTTTGGCACGGAATCTAGCATAGCACTGAGAATAATTATGAGTTTAATAAATGCCTCTTTTGGCTCAGCGCCTGTGGCTCAAGTAGCTAAGGCGCCAGCCACATACACCTAACGTGGTGTTCGAATCCAGCCCGGGCCCGCCAAACAATAATGATGGCTGCAATCAAAAAATAGCTGGGCATTGTGGTGGGCACCTGTGGTCCCAGCTACTTGGGAGGCAGAGATAGGAGACTCGCTTGAGCCCAGGAGTTGGAGGTTGCTGTGAGCTGTGATGCCATAGCACTCTACCCAGGGGGACAGCTTGAGGCTCTGTCTCAGAAAAAAATAAAATAAAATAAATGCCTCTTTTTATTTTTTACTTTTTTCTCCTTTTTTCTTAACAACTATATTTAATGGTATTTTATATAGTAAGTCATATTTTTCAGCACAGTGAAATGCCTCTTTTTAAACTCTGACTTCTGATTTCTTTGCCATCTACTTAGTGTTTTGAACCATTTCTATCTACATATATGACTATTCAATTACATTTTCACTTTTTTTTTTCTTTTCTTTTTTTTTTTTTTTGG
>NW_003852488.1:6708219-6755044 GCF_000181295.1 Otolemur garnettii
GTGTTTTCATATACAATTTGAAATATTTTCATCAAACTGGTTAACATAGACTTTGTGTCATTTACTTAGTTATTGTGTTAAAACATTTATACTCTAGTTCTAGAAAAGTTCACTTGTACCCTTGTTAGACAGACCATATAGGTGATCTTTTCAGTCACCCTCCCTCCACCCATCCGCCCTTCTCCTCTACCTTCCCCCACCCCCTCCCCATATTCTTAGGCTAGAATTAGGTTGTAGCTTTCATTTGAGAACTATAAATTAGTTTCATAATAGGGCTGTGTACATTGGATGCTTTTTCTTCCATTCTTGAGATACTTTGCTAAGAAGAACATTTTCCAGTTCCATCCATGTAAACATGAAGGAGGTAAAGTCTCCATCTTTCTTTAGGGCTGCATAGTATTCCATGGTGTACATATACCACGGTTTATTGATCCATTCATGGATCGATGGGCACTCTGGCTTCTTCCATGACCTGGCAATTATGAATTGGGCTGCAATAAACATTCTGATACAAATATCTTTATTGTAATGTGTTTTTTGATCTTCTGGGTATATACCTAATAAAGGAATTGTAGGATCGAATGGCAGGTCAATTTTTAGTTCTCTAAGTGTTCTCCAGACGTCTTTCAAAAAGGAACGTATTAGTTTGCATTCCCACCAGCAATGTTGAAGTATTCCCTTTTTTCCACATCCACGCCAGCAACTCTGGTTTTGGGATTTTGTGATATGGGCTAATCTTACTGGAGTTAGGTGATATCTCAAGGTAGTTTTGATTTATATTTCTCTAATGATTAAGGATGGTGAGCATTTTTTCATATATCTATAGGCTGCACGCCTATCTTCTTTGGTGAAATTTCTCTTCAAGTCCTTTGCCCACCCTGTGATGGGATCACTTGGGTTTTTTTGTTAATACATTTGAGTTCTCTATGGATTCTGGTTATTAAACCTTTGTCGGAGACATAGCCTGCGAATATTTTCTCCCACTCTGAGGGCTGTCTGCATGCTTTACTTACTATGTACATTTTCACTTTTAATAGACAAATAAATAGCACAGATTGTCCAGATACTGAAAGAAGAGATATGGGATCATTCCTTTATTAAGTCAGTATATTAGGAAAAGAAATATAAAATAATTATAAATCAGTCACTTCTTTCAAGTTATATCTATAAACTCAGTACAATTCTAATCAAAATACCAGTTAGATTTTTTTAGGACATTAAAAATATAGCTGTGTCAGAAAAGAATGAAACACAAAATACACCATTATTTGCATAAGTTAAGAATATCTGAGTACAAAACCATATACATTTTGTGAATACAACCAAAATAATATACATTAGAATAGTTTCCTGGTCAGGTACAATAGCTCACACCTATAATCCTAGCCCTGTGGGAGGCTTAGGTGGAAGATCACTTAAGGCCAAGAGTTAGAGACCAGACTGAGCAAGAAAGAGAGAGTAAGACCCTGTCTCTACAACACAAAAAATAAATAAAAAAGGAAAAATTAGCCAGGTGTGGGGCATTTATTAAAAATTAGGGGATAGGCTCAGCGCCTATGGCTCAAGCGGCTAAGGCACCAGCCACATACACCTGAGCTGGTGGGTTCAAATCCAGCCCAGGCCTGCCAAACAACAATGACGGCTGCAATCAAAAATTAGCCGAGCTTTGTGGCAGGCGCCTGTGGTCCCAGCTACTTGGGAGGCAGAGGCAGGAGAATCGCTTGAGCCTAGGAGTTGGTTGCTTTCAGCTGTGATGTCACGGCACACTAACCAGGGGGACAGCTTGAGGCTCTGTCTCAAAAAAAAAAAAAATTATAGGCATAATTATTTTGCCAGCCAGGCTATATAGCTACTTGGGAGTCTGAGGCAGGAGGATCACTTGAGCCCAGGAGTTTGAGGTGGCAGTGAGCTATGATGATACCACTACACTCCAGCTGGTGACAGAGCAAGATCCTGTCTCAAAAAAGAAGAATGGGGCAGCGCCTATGGTTCAAGGAGTAGGGCGCCGGCCCCATATGCCAGAGGTGGCGAGTTCAAACCCAGCCCCAGCCAAAAAGTGAAAAAAAAAAAAAGAAGAAGAATGATTTCCTGGGGAGTAGAGGTAGGGATCAAAATGGAATATGGGAATAAAAGAAAATAAGTAGAATAAGAGCAAAATCTTGCACAGACCAATAATGATAGTGTGCTATGAAAGGAGAATATGATTAACTCATTTTCCTATGCCCAGGCAAGAGGCAGCGGTGCAAGGTGGATGGCAGAGATGGTGCTTTGGATGAGCCTAAGTTCATGGACACTTCATCACAATTTGAAAAAGTAGACCCAGATACCTAAACAACATACTGCCTGAATCTCAATGTTAGAGATTAACTGATTAAAGATTCTTTCTTAAAATAAAAAGTTATCATGACAAGCCCAAAAAACAAAAACAACAACAAAAAACTGACATTGATGGGAGGATGTCAAAGGAATGCAGGAGCCAAATAAAGAACTCCCAATAGCCAGAGCTGGAATAATTTGAGCCACAGAATAACAAAGTAGCTTTGGATTACAACTCAACATATAAATATTCATGGTTCCATACTGACATAAATAAATGATTGAATAAATTAATAAGTCGAGGAAAACACAAATCTCTCATGCTCTCCTGCAGAAGAATTACAAATAATTTATGTAGTTGCTCCACCCATAATCAGGGAGAGTGTAATACCCCACTCTTTTAAGTGTAGGCTACACATGGTGACTTTCTTCCAAAGAGTGTGGTATGGAAAGGGGAATAAAGAGTAACTTTACACTGGAGAAATCTCACAGACATTACCTTAGCCAGGTGATCAAGGGCAATATCAACAGTCATAAATCATGTTAAGAGATGTAGCCTTTGTATGGTGTGGTGAAAATGGCACAGGGGGCCAGGTGTGGTGGCTCATGCCTATAATCCTAGCACTCTGGGAGGCTGAGGCTGGTGGATTACTTGAGCTCAGGAATTTGAGACCAGCCTGAACAAGAGTGTGACCTTGTCTTTACTAAAAATAGAAAAGAAAAAAAAAAAAAAACTAGCTTGGTGTGGTGGCACATGCTTGTAATCCCAGCTACTCAGTAGGCTGAGGCAGGAAGATTGCTCAAGCCCAAGAGGTTAAGGTTGCTGTGAGCTATGGCACTGTACTTGACTCAGGAAGGAAGGAAGGAGGGAGGGAGGGAGAGAATAGAAAGGAAGAAAGGAAGGAAGGAAGGATATTTGTTCATTGACTGCAGCATGTACAGTACTACAGAAGGAAGGAAGGAGGGAGGGAAGGAAGGAAGAAAGGAAGGAAGTGAGGGAGGGACTGGCAATGGAGTCCAATAATCTTCCCAATACCCCATAACCCCAGTGTAATCATGAGAAAAACCTCAAACAAAACCAGCACTCCTCAGAACTGTTAAGGTCATCAAAAACAATGTCTGAGGCTTGGCGCCCACAGCTAAGTGGTTAGGGCGTCAGCCACATATACTGGGGCTGTCAGGTTCAAACTCGCCCAGGGCCTGCCAAACAACAATGACACCTATAACCAAAAAATAGGCAGGCATTGTGGTGGGCACCTATGATCCTAGCTACTTGGGAGGCAAGAGAATTGCTTAAGCCCAAGAGTTGGAGGTTGCTGTGAGCTGTGATGCCACAGTATTCTACCCAGGGTGATACAGTGAGAATCTATCTCAAAAAATAAATAAATGAATAAAATAAAATAAAATATAATGTAATATCTTTGAACTAAAAAAGGGGCATTAGATAAAAAGTAAGAATATCTAAATAAATCTGGACTTCAGGTATTAATAATGTATCAGTATTGGTTCACTAACTGTAGGATGTACAGTACTAACGCAAGATGTCAGTAACAGGTGAAAATGGGGGTGGGCAGGGGTGGTATGGGAGTGCTCTGTACTATCTTCTTAATTTTTCTATAAGTCTAAAGCTTTTTAAAAAGGCGTCGTGAAGTTAGTGGTCAACAATGAAATATCTTATAAGATTATGCCCAGATTTCAGCTCCCTTCTCCCTCAGTGTGTGACAGAAAAAGCTTCCTTTCCTATCTTCTAGCTGAGACATTTTGGGTTTTGCACAGATGAGGTCTCTGCTCTGGGACACCAAAAGTGTTTTTCTTCTCTTCCTTTCCTGTTATAAGCGAGCTTGCCAAAGTTGAAGGCAAGATGTTTTAGTACCTTGAGTAGGTAACGTAACCAAATAAGCTGGTTGGAAATTGAATTTTTACCAATCTGAAATAATATCAGTGACTCTAGTTACAGGATCTCTGAGCAAAAATGTTCAGACAGGATTATTTGTTGGGCTTTTCAACTCCTGATCCTAGGATGGTACCTGGTACCCAGGAGATATTTAACACACATTCATTGAATAAATGTCGATGTGCTTCTGGAGTTCAGTGTGGAATTATAATGTTACATATAAGATTCTGATAAAGAAAAGAACTGTATAGCCTGGCTGGCAAATAATGACCTAATTATTAAGTGCATTCTAAAATTCATGAAATTTGTCTTTTATTAGTTCATTTTCTATAAGTTCCAAACTTCTGAATAACATAATTGTGCCTTTTACTACAGGAATGTTGTGTCACACATCACTTGAAAAGTATCTTTCCCTAAGTATAAGTTAATGTGCTAGCTTGGATTCAAAACTGGCCGATCAGGAATGTTTAATTGTTCTCTCAGGAGGAATCTTGAAACAGTTGAATATTATAGTTGTGTGTGTGTGTTTTTATTATATAGAATTTGCCAATTCACTCATGCTAATCTACAAGTCTTGTAATTATCACAAAAAGATACTCTGGCAAATTAACCCCACTTCTCAATGTAGACTCACTAGGAAAGGGCTGTTTTGAAAGCTCAATGGATTATAAGCACTACTTTACAAAACACTACAACACACTTGTACTTTGAGATACATAGTACAGCCTCAGATAGTTAAGCAAGTCTATTGACATAAACTGGATATATTTCCATACTTTATTTTTCCCTCTTGACTTCATTACTGAAGATGTACCTGACTGGAGTTGGCTGACTCCCTTGGGAGTGTGCAGCCGTGGACGATGGGGGCAGAGGGAGCCCTGTGTTTGCGAAGGAAGGTGGGCATCACTGGAGATCTGTGTGATTTGAACAAGAAGCTCTGTTGGAATATCATTGAGAGAGCAACACCCGGTTTATAGATAATCAGGGGTTATGTGGTGAATCTGTGGAAAAGCAGCCATAATTGCTCAATATAATCTAAGACTCAGAAAGGTCCAAGATAAAATAACTACAAAGAAGTAAAATCAAAACATAGTCTTGGATGTTTTGATCACTGAAGCTGGAACAATAGGGATAGCCATGAAAGCTTATCTCTAAAATAAGTACTTACAGAACTCACTGAGTAGAGACCAAAAGCAGACTTTTAGAAGAAGTAACTTCAAAAAAGATTCTCTATATAATAAGGGTCATTTGAAACTAAAATGATCAAGACCTCCTAGGGATTCTAGGTCATGCCTAAATCATTAAGATCAAGTTGGACATTTATAGAGACCTAGTATATTCACTCTTCCACCTTCTGCCCCACTTATGTCCCAGGCTGGGCATTGAAGTTTCTTATCAGTCAGCTGGACAAAGGTACTGGACGGCCCCTTTAAACACAGAACTCCCTGGACACCGCAGCACATTGGAAGAGCTCCTGTTGAAGTGGGTAAGTGCAGCCCGAGTGTCTGGTGAGATCAAACCTGAGGAGAGAGTGAGATAAGGAGAGAGCTAAGTCATTAGTCACCTCTTTTAACTAACTCTCTGAAGTTGGCTGGCTTCACACTAGAACCGGTGATTAATGGTAAAGAGATAGCTCTTGCCATTCAACTTCTTTAAGTCGAGAGAAATTTAAAGCTTCCCCTGAGCATTTGCCTTCTCTTTGAACGCTTCAAAACAAATCTCAGCATCAGTAGGCGGATGCCAGTTCTCATCTTGCCCACAGCTCCTGATGAGGAAGAGGAAGAGGACCAGGTGTGCCTCTTGAGCAGCACCCTATGGTTCTTTGCCTTTTTGCAGCAATCTCTTAAGGGGAGAAGGGGAGAATCGGAGTCACAAAACCTTGGGACAAAATGTCAGCCCTAAGAGATCATTGCACCAGCAGAAAACACATATAAGCAGGTGTTCTGGAGAGGAGAAAACTACTTTTCAGTTTCTCTAATGGGATAGTCTGGAGTTTGCAAAAGAAGTGCTTCTCATCCAATTATCCCTTGTAAGAAAGTACATATGTAAAAGTAAAGAAAATTCAGGTTTGGCGCCCATAGCACAGTGGTTAAGGCACCAGCCACATGTACCAAGGTTGGTGGGTTCGAGCCACCAACCAGGGCCAGCTAAACAATAATGACAACAGCAACCAAAAAATAGCCAGGCATTGTGGCAGGCGCCTGTAGTTCCAGCTACTTGGGAGGCTAAGGCAAGAGAATTGCTTAAGCCCAAGAGTTGGAGGTTGCTGTGAGAGCTGTGGTGCATAGCACTCTATAACCTCTGTCTAAAAAGAAAAAAAAAAGTGTCTTGCCCAAGGTAACATTGCAGGCAGGCACTTGGGCCTAGATCTTCTGAAAATTCAATACAGATAATAATTTCTTTTCTGGCTTTGAAAATTTTGTTAATACGTAAGCAAAGTTTTTTTTGTTTGTTTGTTTTTTAAGTAGAGACAGAGTCTCACTTTATCACCCTGGGCAACCTCCAGCTCCCAAAGTTTTTTTATTTTTTTAAGTAGAGACAGAGTCTCACTTTATCGCCCTGGGCAACCTCCAACTTGCCTCAGCCTCCTGAGTAGCTGGGACTACAGGCACCCACCACAATGCCCGGCTATTTTTTTTGTTGCAGTTTGGCTGAGGCTGGGTTTGAACCCACCACCCTCGGTATATGGGGCCGGCGCCCTACCCACTGAGCCACAGGCGCTGCCCATAAGCAAAGTTCTTAATCCTGAAGTATAGTTACTCAGTTACCAAATACAATGTTAATGGCTGGGCACTGTGGTTCCCATCTATAACCCTAGCACTCTAGGAGGCCAAAGCAGGAGGATTGCTTGAGCTCAGGAGTTGGAAGCCAGCATGAGCAAGAGTGAGACCCCATCTCTACTAAAAACAGAAAAATTATCCAGGCATGGTGGCACACACCTGTAGTCCCTGCTACTTGGGAGGCTGAGGCAGGAGGATCAATTGAATTTGAGGTTGCAGCCAGCTGCAATGACACCACTGCACTCTAGCCTAGGAAACAGAGCAAGACTCTGTCTTCAAAAAAAATGATATGGACAAGATGGAAAACCCCATCAACTGCCCAGCTGCCCAAACAGAAATTAACATTCATGCTAATTCTCTTCTTTCACACTTCACACCCAATCCATTAGTTTCACTAGATTTCCCTTAACAAATCTTAATTCATCCACTTTTTCCATTCCTATGCATCATTCTGGTCTGAATCACAGTCCCATCTCACCTGAACTATTACTATGACCTCTTAAACAGAAATAATCCTTGCTTCCCTATATCTATTTCATGGCAGCCAGAGAGAGATTTTTATTTATTTTATTTTATCTTCTTTTTTTTTTTTTTTTTTAAGACAGAGTCTCACTCTGTCACCTTGGATAGAGCGCCATGGCATCATCACAGCTCACAGCAACCTCCCACTCCTAGGCTCAAGCGATTCTCTTGCCTCATCTCTGGAATAGTGGGGACTATAGGTGCCTGCCACATGCCCAGTTAGCTTTTTTTTTTTTCTATTTTTAGTAGAGATGGCATCTTGCTCTTGCTTAGGCTGGTCTTAAACTCCTGGTCTCAAGCAATACACTAGCCTCAGCCTCCCAGATTGCCAGGATTACAGAAATGAGCCACCAGGCCTGGCCTCAGAGATTTTTAAAACATCCATCAGGGTTGGGCATGGTGTCTTATTCCTATAATCTAACACTTTGGAAGGGTGAGGCAGGAGGATTACTTGAGGCCAGGAGTTTGGGACCAGCCTGAGCAAGATAGTGAGAGGCTGTCTCTACCCAAAATTCAAAATTTAGCTGGGCATGGTTGCATACACCTGTGGTCAAAGCTACTCCAGAGGCTTAGGCAGGAGGATCCCTTGAGTTCAAGAGTTTGCATTTGCAGTGAGGTATGATTATGCCACTGCACTCTATCCTGGGCAATAGTGTAAAACCTTGTCTCAAAAAGCTAACAAACAAAAAAATCCATGAGATTTTGTCAGTAAATCTCCAATGACGTCCTTACAAAAACATACATGGTCTGGCAACTATAAACCAAAAACAAAGGTAAAATTATATCTTTAGGGAATGGAGATGACGAAATGAAAAGAAAATCAGTCTACTCAAAGAAACTTGAGAAAGAAGGTGACATACAGATAGATGTACACACCTGCAGGTTTCCAGGGGGGTTGAAAGGACTTGGGTCCTGAATTTCCAGTTCCACGTCCTATATGATCTAAGTGTGCTTCCCTTATGCTTGGGGATATCTATGAAGTGGTCTGTTGTATCTCTTCTTAACTGACCCAATTTGAGAGAGTTCCCATGCCTGACCAGAGGAACAGGTGTTTCAGGTTATTCTGAAACCTATCAATCAACGCACACGTTTAGTGGACATTTATGTTGAAGACTCTGAGAGACGCAACTGGGCAAACAAAGACAAGCAAGAAACCCTGATTGTTCTCAGAAAGAGTAAATCTGGTTGAAGGATGAGACATAAACAACATAAAATGGTAATTAACAGTGTCAGGCAGTATATGGTAAGTACCGCATGGCAGGATTCTATGTGTCTTAAGATTCTTAAAAATTCAGCTCGGCGCCTGTGGCTCAAGCGGCTAAGGCGCCAGCCACATACACCTAAGGTGGTGGGTTCTAATCCCCAGTCCGGGCCCGCCAAACAACAATGATGACTGCAATCAAAAAATGGCCAGGCGTTGTGGCGGGCGCCTGTAGTCCCAGCTACTTGAAAGGCTGAGGCAGGAGACTCGCTTGAGCCTAGGAGTTGGAGGTTGCTGTGAGCATGATGCCATGGCACTCTACCCGGGGGATAGCTTGAGGCTCTGTCTCAAAAAAAAAAAAAAAATTCGATTTTAATAATATTAAAACAAAGTGAAAATAGATGCTGCGGAGATAATGACTACCAATTCAAAAAAAAAAAAAAAACTACAACAGGGCAGCACCTGTAGCTTAGTGGGTAGGGTGCTGGCCACATATACCTTTTTGGCAGGTTCAAATACAGCCCTGGCCAGTTAAACAACAATAACAACTGCAACAACAAAAAAAATAGCCAGGCCCTGTGGCGGGCATGTATAATCCTAGCTACTTGAGAGGCTGAGGCAAGAGAATTGCTTAAGCCCAAGAGTTTGAGGTTGCTGTGAGCTGTGACACCACAGCACTCTATCAAGGGCGACATAATAAGACTCTGTCTAAAAAAAAATGAGAGAGAGAGAAAGGAAAGAAAAAAAAGCACAAAAGGTAGAAGACTGACAAAACAGAAAATTTTTTTCTGGCTTCTTTTAGAAGGCAAGTTTGTAAAATTAAAGTCTTCTGAGGGTAAGAATTAGGAAGCAACTCCTGAGACAGGCGCATGGCCTACAGATATATGAAAAAATGCTCATCATCCTTAATCATCAGAGAGATGCAAATCAAAACTACTCTGAGATATCATCTAACACCAGTAAGATTAGCCCATACCACAAAATCCCAAAATCACAGATGCTGGTGCAGTTGTGGAGAAAAGGGAACACTTCTACACTGTTGGTGGGATTGCAAACTAATACGTTCCTTTTGGAAAGACATCTGGAGAACACTTAGAGAACTAAAAAAAGTAGCACCTTTTCTTAATCCATTCATCCATTGATGGATGCTTAGGTTGGTTCCAAATTTTGTCTGGTATGAATACTGCTGCAATCCACATGGGAGTGCAGGTATCTTCTAGCCTCACTGCTTCTCTTTATTTTGGCTGTATATCTAGTGGTAAGAATTCTGGGTCATAATAATTCTATTTTTAGACTTTCAACGAACCTCCATACTGTTCTCCAGCCAGGTCTTTTTGTTGGACACATAAGAAGCAAAGCAAACGTTGGGGTGGTGCCTGTGGCTCAAGGTGTAGGGCACCAGCCCCATATACCAGAGGTGGTGGGTTCAAACCTGGCCCCGGCCAAAAAAAAAGCAAAGCAAATGCTTTCAAAAATTGGACCCATCCCAGAAGCAAATTATCTTAGAGTTAATTCATTAATTAATATGTGTAGGAAATATTTTCTGAGTACATATAACAGCTCCCAACACTGTCAGATACTGTACTGACCTCAAGCAGTACAAGGATAAGAAGATACCATTCCACCCTCAAAGAATTTAATGTTGGAGGGGGGCAGTGGATAAACTAGTGTTCAGAGTACTTTCTAATGACCACTATAATAAAACATGCTTTGGAAGCACAGGAGAGATAGGTAGGGCTCAGAGATAGCTTTCCAAGGGGAATGACTCTTGAGTTGAATTTTAAAGGACAAACAGAAAATTGCTAGCTAGAAGTTGATGAAATAGACCAGGCTCAGTTGATGTTAAGAGCAAGTGAGGGGCAGTGCCTGTGGCTCAGTGAGTAGGGCGCCGGCCCCATATACTGAGGATGTCAGGTTCGAACCCGGCCCCAGCCAAACTGCAGCAAAAAATAGCTGGGCGTTGTGGCGGGCACCTGTAGTCCCAGCTACGTGGGAGGCTGAGGCAGGAGAATCGCCTAAGCCCAGGAGTTGGAGGTTGCTGTGAGCTGTGACTCCACAGTACTCTACCAAGGGCAATAAAATGAGACTCTGTCTCTGAAAAAAAAAAAAAAAAAAGAGCAAGTGAGGAACCTCAACTTTGAAGACATCATTAGCATTGGCTTGGCCCCTCCATGGTCCCCAAACCTGCAGAACAGGCACACTATTATTCCAGATTTCCTTGCGTCACCCTGACCTTTGGGATCTGGTGACACCATCTCCTCCTATTTCTCTAGATCTAGGACTTGCTATGGGTGGTTCTCTTGTTTTTACTTGCTGGATTGTCTAATCATCCCAACTGGTTTCTAAACTAGCTCTTTCCTTACCTATTTACTGTACTAAATGTCCTCTGCTCCCAAGACAAAGGGGGAAAAAATAAACAACCCAGAGTAGGTGGGAATCATGGAAGAAAGCAGCACCATTTCTAGATGGCATCTTTTTTTTTTTTTTTTTTAAACAGGGTTACTCTGTTACTCAGGGTAAAATGCTGTGGCACCATCACAGATCACTGCAGCCTCAAACTCCTGGGCTCAAGAGATCCTCCTGCCTCAGCCTCCTAAGCAGCTGGGACCTCTAACACCATATCTAATTGGAAACATCAATAAAATGTGAGTGGCTGGAATGAAGGATATGTGTGAGAAGAGAGGTACAAATAAAATTAAAGAACTACATTAATGTACACAGCAATGATTTAACAAAGAAAAAAAAGAATAAAAGCACACAAAAATATTAAAGAAGTAGGCTAGGCTGTTAGGTGTTATGCTAAAAGCATCTTGGCCATTGAAGAATTAAACAGGGGATCTGATTAGCATTTAAGAAAATCACCCTGGGCAGCACCTGTGGCTCAGTGAGTAGGGCGCTGGTCTGATATACCGAGGGTGGTGGGATCAAACCTGGCCCAGCCGAACTGCAACAAAAAATAGCTGGGCATTGTGGCAGGTGCCTGTAGTCCCAGCTACTTGGGAGGCTGAGGCAAGAGAATCGTCTAAGCCCAGGAGTTGGAGGTTGCTGTGACAACATGGCACTCTACCAAGGGCAATAAAAAAAAAAAAAAGATAAAAAAGAAGATCATCCTGGGGCAGGCCTGTGGCTCAAAAGAGGTTTTGTTACTTTTGTTACTACTAATCTGTTCATGGCCAACTCCAACCCACCACCCTCAGTATATGGTTCACACCCATCCCCAGCCAAAAACTACAAAAAAAAAAAAAAAAAAAAAAACAAAGAAGAAGATCACCCTGATAGCAAGGTAGAGAATGGGCTTATTGGAGTTGGCCATGAACAGATTAGTAGTAACAAAACCATTCAGGAAATGGTTGCAATAATCCCGGTGGAGGAGGATGGACTGGGCAGCAGTTCTCAAACATTCTCAAACATTTTGGCCTCAGAAACCCTCCTTTTTTTTTTTTTTTTTTCCTTCAGATGAAGCAGCTCCCACCCCTGCTCTCCACTTAGGGCTGTTGAAATTCTTCCATTCTTGAAAATTGTTAAAGGCTCTGAAACAGCTGCCTTGGTTCTAGACATCACATGCAGACAGAATAATGTGATGGAAGAGAGATCTTCCTTTAATGAATATTTTTGTGGGAAAGCCAGGTTAACCGTTCCCAAAAATCCCTCAGCTGATTCTCCCAGTGATTTATAGCCAAGGTTGGGGCTGGGTGGGGCCTTGTATATAGAGGCTCCTACTAGCAAGGAAGGCAGTGGAGAGAGTAAGCGCAGTGGGCTTTGAGCAGTGGTAAGGCTTCTCTCATGTGGAAGGCCCATGACCACTGGTGATTAATCAACAAGGCACTAGAGTTGTTGGATTTCAAAGCAATTGCCTGTGTTCTAAAATGTCAGGGTTTCAGGCAGCTGCCTGGGTCATCTGTTCTCGAAGTGCCATTGGTCAAAGAATGACCAGACAAAGTAAGATAACTATGAAACAAAGTTTACAGAGCAAGATACAGTGATCAGGCCTCCATGCACAGGGCACGTAGGCAAAGAGGCAAAGCTTATGTTGGGTGGTTCTCCTCTACACCACCTGGGTCAGGCCTACCTTCTTGTTGTTCAGAGGTCACCGTGGAACCAGAGTCTCACTGCACACGCACCCTCCCATGAGCCTCTGAGGTGTGCGCCACATGATAATTAATCTTTAAGGCTGTGCTACCTTGAGGACGCTATTGTGCCTGTTGCTAGGCTTGAGGTTCTTCCACGTCCTTTTGTTGTTGGCAAGCTACGTCCTGATGTTGGTGGAGAGCACAGTCCTTCCTCCTCAGGTGTGAGCGATCACTTGGGACAAAATCAAGGTGGAAGGCACCAAGGAGGCAGCCTGGGGCACCTGTCTTTATCCTCCTTCTCTAGGAGAGGGGATTCCTAACTACCTAGGAGAGTCAGATGAGCTGAGACTAAGGACAGGACTCTAGGAATGGTGACACTTAAGGAATGAGCAAAGTAAAAAGAAGCTCTGAGAAAACCTGAGCTGGAGCAGAAGAGTGCAGAGGTTAAAAGCAAGTGTTCTGTCAGATTGTCTGGGTTGGGCCCTGCTAATGTTATTAGCTGTACAATGATAAGAACATCACTTGGGTTTTTCCTTTTTTTTCTTTTTTTGGAGACAGTGTCACTTTGCTGCCCTCCATAGAGGGAGTCATAGTTCACAGCAACCTCCTACTCTTGGGCTCAAGCGATTTTCTTGCCCAGCCTCCCAAGTAGCTGGAACTACAGGAGCCTACCACATGCCCAGCTGTTTTTAGAGACAGGGTCTCCCTCTTGCTCAGGTGGGTCTCAGACCTGTGAACTCAGGGCAATCCACCTGCCTTGGCCTCCCAGGGTGCTAGGATTACAGGTGTGAGCCACTGCAACCAGCCTAGGTTTCTCTTTTTTCTGTTTCTTTTTTTTGAGACAGTCACACTCTGTTGCCCAGACTAGAGTGCCATGGCATCAGCGTAGCTCACAGAAACCTCAAACTCCTGGGTTCAAGCAATCTTCCTGCCTCAGCCTCCTGAGTAGCTGGGACTACAGGTACCCACCACAACATCTGGCTAAGCTTAGGCTGGTTTTGAACTCCCGAGCTCATGTGATCCTCCCACCTTGGCCTCCTAGAGTATTAGGATTACAAGCATGAACCACCACACCTGGCCATCACTTAGGCTTTCTAACCTTTTTCTTATCTGTAAAATGGAGAAAATAATCTTACCTATTTCATTAGCAAAGGAAGGATTAAATAATAGTAATATGTGTAGTTAGCACAGAACCCTTAATAAATAAGGGCTATATATTATTAGTTTTAATATTAATAAAGATCTGCTTCAGAAATGAAAAGATACTCAGATGTAACAGAAGCCAAAAGAGAAGAGAATTTTTAAAAATATCTCTAATGATAAGTGTTGGAAAGAAGTCTAATAAGGGGCTCGGCGCCTATAGCTCAACCGGCTAAGGCGCCAGCCATGTACACCTAAGGTGGCAGGTTCGAATCCCCAGCTCGGACCCGCCAAACAACAATGACGGCTGCAACCAAAAAATAGCCAGGCGTTGTGGCGGGCGCCTGTGGTCCCAGATACTTGGGAGGCAGAGGCAGGAGACTCGCTTGAGCCCAGGAGTTGGAGGTTGCTGTGAGCTGTAATGCCACGGCACTCTACCCAGGGGGACAGCTTGAGGCTCTGTCTCAAAAAAAAAAAAAAAGAAGTCTAATAAGGTAAGAATCATAATGAAATGCTTAAGAATTGTCCTGTTCACACTATTACCATCTACTCTTGGCTTGTATTAAGCTAGCAGTCAACTGACTCCATAAGATTGTTTTCATACAAACTCTATTCAAACTAGTTCTCTTGCTTTCTGTATTTGTAGCTAACTGTAGGATTTCCATCTTATCCATTACACTGTATCTAACGCTTGATTTTAGTACAGTGCTCTAGTCTGACAGAATCAATTTGAATCTTTGATTTATCTTTATTACATTAAATGGCTTTTCCGTTGTTAATGTCATCTGGTATGTTTGATGTGCATGTCTTGTATATTTTTATTCAATCTTATTATGACAGTTAAGTGGTAATAATACTTAAAAGGAAAGTAAGCTCTAACCTCCATTCAGTTTCCTCATCAGTAAAATGAGTATAATTGTATTTATTTCACATAAGGATGTAATAAATAAGTAAATTCTTAAACATGCCTAGCACTGGGTCTAGCACATAAAAAATGCTCATGAATTGCTCTTCATTTTCTTTCTCCCTCCCTCCTTTCCTTTCTTTCTCTTTAAAATTCTTTAAAGCATTGATTTTAACACATTATCTTGCTTATCAAGAGAAACTACTTTTAGAATAGAGTAGTGCATTGAGATCCAATTGGACAAAATAGATTAAACTGAAATTCATGTTTTGTGTTGGTGGCGTCTCCCTAAAGTGAGATAGAGGCATAAAGATACTTCTGTCTCCTTTTCTCGTGATCTCTTAATTCCCTCTATTCCCTTCTCCAGGTCCTACATCCCCTCTAGCCCCTCAAAGTAGACCACAGTCACTCTGCTGTTAATAGAAAACTACTTCTTATATTTATTTATTTGTCTGAGAAAGAGTCTCACTTTGTTGCCCAGGCTAGAGTGACTTGGTATCAGTTTAGGTCACAGCAGCCTCAAAGTCCTGGGTTCAAGTGATCTTCTCGGCTAAGCCTCCCGAATAGTTGGGACTACAGGTGCCTACCACATTGCCCAGCTTATTTTTCTATTTTTAGTAGAGTGGTGTCTGGATCTTGCTCAGGCTGCTTTCAAACTCCTGAACTCAAGTGATCCTCCCGCCTTGGCCTCCCAAAGCATTAGGATTACAGGCACGAGCCACCATGCCCAGCCAATAACTATATGCAGGTTAGGGCCAAAAATAAGATACTTAGCCAGGTGTGGTGACTCATGCCTATAATCCCAGCACTTGGGAGGCCAAGGTGAGTGGATTGCCTGAGTTCACAGGTTCGAGACCAGCCTGAGCTAGAGCGAGACCCCTGTCTCTAAAAAATAGCCAGGCTTTGTGGCAGGAGCCTGTAGTCCCAGCTACTGGGGAGGCTGATGTAAGGGAATTGCTTGAGCCCAAGAGTTTGAGGTTGCTGTGAGCTGTGACAGCACTCAACGGAGGGTGACAAAGTGAGACTGTCAAAAAAAGGAAGGAAGGAAGGAAGGAAGGAAGGAAGGAAGGAAGGAAGGAAGGAAGGAGGGGAAAGAAAGAAAGAAAGAGAGAGAGAGAGAGAGAGAAGCATGTGGGTTACAGTTAAGAGACTATTGCAGTAGTCCTGGTGAAAGATTATGGCTTAGTCTTTCTAGGCTGATGAGACTGGAGATGAATTCAAGATAACAAATTCAGGATATGTTCTGGGTGGAGTCTGAGGGCATTGTCAATGTTGTGAGAAGAAAGGAATCCAGAATGACTGTTAGGATTCTGGTGGGACACATTGGATGGATGATGATGCCATTTATGGGGCTGTGGAAGACGGGACAGCAGGCAAAGGGATAGGAAAATGCAGAGTTCTCTTTTAGCCATGTTAAGTCTGAGATGCTTATCTGTGCCCTGGATTTCTGGAAAAGTCACTTCACTCTTTTAAATATAAACTGTCAATCTGGTCACACGGAGGATGCTGTGATGATAGGTGGCAGCAGAACGCCACTCTTTGAAGTTATGAAGTAGAGTCAGAAATAGGCTTAGGAGACATAGGTTTAGGTATGATTTAGATTCTCTGTAGAATCTATTGAAGAGTAGCAAATTACCCCCAAATTTAGAGGCTTAAAATAATAATACATATTTTTTGTCTCACAGGGTTTCTGTGGATCAGGTATTTGGGGGCAACTCAGTGTTTTGGTTTTTTGGATTTTTGAGGGGTGGAGAGGAGCAAGAATGAAGTGGCTTAGTTTTAGGTCAGGGCTGTCATGAAGATACAGTCAAAATTTGGCCAGGGCTACATTTATCTGAAGGCTTGGCAGGGGTTACAGGTTCTGCTTCCCAGATAGGTGATTCATACATATGGCAAGCTAATGATGGCTATTGGTAGGAGGACTCAGTTCCTGACCACACGGGCTGGGCTGCTCCACAGGCTGCAGGAGTAGCTGGCTTTCTCCCGAGCAAATGATCCAAAAGCATGTGAGAAATATGCAGCGATGTCTTTTATCATGGAGCTTCAGAAGTCAATCTCCATTCTTTCTACAACACCCTGTTGATTATACAGTTCAGCCCTGTTCAGAGTGAAAGCGTCTACCCAGGGGCGACTACCAGGTGGTGAGAATTATTGGAGGTCATTTTGGAGGCTGTCTACAACACCTTTTTTTTTTTTAATTTATTTATTTAAGACAAGTCTCACTATGTTGCCCTGGGTAGAGTGGCATGGTGTCATGGCTCACAGCAATCTTAAGCTCTGGGGCATTTTATTTATTTATTTTTGTTTCTGGCAGTTTTTGGCCGGGGCTGGGTTTGAACCTACCACCTACGGCATATGGGGCCGGGGCCCTACTCCTTTGAGCCACAGGTGGCGCCCTATAACACCTTTTCTAAGTTTTTTTTTTTTTTTTGGCCAGGGCTAGGTTTGAACCTAGGTCTCCTGGTATATAGAGCTTGTGCCCTACTCCTTTGAGCTACAGGCGCCACCGGACCTTTTCTAAGTTTTGAAGTTCATGACATATTAAGAGTAAAAGGGACTCATCCTGGTAGTGGCATCCTGAACAAAATTACCCTAGATATTTGTGACTCCAGACCTCATATGTTATTCAACCAGCTTTGGAAGGTATGTATGCTCAACAGAATTTCAGAAAATAGATCTTTGTTTGTTTGTTTAAAGCAGTAAGTTTAAAGAAAAAAAAAAAGCTGGGTGCAGTGGCTCATATCTATAATCTCAGCACTTGGGAGGCTGAGGTGGTTGGATTGCTTGAGCTCATGAGTTTGAGACCAACCTGAGCAAGAGCGAGGCCCCACCTCTAAAAAATAGCCAGGCACTGTGGTGAGCACCTCTAGTTCCAGCCACCTGGGAGGCTGAGGCAAGAGAATTGCTTGAACCCAAGATTTTGAGGTTACTGGGAGCTAAGATGCCACAGCACTCTACCAAGGGTGAGCAAGTGAGACTTTGTCTGAAACAAAACAAAACAGAACAAAACATTGAGAAGGGTTAAAATTAAATACAGAATTTTTTTTTTTAATACAGAAATGTTTAAGAAAATCAAATACACACTCTGGGAGGCCCAGGCAGCTGGATTGCCTGACCTCACAGGTTTGAAACCAGCCTGAGCCAGAGCAAGATACCACCTCTAAAAATATCCAGCTACTTGGGAGACTAAAGCATGAGAATCTCTTGAGCCCAGGAGTTTGAGGTTGCTGTAAGCTGTGATGCCATAGCACTCTACCAAAGGCAACAAAGTGAGACTGCCTCCAAAAAACAAACAAACACACACATAGGGTTAACTCCATAGTTAACCATGTCCCTACCTTTACTACCACCTTAAGTTGACCTAATTTCCATAGACCGGAAGTGCACCACATTTGTGGATCAGTACAATGGGCCTCTTTCCTTATGTTAACCACCTCTGTATACTGACTGGTTTATTATAGCCCTTTGGGTGGCCAACTTACAGAGGTTCTACTGTATTAGTATTTTGGTGCAAAAGCCTATCTATATTTATTATTTTAGGCATTTACAATGTTTAAAAGAATATGACCTATTAGAAAAACATATTAGATATGTAGTACTTATTTAAAAAGTATAATCTAAGTAATAGATTTGCTTTTGTGATTTCAAGTGGAACTATTTCAAAACATAAATGTAATATTAGACATTTAAAAGAAACTAAAATTAATATATTTATACGATTAATTTATTGGATATTTATGAATTACTTTAAGTAGTTGGAAAGGATATTTTTTGTCAGTCATATAACTGAAGTACTTAACAAAATTGATTATATTAAATTTATAAATGCAGTTAAAATATTTAAAGTAGGTTAATTAAGTAAATTTGTAAATGTGACAAACGTTAGTCAAAAGCACTCTTAAAAGTAATCGTTTAAATCTGGCTTTATCTGTAATATTTGTAAGTCACATTTACAACCTTACAGAAAAATCCCCTCAGGTTTTGATTCTATAAAGTAAAATATTAATTTTCAAAGCCAAGTAACTTCTGAATAATTTCTTCTATCTACAAAAGTCAGCTCTGAGTAAATATATTCATTTGGATAGCACTTAGGGAAAGAGGAACAGGAAAGAGATTTTGGCTGATGGGCTGGGCCCTCCGGAATAAGCTTGGCCCTGACCCTAGCTGCTGCCCGAAGAGCTGAGCTCCTTCACCACCAGGAGCCCCTCAGTGCCAGGGACAGAGGGTGGAGGACAGGAAGCAGGAATTGAGCCCCTGGCTGGGTTCATCTCCCACTCCCCACAGTGTGCTCACTGTGCACTGCGCATGCAGTAAGTGATGCACGGGCCTTAATACCAATTCACAGCATGACTCTTGTCTCTCCAAAGGCATTGAGCATATGCTATAATGGTCTTTCTTTATTAACTTGCTCTTTGATTGTCCAAGGGACTCCTAACTGACCCGCAGAACTAACTGTGGCTGTGTCAAGCAAAGAATACAGTATAGTAAAAACCAGAAGAGGATCCTGGGCATAAATGCTGCAGAATTCACCACTTTCCAAACACTGATGAACACTGGGTAGCAGAGTTTCACATTTCCTTTTTGGGTTCTTCTTTCTTTCTTTCTTTCTTTTTGAGACAGTCTCACTATGTCACCCTTGGTAGAGTGTGGTGGGTCACAGCTCATAGCAACCTGAAACTCTTGGGCTTAAGCAATTCTCTTGCTCAGCCACCCAAGTAGCTGGGACTACAGGTGCCTATCACAACGCCAGGCTATTTTTTTGTTGCAGTTGTCATTATTGTTTAGCCAGCCCAGGCAGGGTTCAAACCCACCAGCCTCAGTGTATGTGGGTGATGCCCTAACCACTGAGTTATGAGCGCTAAGTCCACATTTCCTTTTCAGTTGTAATATTGCAGCTTTATCGTGTTGTATAACTGGTCTTACTTCTGAACCCTTTACCCAGCTGAGTTTGGGGCAGGAGCACCCTTTAATTTCCTATTAACTACTTTTTTTTTTTGTCTTCCATCAAAGCCCAACTCCTGTTTTCTGCTTTCTGCTTGAGATGGCTTCGAGGTGCAGGAAGGGAGCCTCAGAAGTCCTGGTGCCCAAGGGAGGGTCTTCTCTTTGAAGCAGGATAGTGGGTGGCCTCCTCTCTGCACCAGCCTCTGGGAAGTGCCTGGCTCTGCTGCCCTTCTCATAGGTTTCAGCATCCAGTGATGAGTCACCATGACCTCCCGGTTGCCACTCCTTCCAGGAGCCCTTCTCTTTCCAAGGCTTGCCCTGTCAGTCGGATAGTTCAGGGCACAGTCCAGGGTGGAGCTCAGTGTGCAGTTCCCACCTTCAGGGGTGGGTACAGTTGGGGGGGGGTGCTCTACTATCAGCTTTTACTGGGAGATCAGGCCAATGGGGCTTCTCCTCAACATCCAGCCCAGGGTGCCCACCAGGCCCAGATGAGGAGTCCACCAATCTCTAGCTGATCAACATGAGGTTTCCTTTCCTAATAAGGGACCTAGATCATGTGTGGAATCTTGGTTTGACAAGACCTTGCCCATTTCTCCTCTCCCAACTTCATCTTTCCCTGTCTACACTTTGCTGGGCTGGGATCCCTGCTCCGCAGTAAAACTTGTCTGCTTAGCCCTTGGTCATTGGTCTCTAGCATTTTTCTCTGTAACATAGGTGAACACTCCCCCTCACCCCTCACAGCTGCTCTGATCATCCCTTATATCCTAACTGGCGATCTCCCTGCCCAGGTCCTTGGCAGTGTGCCTGCACCCCCTTTTTCCCTACCTCTGTCTCCTCCTCCTTCCCTTAGTACTCAGGGCCTGGCGGGAAGCCTTCCTCCAGGCACTAAGCTCCAAGGCCCAGCCATGATGGCAGAAGAGGGATCTTCACTACAATATGCAAGAAGATGTGGTTTGAGTCCATCATGGAGTGGAGAATAGTAGAATCTAGGTCATGTACAAGGAACCAAAATACATTGACTTTATATATGTATTTTGACTACCTTTACATGTTGGTAGTCGGATTTTTGAGGGAGTGAGATGGGCAATTATATTATCTTGAACAAAGAGTTATAGCCTGATTGGGTGCAAAGTACTAGATGGACCCTGTCTACAAGGAGCTGACATCTTGGAGAGAGAAAAATATGTGCTCACAAGTTTCTTCAAAGAAAAGCTAGAATATGGCAAATGCCATAAAAGAAGTTCAAACAAAGTACCATAGAAGCCTGAAAGAGAATGAGGTGAATTCTAAGATGGTAGGTACAGGAGGGCTTCAAGGAGCAGCTACAGGTTTCTGTCTGAGTCTGCTTATGGGGAGAGAGTATTGGCAGGAATAAGACCTGTGGTTTCTGCTTTTGCAGATTCATGGTCTAATGGCAGAGAATGACATGAAAGGTGACATTTAAGCCAGACCTTGAAACAAATATACAATTTCAATAAGCAGAGGTGAAGATAAGAGAAAGAGGGGTTTCTAGAAAAAGGGAAGCATGACTATCAGGAAACTATGGTATCTTCCGCCCGTCCTTGCAGTATCACTTTTTCCTATGGTGCTGTAAGAGTGATCTCAGTCCCACCTGATGCTACCTTCTGGTCACATGTTAATGGTCAGGGAATGTTGGTGCGATTCTCACTCAACAGGCCAGTCAGTTCTCTTTCGAGTCTTTTGAAACTGAAATTGAGAAAAAGTAGTCAATTTCTCTTTGGGTATTGAAAGTAAACTTGAATTCCCTTCAGAAATGGAGGGAGGAAGGGAGAGAGAGGAAGAGTCAGAGAGAGGAAGTGAGAGAGAGGAAAATGATGCTGATAGAAAGGGGAAGTCAAGCATGGTGGCACTGCCACTTGGGAGGCTGAGGCAGGAGGGTGGGCAGAGTCCAGGGAGTTCTAGCCTCTTCTCGGTATGATGACATCTGTGAATAGCCTCTGCACTTATCCAGCCTGGGCAAAATAGTGAGACTCTGTGTCTTCAAGAAAATAATAATAATAATAAATAATCAAAGGGAGGGAAATGTCATACAGAAAGAACCCAGGTGGCAATTGTGTCTCTGGCTGTTTGTTTCATGAGGCTCAGCTGTATTTCTGCTCTTGGATTCCCTGAAATATGCTAATGTATTCATGATACATTTTTCTTTATTCTTAAGCTAAATTGAGTTTTGTTTTGTTTACCACTAAAAAACTGCTGCCAGTTGAATTAGTTTTCTAGGGCTACTGTAACAAATTACCACTAACTTGGTGGCTTAAAACAATAGAAGTTTATGCTTTCACAGTTCTAGAAGGTGAAAGTCAAAAATGAAGGTGTCGGTAGGGCCATGCTCCCTGTAAAGATTCTAAGGAAGAATTCTTCCCTGATTCTTTCTAGTTTCTGGTAGCTGTGGGCAATCCTTGGCAATCCTTGCCTTGTTGCTGCATCCATTTTTACATGGCCATCTTCCCTCTGCGCATTTCTATGTTTTCACATGGTCTTCTTAAAGGGTCAGTCATTGGGTTGGGTGCCCACACTAATCCAACAAGACCTCTTCTTAACAAACTACATCCACAAAGACCTGTTACATCATAATAAGGTTACATTCTGAGATTCCAGGTAGACATGAATTTTGGAGGGACACTATTTAACCCAGTATGCTGGTTCAATGCACAAAGGCACCAGAGCTGCAAGTTTAGACCATGTTTATAGCCAGGTACTTGGAAACTTGGAGTGTTGTACTGGGAGTTGAGCTTTACTGTCTACCCAGTGAGGAAGCACCAAGTATTCTGGGCTGGAGAATATCATGGTCATAGCTTCACGTAGAATTGCCCTGGTCACAGTGTATTATACAAATTGGAATAGAGAGGCTAAGGAAGCAGGAAAACCAGTTATACCATTTGCAAAGTCAGGTAGTACAGTCTTGAGACAGGACAGAGGAAAAATCAGGTGGGCATTGTGGCAGGTGCCTGTAGTCCCAGCTACTCAGGAGGCTGAGGCAGGAGGATCTCTAGAACCTTGGAGTTTGAGGTTGTTGTGAGCTAGACTGACACCACAGCACTCTAGCCTGGGCATCAGACTGAGAATCTATCTCAAAAAAAGAAAAAAAAGTCACTATTTAGGCAAGCACCCTGATGTTAATAAAGAGTTTTAAAAAAATAATAATTAGGCTTGGCATCCATAGCACAGTGGTTATGGTGCCAGCCTCATACACCGAGGGTGGTGGGTTCCAGCCCAGCCCGAGCCAGCTAAACAATAGTGACAACTGCAACAAAAAATATAACTGAGTGTTGTATTGGGAGGCTGAGGCAAGAGAATGGCTTAAGTCCAACAGTTTGAGGTTGCTGTGAGGTTGCACTCTACCAAAGGCAGTAGTGAGACTCTGTCTCAATAATAATAATAATAATAATAGTTAAAAAAAATAAAAGCAGGTAAGGACTTTATCCTGGCTTCCTCTACAAACTTAGAATGATTCTCATAGATGATCCAAACTGAAAGCACTTTGGTCCAACTCTCTGACCACTCTTATGAAGTCAATGGGGGTCCAACCTTGTTGGATCTTGAAGCTTTGCCCTTCTCTTTATATTCCAGACCTTTGGGTAACACCATCTCTCACTTGGCAACTATTTAATAATGTTTATGGGCCATACATATAGTCCATCTTTTTTTTTGAAACGGAGTCTTACTCTGTCTCCCAGGGTAGAGTACCATGGTGTCATCATAGCTCACAGCAACCTCAAACTCTTGAGCTCAAGCCATCCTCTTTCCTCAGCTTCCTGAGTAGCTAGGACTACAGGTAGCCACTACAACAGCTGGCTAATTTTTCTGGTTTTAGTACAGACAGGTCCCAGTCTTGCTCAGGCTGGTCTCAAACTCCTGAGCTCAAGTGATCCATCAGCATTGGCCTCCCAGAGTGCTAGGATTACAGGTATGAGCCACCACTCCCAGCCTTCTAGTCCATCTACACTCTTTCCTTCTCCATCCCACCCCACCACACATCTGGTTAACTCTCAATGTGCAATGTGTCTCCCACTGTCCCTTTGTCCTCATTTCTCAGGTCTCGCTCTTGCTCAGGCTGGGCTCGAACTCCTGAGTTCAAGGCATCCTCCCATGTTGGCCTTCCAGAGTGCTAGGAGTACAGGTGTGAGCCATTAAATAGTGTAATTTTTATAGATATAATCAGATTATAATCAGATTATTTCTCTCTTTCTCTCCTCAGCTACTCAGGAGGCTGAGGCAAGAGAATTGCCTTAAGCTCAAGAGCTGGAGGTTGCTGTGAGCTATGACAACACAGCACTCTACTGAGGGCAACAAAGTTAAGACTTTGTCTCAAAAAAAAAAAAAGAAAGAAAAATAAAAAGACTCCTGAATCAGGGCTGTGCCTGTGGCTCAAAGGAGTAGGGCACCAGCCCCATATGCTGGAGGTGGTGGGTTCAAACCCAGTCCTGGCCAAAAACTGCAAAAACTGCAAAAAAAAAAAAAAAAAAAAAAAAGACTCCTGAATCCAAATGATCCTCCCATGTCGGCCTCCCAGATGCCTGAGCTACCACGCCTGGCCCCAGATTACTTTTCTAAAAGGCTAAAACAATTCGCTTTGGCACTGCCATTGTATGAGAGTTCCCTTTCCTCTTTTTTCCCACCATTAGTAGGTATTTTCATTCTTTAATTTTTGCTATTTGAAAATGTGGGTTGTTTTAATGGCTACAAAGCATTCCATTGTATCAACATACCATAAATTACTTAAACATTTCCTATTTTTAGACACATAGAGTGTTTCCCATTATTGTTGTTATAATAGAATTTAGCAACCCAGAATGAACATTTTTATACATAAATCTTTGTCTGTCCAATGATGCTTACAATGACACTTATAATTTGAAAGAAAATGACAGAGTAGTTGTTCCAGGTTCTCTACGTCATTTGCCTTACCATGTGCCTTTCTCTTACTTCACTGCTAATATTTTAGATGGACAGGGAAGGTGCAAGAAAGGAAATGGTTAAGACAAATAGACTTTTTTTATTATCTTTGAATTCTATTTATATATGCTATTTCTGTCCTTCATTACCAAAGTGATCTAGAATTGCTATGAATCCATTATTAGTTCTCTAATTTTATCTTACACATAGAATGAAATTTCTCATTTTATTGAGGGAAGAGCAAATTCAAGTATCCCAGCACTGTCTATAACCTACAAGGGTAGCTTGACTCTTTCAAGCAAAAAAAAAAAAAAAAAATCCTGAAAAGCATCAACCCTTTCTTGGCCTGGTGAAAAAATATTAGACTTATATATTGATACTATGAATGGTTTACGTTATAATACATGTGTGGATAAACATCTTTTTCTATATTCTTCTCCTTTAAAGTTTAGCTATTAGAGTCAGAATGCTTCGATTGCAGAATTCTCACTTGAGCAAGGTTCATAAAATTATTCATATTCTTGGCCCTGGATGCCAATTAAGTCTCTTAAGTCTAAAATTGCCTTGTTTGGTTTTTAAAGAAATCTGCCCACCTTACAGACCTACAAGTTAACTAACCAGCCTGTCCTCCCCCACCCCCCACCCCACCAGAGGACTTGGCTCTTTTGGTCTCCTGCCAGCTCTTACTTTCAAATAGTTCAGTTTCTCTGTTTTTAGAACATAGAATTTATTACCCCTGGATTTTTGCCAGCAACGTCCCTCTCATGTTTTTAAAACTTAGATGAATGTTACAGAGTGACCCAGTGGGCTCAACCTATGATTAGAAGTCAGGCAGTGATATATTAGATGTCTGCATAGATGCTCTGCTCTGGGAAGCACGACAGCAAAGGGAAGGAGATTCTGGGAGGGTGGGAGGGCATGCAGGGTGAAGCCTTGGGGACTGGAGTGGAGAAATATGTCTAAGAGATTAGGTAAGATTTGGTTGATGTGAGGCAAGACTTGCCTTGCCCTCAGGTGTCCGGTGGGTCTCCAACACAGGGAGGGCATAGTTGTTCATTCTTTTTGGTCATTTGGGTAGAACAGAAAAGCCAGGTGACAGAGAATGTTTATAAATTTCTTCAGGAATAACTATTTTCCTCCCCATTTTCTCTCTCTACCTCTGCAACTCTACTTATCCTCCCGTTTAAAGGCATGCCTTCCTGCAACAGAACTGAGGTCTTAGGAATGCGAACAGCAGTATAACCTATAGCCAGATGAAGTTTTCATTCATGTGGTTCTGTCCACTGACATAAGGAAATTTTTTTTATCTTTAGGTTACTTTCTGGGAATATGTTCGTGCGTAAGTTTTTTTCTCTTCTGGTTTACTATGTATATAATTAAACTTTTACTTTTGAGATAATTGCAAATTCAAATGTAGTTATAAGAAATAGTGCAGAGAGATCTTTTGTACTCTTTACACACTTTTCCCTAATAGTAACATCTTGCAAAACTATAGTAGAATATCACAACCAGGATATTGACACTGATAGAATCAAGATTCATAAAAATTTCATTATCACAAGAACTCCTCATGCTGCTCATGAAGCTACATCCACTTCTTTCCTTCTCTGACTCCCTTGCTATCTCCTGGCAACCACCACCTCTTCTCCATTTTTATAATTTTGTCATTCTAAGAATGTTATAGGCTCAGCTCTCGTAGCACAGTGGTTACAGTGCCAGCCACGTACACTGAGAGTGGGGGGTTCGAACCCGGCCTGGGCCTGCTAAATAACTGCAACAACAACAACAACAAAATAGCTGGGTGTTGTGGTAGGTGCCTGTAGTCCCAGCTACTTAGGAGGCTGAGGCAAGAGAATGGCTTAAGCCCAAGAATTTGAGGTTGCTGTGAGCTGTGATGCTACAGCACTCTACTCAGGGCAACATAGTGAAACTGTCTAAAAAAAAAAAAGTTATAAAAATAGAATCACATAGCATGACACCTTTCAGTGTTGGATTTTCTTTTTATTCAGAATGAATTCCTGGAGATTTGTGTATATATCAATAGTGTGTTGTTTTTTATTGCTGAGTAATATTTCATGGTATGTGTGTACTACAGTGTAACCATTCACTCATTGGAGGACATCTGAGTTGTTTCCAGTTTGGGGCTGTTACTAGTAAAGCTGCTATGGATATTTATGTACAAGCTTTCATATAGTTTTCATTTACCAGAGGTAAATGCCAAAGAATGCAATTGACGGGTCATGTGGTAGTTGCATGTTTAATTATATATGAAGCTGCCAAACTTCATATACAATTGTGAGAGTGGTTGGACCATTTGAGATTCCCACCCAACAAATGTGAGTAGTGATCTAATTTCTCCACATCCTTGCCAGCATTTGATGTTGTCACTATTTTTTATTTTAGCCATTCTGATAGTGTTGTAGTTATATTTTGTTGTGGTTTAAATCTACATCATTTTCCTGATGGTCAGTTATACCAAACATCTTTTCATGTGCTCATTTACCATCCTTGTATCTTTTATGAGAAATCTGTTTATATTTTCTGCTGATTTTCTAATTGAATTGTTTGTTTATTGTTGAGTTTTGAGTGTTCTTTATATATTTTAGATACTAGTTCTTTGTTGGATTTGTTTCTTTATCCTCTTTTTTTTCTCCCTCTCTCCTTTCTTTTTGAGATAGGATCTTGCTCTGTTGCCCAGGCTGGAGTGCAGTGACACAATCACAGTTCACTATAACATCAAACTCTTTGGCTTAAGTAATTGTCCTACCTTAGTCTCATACTAAGGGCAATATAGGCACATGCTCCCAAGCACAGCTTATTTATTTTATTTATTTATTTTATTTGAGACAGAGTCACCCTCAGTAGAGTGCTGTGACGTCACAGCTCATAGCAACCTCAAACTTTTTTGTTTGAGACAGAGCCTCAAGCTGTCCCCCTGGGTAGAGTGCTGTGGCATTACAGCTCACAGCAACCTCCAACTCCTGGGCTCTAGCGAGTCTCCTGCCTCCGCCTCCCAAGTAGCTGGGACCACAGGTGCCTGCCACAATGCCCAGCTTTTTTTTTTTTTTTTTTTGGTTGCAGCCGTCATTGTTGTTTGGCGGGTCTGGGCTGGGGATTTGAACCCGCCACCTTAGGTGTACGTGGCTGGCGCCTTAGCCGGTTGAGCTATAGGCGCCGAGTCCTGGGTCCGGATTTGAACCCACCACCCTTGGTATATGGGCCTGTGCCCTCCTCACTGAGCCATAGGTGCTGCCCAGCACAGCTTATTTTTAAAATTATTTGGTAGACATGAGGTCTCACTATGTATCCCAGTTGGTCTCAAACTCTTGGCCTCAAGCAATCCTCCGATCTCCACCTCCCAAAGTGCTGAGATTATAGGCATGAACCACCGTGCCTGTCTATTTCACCCTCTTAATGTGGTTTTTTAGAGAAAAGTTTTAATTTTGAGAGCTCCAACATATCAATTTTTCCATTTATGGATTGTACTCTTGGTGTCAAGTCTAAGAGCTTTTTGCCTTGCCCTAGACGCTGAAGATTTTTCTTTTCCTAAAAGTTTTATAGTTTTACATTTAAGTTCAGGGCTACATTTTTTTTAAGTAGCTGTTTATTTGTGCTTTTTGTTTGTCTTTTGAGATGGAAGTCCTGGGCTCAAGTGATCCTTCTGCCTCAGTCTCTGGAGTATCTGGGACTATCGACATATGCCACTGGCCCCAGCTAAGTAGCTATTTGGACCCGGCTTGACATCTCTGTTGTTTGAAATAAGATTTAGTGTATAGAGTCCTTTCTATCTTCATTTTCTTTCTCAAGCATCTATTGAGTACTAAATTGATTTGTTTTTTGGTTTGGTTTTTTTTTTTAGAGATAGAGTCTCACTCTATGCCCTGGGTAGAGGGCCTTGGCATCATAGCTCACAGCCACCTCAAACTCTGGGGCTCAAGCAATCCTCTTGCCTCAGTCTCCCGAGTAGCTGGGACTACAGGCACCCACCGCAATGCCCAGCTATTTTTTAGAGACAGTCTTATTCTGGCTCAGGCTGGTCTCCAACTTTTGAACTCAAGTAATCTACCTCCCTCACCCTTCCACAGTGCCAAATTGAGCTAAAAATTCCTGACTAAGCTCCTGATTCTGATTTTTTTTTTTTTTTTTTAAGACAGGAGACTCAATCTGTCCCCCTGGGTAGAGTGCTGTGGCATCACAGCTCACAGCAACCTCTAACTCCTGGGCTCAAGCAAGTCTCCTGCCTCAGCCTCCCGAGTAGCTGGGACCACAGGCACCCGCCACAATGCCCGGCTATATTTTTTGGTTGCAGTCGTCATTGTTGTTTGGCAGGCCCAGGCTGGATTCGAACCCGCTACCTTGGGAGTATGTGGCTGGCGCCTTAGCCACTTGAGCCACAGGCACCGAGCCTGATTTTTTTAATGTATCAGCTGAGTGATGTACTTCAAGGGCTGGGCATTATGGCTCACTACCCTCTAGCCTGGATGACAAGACAATACCTACTTCACAGGATTCTTATGAGAAGTAAATAAAACATTATGTGTAAAACACATAGCACAGAGCCTGGCTATACTTATAGTTGGTGTTAGTCCCCCTTCTCACCCCTGCGCAAAAGTTCTCTGGGAGCCTTCCCCAATTTATAATGTCCTTCCCCACCAGTCTCTATTTCTTTCTACCTCTCCTGATCCTAATTGTTTTACTTCTTTTTTGAAACCTTCTCAGCAGACTTTAGGAATTGATAAAATTTCCTATTTCTAATTATTTGTGTGTGATATTCATATATATACCAAGTTACCTTTATGGTTTTATACATATATTATGTATCTTCCCAACTACATATATCCTCAAGGGCATGTCATGTCCCTGGTTCCCCTGGTTCCAACTCTATTTTAGGTGAGAGGACAATACTCAACAAACCTCCAATACACTGATAGTGAGGAATCTAAATTATGACATGTTTTGTAGAAAGCAATTTGGCAAAATAAATCCAAAATATTAAGCCCTTTAACCCAGTAATTTACCTTTTTCAGATTCCATTTTAAGAAGGGTTAGGTATTTGAACAAAAAATTTATCTATCAGAATTTTTTTCCTTTTTGTTTTTTTTTTGAGACTGAGTCTCAAGCTGTTACCCTGGGTAGAGTGCTATGGCATCATAGCTCACAGCAACCTCCAACTCTTGGGCTCAAGTGATCCTCTTGCCTCAGTTTTTCTATTTTTAGTGGAGACAGAGTCTCGCTTTGTGCTCAGGCTAGTTTTGAACTCCTGAGCTTAAGCAATCCACCTGCCTCAGCCTCCCAGAGTGCTAGGATTACAAGTGAAAGCAACCATGCCCAGCCAATCAGAATTTTTCTTACAGCATCCTTTAGAAAAATACGAACCTATGATAGTTAAAAAAAAAATCAGGAATCATGTCAAATTCCCTGTGGAATATTATATTGTCAATATAATTATATTCTCAATAAAATTCTGTTTTATGGATTATGTAGCTATAAGGACATTCACCAAAGTCTTCTTTATATTAGCAAAAAATGTAGAAATAAATCTGAAAGCCCAACCATATGGATAATGTAATTCTATTATGTTAGAAAATTATAAGACATTTGCTTGAAATGTATGTACACATAGAGGGTGACCATAAAGTTCATGTACAATTTAAAATAGTTGACTATTGACTTTATGGCCATCCTGTATACACAGACAAGCATACAAAAACCAGGAAAAATATACATCAAAATTTTAGGGGTGATAGTTTTTGGGTCATAGAATTTTAGTGATTTTCATTTTAATTATGGGTTCTCTAAAACACATAATAACTTTAACATAATAAAACAAGAATGAAACTTACAATCTGTTTTTAAATAGTGTTTTAGGGACTACTTAGTTACATGAACATAATGGTCATTCATCCGTCCAATTCAAAACATTTATTAAGTATCTACCAACTGTTAGGCCCAGAACTAGGGAGAGCACGATTAATTAAGTCCTCAGATCGCAGTCTGGTGAGGGGCACAAAAAAATTACAAAACAGCGAGGAAGTGACAATATAGAGATAGTGCTAAGTTCATCAAAGCATGGAAAAGGGTAGAGGTTAGGGAGGTAGGACAAGGCTTTTTGGTGGAATTGAGTGAATTAGAGCCTAAAGAAAGGGTGTAGGCTTGGCACTTGTGCTCAGTGGTTAGGGCATTGGCCACATACACAGGGGCTGGCAGGGCTGGCGGTTTGAACCCAACTTGGGCCTGCTAAAAACAACGACAACAACAACAACAAAAATAGCGGGGTGTTGTGGGAGCCTGTGGCAAGAGAATCGCTTAAGCCCAAGAGCTGGAGGTTGCAGTGAGCTGTGACATTATAGTACTCTACTGAGGGCAACATAGTGAGACTCTGTCTCAAAAAAAAAAAAAAAATGTAGCTAGGGAAGAAGGATCCAAGCTTAGGCACAAGCATTTTCAAAGTTATATCACAAAGGATAGCACTGAAAAAAAAAAAAAAAAGAAAAGGCATGTGGCAGAGAGTTTGGAAGGAAGAGTAGCAAAAATGAGTACGAATTGGAAAATAAGGTCCTTATAGGCTATATTGATGACTTTAGACTATCTTTAAGAGTAAATGGGGTGTGGGGGAGAGATAAGAGTTTTAAATGGGAATGGCATAATCGTTTATGATCCTGATGAAATAGGTGATCTCAAAACCTCCAAAATGCTCTAAAAAGATCATACCGACTATTGAGTAGGGAAAGAATTAGAGGAAGATAAGATTGGAGGTAGAATAACCAGTTAGGCAGTGGTTTAGGTGACTGAGATGATGACAGTGGCTATGGGAGTGGAGAGATATAAAAATACCTGATGACAGCCTTGCTTGGGGATGGTGGTGGAGGATTATCAGAGAAAAGTAAAGAGTTATGTTAGCTTCTGGCTTCACAATTTTGGATGGCGGAAACAGGTGACGAGGCACAAAGCATGAGGAAAGCTAAGCTCAATTTAGGGTACATTGAGCTTGAGATACCTGTGGAAATCCAAGGGGATGTTCAGGAAGCTATTAGAGATACAAGTCTGACCGTCCTATGTGAAACTGCTGGAATAGACATGTGCTTGGGGGGTCATGGGAGTAGATGAGATCATACAAGGAATATATGTAGAATGAGAAGAGGGCTTAGGACAGAACTGTAAAGAAAACCAACATTTAAAAGACTGAAAGTGAGAAAGAAAATTGACTCAAACCTGGTGTGGGACAGAATTTTTTTGTGTGATGTAATTTACAACTCCTTCTGGGAAGCAATTAGCATTCCTGATAAAGTGCGTGAACAGTTTTCTGACAGACTTTAATAAGACTGAGAACTCCTTCTGGGAAGGTAGGGTTACCCATCCAGCTGATTGACTAACCTAATAATCTTTAACCAGATGTTCTTTTTTTATTTGTACCCATGCTAAACATGGTTAAGGAACTATTCATTTTTTTTTCTTATAAAATGTCTCAACCAAAATTACTCCTTCAGTTGAATCTTTCAAAAAGTCTCTTCTCATGTGCTCAAAGCCAACTTATCTGTGGCACTGCTTTAACAAAAGGAAAAAAAAGTGAACCTGCAAGACTGTAATAGAATGAGGAGAGGCCAGAAAGATAGAAGAGAAAGCAGAGGAATCTTAGCATTATGAAAGCCAGGTGAAAATACTTTAAGAAACAAGGCTTGAATGGACAACAGTGTCTAATGTTGGTGAGAGGTAAGATAAAACAAGGATAAGAAATTGCCAAGGGATTTAGTAATAAGAATGTCAATAGCAATCTTGGCAAGAGCAGTTATGTCTTGGCAAAGGTGATCAAGGGCATAAGTCAGATTTCAGTGGGCTCAAGAGTCAGTGTAGACCATTCTTTCAAAAAGTGTGGCTATAAGAAGGAAGGAAGGAAGAGCGCTTTGAGAAGGTTTCTTTTTGGTGGAAAACATTAGTATATTTAAATGTGTTCAGAAAGGAGTCAGGAGGGAGCAAGTGGAAAGTACCTGAGAAAGAAGGGCTAATCCTGAGTTAGCAACTAAGATCTTGAGTTAGGGCCAGGCTCAGGGACCTGGGAGGGGATTCTGGGCACAGGTGGAGGGAGGGTCATCTTCCTCTCATTGTGTGCAGATTTTGTGTTGGAAGGTTGAAGACATTCTTGTGCAATGGCCAGTTACCTGTATTACGTAGGAGGTTAGAATCCCAGCTGAAAGTGCTGAGGTAGGTGGCAGGATGGCAGACTGAGGACAGGAAGGGAGTTTTGAGACAGATCCTGAGCAGAATGGGAAATTGAACTGACTAGGGAAAGAGAGTGATTTCAAGGGGAGGTTAAGCAAATACATCATGAAACCAATCAGCACAGGTCTGTGATTTTTTTCCAGTGGTATTTAGAGGGCTAGAGTCAGGCATGAAGAAGGCTAAGATACTTGAATTATTCTAGGACTGTCTTCAAGGAAACCTCTGAAGCTTTGCAGCTTCCCCTGCCTATCCTTTAAATGCTTCACCTTAATTTCTAGCCTTGGCTCTGTTTTCTTCTCACTTTATAGACACTTCCAATTGCTCTCATCCACTCTGAGGTCCCAGTTAATCACCCCATTCAGATAACTGTTAAACTAACACAATGTATTGCACGTGAACTTTATGGCCACCCTGTATTTACAACCCAGACTTTCTCTCCCCCACTAGGCCCTTCTGGGCGTATTCAATAAGGTGTTTGCTGGGCACCTCCAACTAAACTCATCATATATCCCACTTTTGCATTCCCTTTCTCTGAAAGTGAATATAAGCTCCTGAAAGGCAGGGTTTATTTGTTTTGTCCTCCACCGTAGGCCCTGAGCTCAGGGCTCAAAGATCCTCCGTTGAATAAGGGAAGGAATCCACTCAGTTCTCAGAGACCTGAGAACCTTCACCTTTGACGACCAACCCATTAAGTTCTGTCCACAATTAAACATGCCCGAAGGCTCACACACGTGCCCTCGAGTAAAATTAAAGTGAGTTTTCTAGCAATTTTAACACAGAAACTTAACTGCTACGCCTCCTTTCCTTGCTTTATTAACATTTGAACTAAACCAGTGGGAGGGCACCACCTCCCTGTTTCCGCTCCCTTCCCCATCCACCCGCTCAGCCACCAAGGAAAGCGAACCCGTTTTTCATTTGCTAATGATTTGGACTCAGGTTATAATGGGCCATTAAGGTGTATTGTGGAAGAAAATTGAGCTTTCCGGTGGAGGGACAAAGAGACTGTGGGGTGGCGACCCCGGGACGTGAGGGAGGCCTGGTATCTGATCCTGGCAGGTAGGAGCTAGAGGGTCGGAGAGGGACCCCTGCGAGGGACCCAAGTCCTCTCCAGCCGCTCTCGCTGCCTGCTGGTGCTTGAGTTCCGCCCCACAAGGCGGCAGGACTTGGACCCGGCCGCACCCAGGCTTCCACCTACTTACTCACTGCCCAGCAGGACCTTCCCTTGGTTCTTTACACGTTGATCTCTGTTCAAATGATTGCCTCTGCCTTGAGGGTGCCCTCGAACATGCCCCAAGGGCCCAGTAGCCCCAGAGACATCCCCGGTAACCCCTTTCAAAAGCGGGCGACGACTGGAAGCCTTCCAACATCTGGGACAGTGTGAAGGATGCCATCATCGTCACGGGCTGGCTTGTCTCCATTCCACAACTAGTCCAAGCCTCCTGTATCTCTCAGCTCGTAGCTGCAAACGCCTAACTAGCTTCGCTAACTCCAGTCTACCTACCCACCGCCTTCCCAATCCATCCAGTCGTCTACACTGAGGCCAGAGGGTTTGTAAAACGATCGTCACTCGATCCACATCCCCCTCCTCACCTGGCTGACACTTACTATGCTTCAGATTGCACCTTCAGAGTCACTTATTCTTAGCATTTTCTCCCACCACCTCCTCCCACCACACAGACAGACCAGGTGTGTAAGCATAGGCTTCCCCCAAACCTTGTAGTTTATTGTAATCACTTATATTTTCTACCCACCTGCGGTAAGAGAATAGGTCTATTCTCTTGTGTTATCTGTAACCTTGTCTCTAGTGCCTGGTCCTATTCCTGAACACAATAATTGTTTAATAAACATTTGTCTGATGAAGGAAAATCAGACAAGATGATTCAGAAAACAGTGTGGTTACAGTGGGGTGGCTGGCAGTGATCTACATGAGTGGTTTTCTAACTTCAGTGAACATCAGAAAGAACTGTCTAAGCTTGTTAAAACAGATTTTGGGGTTATACTTCCTGTTTCGGTAGGTCTGAGGTGGGGCTGAAAATAATGGATTTATTTTCTTTTTTCCTGAGACAGAGTCTCAGTAGTCCTATGTAGAGTACCATAGCGTCACAGCTCACAGCCACCACAAACTCTTGAAGCTCAAGTGATACCCTTGCTTCAGACTCCCAAGTAGTTGGGACTACAGGCGCCGGCCACGATACCCGGCTAGTTTTTCTCTTTCTGTAGAGATGGGGTCTTGTTCTTGCTCCAGCTGGTCTCAAACTCTTGAGCTCAGGCTGTCCACTTGCCTCCGCCTCCCAGAGTGCTAGGCTTACTGGCATAAGCCACCATGCCTGGCCAAAATAATGCATTTCTGACAAGTTCTCAGGTGCTGCTGCTGCTGCTGCTTCTGATGATGATGATGATGATGATGATGATGATGATAGTCCACATTTTGAGTTACTGCCTCTTTGCTCCAGGTTAGAAAAGTAGATTGCAGCAGTTAAGTGACTCTTTAGATAAAAAGGAAGGGGCTGGGGTGGGAGAAATAGGCTTTGGAAGTCTCAAAGGCAGTAGTCAAAATGAGAGCTATTTAGGTTTGATAATAAAGATAGCAAAAATGTCTACTATGTAGTAGTTGAGGTCCAGGAAGTAGCCATGAGAATGCAGTGGAGGAATGGATGGCATGAAGGTGGTCAAAGACCTGAAATTCACAAACCTTACATGAAATTGTATAGGATCAAAATGAAAAAATGTAAGATGAAAGTGAAAAGGAAGATCATAAAATGCAATGTGTGGCATCATCCCAGTTTTATTAAAAAATGCATAAAAAAGGCCAAATGAGGTGGCTCAAACTTGTAAGTAATCCTAGAACCCTGGGAGGCTGAGGTGGGTGGACTGGTTGAGCTTAGGAGTTTGAGACTAGCTTGAGCAAGAATGAGACCCCATCTCTCCTAATAAGAGAAAAACTAGCCAGGGGTAGTGGTGGGCATCTAGCAGTCTGAGCTACACAGGAGTCAGAGGCAACAGGATAGCTCAAGCCCAAGAGTTTGAGGTTGTAGTGAGCTATGATGCAAAGGCACTCTACCCAGAGCAACAGAGTGAGTCTCTGTCTCAATATAAACAAATACATAAAATAATAAAAAAAAAAATAAAAAGAACTGCTTGACAATCTAAGCCCTGTTTATAACAAGGTTTATCTTGGGCACAAATTCAAAGTTTCAATCAATTAAAGTATATCCAAATAAACTTTTAGAATGCAACACATTTTTATCCAAGAGCACCCTTGCGTAATAAAAAATTCTCTCAGTGTGTCATAATGTATACCAACTGGCAGTGGTATTTGCCAGCAGGAATTTCTTGCTCATTTCCCTAAAGGAATCAGATAATACAGGACTTTAGCATATGCATCTCCTTAATTCAAATGCCACGAACAATTCTGATTCGTCAGGCCTTGTAATTCTTTACCTGCAGAGGAGAGAAAATGAAATGACTAAGTAAATATTAAGAGGCTTAATCATATATAGTTTCAAAATCAGGAATATGAATATAAATATCCAAATTCTTCATAAAAATCTATTATTATGGAAGAAAATAATAAAATTGTACACCAGAATGTGCAGGATATAGAGAATTGTAATTATCACCACGAACACTGATTCGATAGGTGTTTCACAGGAAAGACTAGAATCTTGATATTTCAATTATGCAGACTACTTGTAGCTATTTTGTTGAATGTCCTTTCATCTCTGATAATAAAATGTGAACTCAGACTAGGAAATGGTGATCTTAAATGATTGGGCAAGGTAAAATAGTAAGTGACAGAGTGGAATCAGAAATTCATTTTCTTAATTACTGGCTTAGTACTTAGTCTAGGCTGTATTATCTGTGCTGCTTCAAGGCAAACCATGTCATTGCCTTTCCCGTTTCAGAAATACATTATACAGAAGTTTCCTTTGTGGTATGATGGCCAAGAGTCACCTATTATTTAAGAAATGCCAATTGCTGATCATTAATGACAAAATATTTTTACATGTTCCTTACGGATTCAAGTTGTCTTTCATTTTTTTAAATAACCATCACTTGCCTAAGTAAGAAAATCATAAATTACTGAATATTAAAAAGGAAAGGGGCCTTGGATGTTATCTACCCCATTATTTTAATGGGTAAATGAAGGCCTAAATAGATCTATCTACAGTCATCTTGTAGGATTTTGTGGGAGTCTCCTGACTTATGGTCCACAGCTATTTATAGCACGTGGCACTTTCTTGGTTGCTCAACATTCTGATGCCATGACATAATTGAGATGTTTATGGATCCTTCAGTCCTGATCAATGTGCCATCCTGGGGAGTTTGTGTGCCATTTTACCTTTTTATTTTTGTCATCTATTTATTAATTTAATACACTTTTCTTTTGCTGCCTAATGTTTTCTGTTAAGGACAGACTGAAAATGGTTTTTAAAAAAGTAAAACAGTAAGTGAGAAATGTGAGTAAATTTTCTTGAAAGGAGAATGAGTGAAGTAAAGCTATGTGGAATTTAGAAAAGTTGAAATTTTTGGTGGGAGAGAAGACTAAGAGATATGGGTGTGATAGCCAAGTGAGTGGACAACCTCCTACCACCAGGGCCTCTGTTACCAAACTGTCATAGGGTTATCTCATTCCTCTTAACAGCCCTTAGGGGCCACTTGTTAACCTCATTTTACTAGTCAGAGAGAAACCCAGGCTCAGATAAGTTCTGTCATTTATCTCACAGACCCATCAGCTGGTAATAATGATAGAGTCAGATCCAACCATGTCTGGTTACAAAGCCTGTGCACTTTAACTTCTACAGGGTATGTGTAAGGGGAACCCATGAAAATAACAATAATTAGTGCAATACTAATGATAGTAATAATGATAGTTAACATAGTGCTTTACAGGTGTGACCTCTTTGAGCAGGATTAAGTGAGCACATGAATAGGACTGGTAGGGAGTCTTTATACTGTTCACTGGTGAAACAAGAGAGGAAGAAAGAAGACACATAGATTCTTTAAAGTACTTAAGATTTCAGTTGGCTTTGTTTTCTGAAAAATAACTGAAGGACTCAATTAGATTTTGTTTCGCTGCATTTATTGTCAGATTATAATGTTCTGGATGTAGGTGGATGGGTTGGTGTGTGATTGTATGAAATCAAACCTGATATATTCAGAAGAATTCTTCCAGAGGATAAGTATACCTTTTGGGTTCAATATTCAATTTTGTAATTAGTGATCACTGTTCCTATGGGCATGGGCATTCTAATCTGGATTTTTTTTTTCTTTTGAAGCTGAATGTCAGATACGTCGGTTATCTGCCATATGAAAAAATCTGCCATAAAGAATGTTATCTGCCATATGAAAAAGCAACTTTGTATTTTGTGGAAAATCGGTAACCACTCCAAATGAATCTCTGGTGAATGATTTTGTATTAGTCTGCGATTTCAACTTACTGTTAGGCGATTAGTCTGCGATTTCAACTCCCTGTTAGGCGCTCTGCTCATGTTTGGAGGGAGAAGATAGCCAGTTCTGTAGTAATGTGTAACATAAACGTGGTGACAATTTACAAATAATCCCTCTTTTTTCCCCCTCCCTCTCAGTAATAGCTATCTTCTAATGGATTAATGTTCATTTGGAATAGTAATTTAGATGGAATTCATCTATATTTCGATACAAATTTACCTAAAGATGGTATTCCGGCCTCAGAATTGGACTATGTGCATTTAAAAATATCATTCTAACCCGCAACTCCCTTAAACTGTTACTACAAAAGAAATATTTTGTTACTGAGCCTAAACACAAAACTTTTCACCCAAATCACACGCCTTAATAGCCGCAATTTTATCCACGTAATTTTAAACTAATTTGAAAGACTTCATTTCCAGTTGTCAGACTAGAGTTGAAACGGAGGCAGCAGTTTGAAAGGGATACACACCCACCTCCCTGCCTCACGAGGCACATCAAGAATTTCTACCTTCACAAGGTCCGCGACGCGAGAGATCCCGCGAGCTGATCAGCGCGGCTCCGGGCGAGCCCCCGCGGGCGCAGGCCGAGCCGGCTGCGGCGAGGGCCGCCAAGAGTTAACCGGGAACCGAGCCCCTCGCGCCGCGGGCTCCCCGCGTGCTCCTTCCGCCCTCCCGTCCCCACCCTCTCGTTTTGGCTGGGGATTAAAGTGCTCCCCCCTGTGGCAGCAGTGACCCAGAAATGAGTTTGATTCACACAGTCCTTCCTCCATAACAAGCCAAACACCCGTCCGAGAGTGCCTCCGTGCGCGAGTGCCGGGTGTGTGCGCGCCGGGGAAAGCAGGGGCCCGCCCGGCTCCCCGCCCGCCCTCCCGCCGCGGCCCGAACTCATGCGGCGCGGAGCGAGCGAGCGGCGCCTAGCCCAGCGCCTCGGCCGAACCCCTCCGCAGCAGGTACGCGCGCGGGCCGCGGGGGGCGCGCGGGGTGGGCGCGCCGCGCGTGTGTCCGCGCGTGTCCGCGTGTGGGTCCGTGTGCGCGTCCCGGTCCCGCGGCAGCGGCGGCGGTGGCGGCGGCGGCTGCAGGACGAGCCGAGAGGCTCAGCCATATTTGATGGTTTTGTTGCTTTGCTCGGGAGTTCTCGGGAGTAATTTAATGCCGAAGGTCGCTGCCTAGTGGAAATAATATAGTACGTCATTAATATGGCGCCAAAAGATTGGGTTCTCGATATGTAGCTAGGAGGGAGGGAGGCAGCAGCCGAGCGCAGCGTTACTATCCCACCAGTAACTTGGGCATTGCCGGGGCGGGGGCCAGAGGAGGAGGAGGAGAGGATGATTTTTGGATCCTGAGAATTGATCTATGTTGGATCAGTAAGTTTTATTATGGTTTTTTTTTCAATTTTGGGGGGCCGAAGACAAGAGCTTTTTCTTCTTCTGGATTTGCGAAGAACATGCGGGTTTTCAGGTGAATCATCAATTAAATGCGTTCAGGAGCAGAAGCCCAGTTTGGTTGGCTTTAGTTTATAGAATTTTTTTTGAAAAGCAAAAGTGCATTGGGCTGCATGAAAGTGGAAAGCGTAGTAGCAACTTGGTAGACAGATGGCAATGGCAGAACGCAGGTTCGCGTACATATATGAATCCAGAGTGTGTGTGACCGCGTGTGTGGTGGGACTATATTTGTCCAGACATAGGTGTGTAGGTACATCTGTGTGTGGTGGCCGCAGTCCTGGGTCTTGTCACCGCGTCACCACATAACCAAAATGTTCATTGCATCAATTCAAGGGCAGTGAGCAGGGAGTGGAAGGGACAGCTTGGCAATTAGATTTTTCTAAACGGAGCTTCCTCTGAACACACCTTTTACTTATAGCGAGACCTGTAAAGTAAAACCCTTCATCAATAAAATTGGGAAGGAGTTAGCATTGGTAGAGAAAAGTACCGATCAAACATGAACTTAAAACGTCTTGCAAATTGCAACCTTTGGCACCATCTGCAAATGGTGGGGGTGGGGGTATCTCTGGGTCTCCTTGCTGCCTTAAATGAACGTGCTGTGTGTTCCTCGGGACTGCAAGTTGCAGAGCCCTTGAGTGCACGTGTCTTGTGCCTGTGAGCGTGTTTGTGAGTTCGGGGCTGTTGTTCGGTAGCCAGCTAGCTTTCCGGATAGCTCTACGTGGGCTTGCAAATGCGGGAGAGGGATGGAATGTGGAATGTTGACCGGGGAACCGAATCCTGTCGGAACGGTCCCATTTGCTGGAGAAATTCGATCCCTTCCACCTCCTTCCCGCTCCCCCCGCCCGCCTTTGGGCAGGAGGCGGGGCTGAGGACGCGGCTGCTGCTCAAAGTGGCGGAGCGCGGCGGCGGGAGGCAGGTGCACGGCACCCGCCAGTGGGGGTGCCTCAACTTCCGCGGGCGTTTAAATAGCAGCCTCTCTCCCCTCCCACCGGTAATAGGTGACCTGGCGGCCGAGGGCGGCGGGGGGAAGGGACAGGGGAAGACCCGGGAGCGAGCCTCCGCGGCACGTGGGCAGGTGCTGGGTGGCCCCGGGGCCAACTTTTGTAGCCCGCCTCTGGCGTTTGAGGAAAGGAGGCTCAGTGTGGAAATGGGGGCGGGCGGCGGCCGAGGCGCTGCTTGTCGGCTGCGGCCGGAGCGTCACCTAACGGTCCGAGCAGCGCTGCCGGGCCCCAGGAAGGGGAATTGCGGGGGGTGGGACGCCTGGCCCGCCGCGCCCGCCCCGCACAAAGCCCGTGGCGCGGGCATGGGCGCCGCGCCCCTGCCCCGGGAACCGCCAGAAGCCCGATGCGGTCCCCGCGCCGGTTCCGGCGGGCGGCCGCAGGCGTTTGTTTGTTGGTTCCGCGCCGCCTTCCTTGCCGGATGGCTTCCTGTGACAGAGGTGATACACAGTTTCCAGAACTGTCTGGGGGCGGGAGCAGGAGCGGGAGCCGAGCCCGCTGGGGGCTGCTCACCGCCGCCGCCGCTCCCATCTTAAAACCGTTTCTCGCCTGCGCGCTCGCCCCAGCCTGAAGGTGCCGCCCCGGAGGGGCTCGGGGAGGGGGACAGCGCGGCCGTTTCCAGCGGCGCAAGTGGCTTCTGGACGCGAGGGAGCGTTTGATTTGCAACTGGGGCCAAGCGGATTGGTGCAGCTGGCGGCGGCGGGGCGGGAGGAGCGGCGGCGGCGGGGGGTGGCCACTTTCAAATGGAGAGGGCGGCGGCGGCGGGGACGCCGCTGCGGAGGGAGCGGGGCTTGGTTGCGCCATGAGAAGGTGTCATCACTGCACCGGGGCTAATTCCGGCGGAGGTGCCGGGAGTTACTTTCCCCTCCTCCCGCGCTGTTGTTTCTGTCGCCTCGGGGGGAGGAGGAGGAAAGGGAGGGGGCGGCGCCGCCGCGCGGAATCGCGGCCCTGCGCACACCCCGGCGGGAGGCAGGAGTCGCGCGGTGCGTTCTCGGCTGCGGGGCGGCGGCCCAGCTCCCCCTCCCCGGAATCTCTCCTCCCCTTCCTGGGAAGCCTCAGTTTTTTCATCTTTGCGCTCGCGCTCTGCCACCCTCCCACGCGGGCTTCTCATCCCTGCGACCTCCACCTCGGCTCAGTCGGTCTCGGGTCTCCCCGCCCACGCGGGTCCTTCCCCCGCCCCCGCTCCTTTGGCCCCGGGCTTGCCCATCCCGAGCACGCGGGGGCGGCCGCAGTCCCGACGCCGGGTGAATGCTGAGAGCAAACAAAAAAGCGGGCGATTTAAACGTGCCTTTGAAACCCGTTAGGAATGCATCGTCACCCGGAGACCGTTTAAAGGCAGCTTTAGCTGGCTTTCTAGTAACGAGGAGGCTGGCGCTGCACCTCGCCTTGGCGGGGGCGAGGGTCTGTCGTCTGTTTACCTCGGCCAAGAGGGAATTAATTTGTGTAAAATGATAGCTGATGTGAACGATTGGAGACAGCTACATTTTTTAGTAAAGGGGGTATGGATCTGAGGTTTCCCATTAATGGGAATGCTTAGGGGGTTATTTCCCAAAGCTTTTTAATAGGTGATCTATTTTTCCTTTTTTATAATACCTGCTGTGATGGCTAGCTCTCTAGCTACTTGTAGCCCAAGGCTAATACCTTTCAAAGCTAATGAACTAGTTTTAAGATGCAAAGAAATTATTTCTCTGAAAGTTGTGACTCACCAAGGGTTAGACATTTTACAGTAAGTTGGATTTTGATCAAATCACAGTAATCAAGATTTAAGTACTTTTAGGAGGAGGAAGGAAACATTCATTGTTATCATACTTTAACTCAACACTTTGATGCAGTAATTTATTTGTTGTAGGTGGGCAACATGTAGGGGTGATAAATGGGATGTTCTTTGGCTAACAGTTTAGCAAATACATGCAACCTGGAATTTTTATTGTCCTTTTATTTCCAAAATCTTAGTCCCACTTATTGCCACTTTTAAGTCCCATGAATGGTATTTTGCTGTGTTTCCTAAGTATTTTTATAAGTGTATTGGATCTGGCACTTTCGTTTCAACATCTAGAACAAATATAATTTTCATCAATTTAAGTGTTAGGTTTCCCCATATCTCCTTTCATCCTTATGCTAGCAGAGATAATAGAAGTTCCCTGAACTTGGCAGTAGAACTTGAACTTGATTCCATCTTTAAGATCATAGGCTGCTTTCTAGTAAGAAAAGTTGGGTTGCACAGAAATTTTCACTTTAACAAAGCTAGACAGATAACTATTCATCTAGAAGGTTCCCCCTCCATCTCTTGATGCATAAGCCTGTAAAGGAGTTCGCTTGTATTAGTTGCTCAGGTTAAAAGATTATATTGAAAACAAGGAAAAATGGTAAGTATACGTGAGTGAAACTAGAGAGAGAAAACAGTTTAAGAAAATGTGTTTTCTTGCCTTATCCAGAGACTTTGGGAAGGATAAATTGAAACAAACTTGGAGAACTTGGTAAGAGTAAACCCTGATCTCCATGTGTCTTGCCTGTTGATTTTTTTTTTTCTTAAGGAACCCTTAGTGGCTTAAAATAGTTATTACGCAAGTGGTGTTAGGTGTGTACATTGTTAAAAATTAGAAAATACGAGAAACAAGTATAAAAACACTTTTCTACCACCGAAAGATCACCACTGTATCCCTTTCCAAATAATTTTCTTTGTGTATTTTTGTGTATATTTTAATTAAGAAGGCAATTCTGATGTAATTATCTTCATAGACACACACACAAGAGTCTGCAAGGAAGTTTTTTGGTCCGCTAGCTTGGTAATTTTAATATCATCTATTACGGGGACATGTTCAGGTTTCCCTATTTGGGTCCAGAATATCATAGCTTTATCTAAACCACTGTTGGTAAATGACCATTATTGGATCTGGTTATTTTCCCTCAAGTAGTCTTTAGTAACTTCTTGATGGAATATGTGACACTGGAGACAACACTTTAGAAATAATGTCAATGGTATTAAAAAAGCTAGAAATCAAAATAGCATTTATCGTGATTTGGAGAGCGTCTGTTTGAAAAATAGATACCTGATGTTTTTATCCACTGACTTATTGGGAAAAGATTTTCAAGTGTGTTTGGTACTGAGGTGGTGGGAACAGCAAACATCAAACACTGGTTATATTCTGTATCTTTAGGGTTTATTGGGAGTGAAGAAGAATATAAATCTGTCACAGATTTGCTTGCTTCTTCACTTTCCAGTTGGTGAAGCTCTTCCCTGTCATTTCTTATTATGAGGCACCTGTTACACCATTATGGTTAATGGTCTATTGTAATTTTTGCATTATAAAACCTATTTTCCCACAAGATTTATAGAATAGATATCCTCTGGAGGAAAATATGACAGCAAATACAACTTCCTTTTTATTGTGTTGGCATTTAAAAGTGTAGCTTGATTGTTAAAATAGAGTTACTAATTTTAAGCTTTTTCCACTCTCCTTGTCTAAACATTTTTTTTTTATTGTCTAAACATTTAACTTACAAATCAGCACCAAATTCAATAATACCCTTTTTTTAAAGTATAAAGGATGGGTCTGCTTGGAATCATTGGTTTCTTAGAAGGTATCAGAAGCCTAATAGCTTTAATTGGGAAAGTATTTTGAATTCTTAAGACAGGGAAGTTGTTGCCTTAAGAGTTTAGTGTTTAGTTATTTTCTTCATTTTCAATGTCTTGTATCTTATGTGATCATGTATTTAAAATTTGGACAGGTACTATGTTATTTTTATTTTTCTAGAATATAATATTTCACAAAGACTTAATTGAGTGTATTAATCTATTGTCATTTACCTGATGTACTTCTCTGGCACCTGGGCTAGAGCGCCATGGCCTCAGTCTAGCTTACAGCAGCCAGGAACTCCTGAGCTTAAGGGATCCTCCTGCCTCCACTTCCCGCAGTGGAAGGCCTCTCGTGTACTTCTCATGCAAAATCTGGTTTGTTGTCATGAGGGGCATATACAGTCTTTTGAAATTTTTTTTTTTTTTTGCAATTGGTGCCTCTGATGAACACAGTTACTCTGTACTCTTTAATAAACGCAAAAATGGCCCTGGAAGACCTTTTTATCTGCAAGTGGTACTTTGAAGTTCAGGGTTGAATGTCATGGGACAAAACAGAGCAGATTGATGATAGACTCTTGGCCTTTTTCTGGCCTAGAAAGGACTTGAATGATTATTAAGAATGGCTTTCCTCACCTCAAAAATATAGGATACTAGACTTGGAATGGAAAGCTTAATAGTTGTGAAAGGGGCCAAGTATTTTCCATTTCTAATCCTTAATCAATGGTATATGATATGCACTCAATGAATGTTCAAAAACAAACTTTTCGTTATTTAAGGACAGTTCAGTATTTACACTTTTGCTTTTGATTCTTCAGATAGAGTTAAGACAGTAAGGTTATGATTAGAGATAGTTAAAAGTAAGTTCATTTTTAAAACCTAAGGCCTTTAGAGCTTTCTTATAGAGAGAATTAAACTTAAGTTTTCCTTTTTGTGGATAGCACTGAAAGTTGTCAACAATAATTTAAAATATTGATCATTTATTGTCTCATGCACAGAAGATTTTATTTGAAAATTAATGACATTTCCAGGCTAGGTAGCTCACGCCTGTAATCCCAGTACTTGGGAGGCAGAGGTGGGTGGATTGCCTGAGCTCATGAGTTTGAGACCAGCCTCAGCAAGAGCAAGTCCCCCATCTCTAAAAAATAGCTGGATGTTGTGGCGAGCACCTGTAGTCCCAGCTACTTGGAAGGTTGGGGCAAAAAAATCACTTGAGCCCAAGAGTTTGAGGTTGCTGTGAGCTGTGACATCATGGTACTCTACCAAGGGCAACAAAGTGAATCTGTCTCAGAAAAAAAAAATGACATGTAAGAATTTTTCAGCAGTTATTTGAAGTAAAGATTTCAGTTGTAAAAGTCCAAACCGAAAAATAAAATGGACCTTTTTATCTTACTGCTGGCTAAGGAACATGAAATGGCAATTTTATTAGCGTGTTGCTTGAGGTTGAACTGCATGGTTTGATTGGTTTAGTACAAAGTACACTAAATGCAATTAAAATTTTTTCTTAGTTACTGTTATCTTTACAAGCATCAGTTATTGCAGTGGAAATGTAATGATTCACTGAAGAGGGATAAGGCTGAGTTCTGGTGGCTTGCGCCTTTTTTAAAGTTGGGGGATACTTTTGAGACTGAAGCCAATGGAACCTCTCCCCCAGAGAATGTGGATGACATTGAAATTTGCATGTTCTTTCAGGAATTCTGTTGATTCTCCTAAGTGCATCCTTGGATTCTAGTATATGTGTTTAAATTCTGGTAACTTCTTTTTATGATTTCTTTCTGATCCTTTTACTGTCACCATATTACAGTTAAGATGCCTGTCTGGGACAGTCATTATGTTTATTATTGGTCATTAATTTGAATATCAGATAAGAAGCTCGTTAGAACTTTTCATAACTTAGTGTACACAGCCTCAAGTAGGAGCCGTAGGGAATTCCCTTGGAAAAAAATTGCCTTGTGTTTATGTAGCCTTTAAGTTGCTTAGAGCACCCTTTTATTCCCCCCCTCACTTTTGATTCTAGCTTTCTCTAGTTAGGGCCTCTTTTTAAGCTTCAAATCTGATTCTAAAATACTTGTTTCAGAATATGGTCTTCGGCTCGGCGCCTGTGGCTCAAGCGGCTAAGGTGCCAGCCTCATACACCTAAGGTGGCGGGTTCGAATCCCCAGCCCGGGCCCACCAAACAACAATGATGGTTGCAACTAAAAAATGGCCGGGCGTTGTGGTGGGCGCCTGTGGTCCCAGCTACTTGGGAGGCTGAGGCAGGAGACTGGCTTGAGCCCAGCAGTTGGAGGTTGCTATGAGCTGTGATGCCCTGGCATTCAACCCAGGGGGATAGCTTGAGGCTCCGTCTCAAACAAACAAACAAACAAACAAAAACACAGAATATGGTCTTCGTGGTAACATATACATTAGTGAAATGCACAAATCTTAAGTGTTTAGACAATGATTTTTTTTTTTTTTTT
>NW_003852488.1:6755191-6760394 GCF_000181295.1 Otolemur garnettii
AGGATTACAGGTGGGAGCCACTGATCTAGTTAGGATCATTTTTTTTTTTTTTTTTTTTTTGGTAGAGAAGGCCTCATTGTGTTGCTTGGGTTGGTCTTGAACTCTTGATCTCCAGGGATCCTCCCACCTCTGGCGTCCAAAAGTGCTAGGATTACAGGTGGGAGCCACTGATCTAGTTAGGGGCTTCTTAAAAGAGTGAATGTGTCTGTTGATCCTTAACTAGGACCTGGTGATTGATGCATATTTAATTAAACATACATAATGTTGGTTTGCAAACACCCTACTGCCAGTCTCTTGCTTTATAGGAGGGCTTAGTAAACTTTTTCTGTAAGTGACCAGGTAGTCAGTATTTTAGGCTTCGTGGGTCATGGTCTGTCACAACTGCATGCCTCTGTACTTGTAAGTGCCAAAGTGACCACAGACAAAAGGTAAATGAATGAACATGGTTATGTTCCAATAAAACTTTATTAATGAACATTGAAATTTGAATTTTGTATAATTCTCATGCGTCATAAAATGTCTTAGATCTCCTCCCATCAACCATTTAAATATGTGAAAGTCAGTAGCTCAGACTTTTATAAAATTTCTTGATTTATAGTGAGATAACAGCCAGTACTTGGTCACCCAATTGTTTCTGCTGCTGGCTGGATTCTTTTTTCTTATAGGAACCTAAAAAACAAGTTGAGATTAAAAGTTTGGAGGGCGTTGGCTAAGTTGAGGGCTATGGTTCTTTTTTTTTTTTTTGGAGACAAGAGTCTTATTCTGTTGCCCCAGGCTAGAGTGCCAGGGCTTGAACTTAGCTCATAAGCAACCTCACATTGTTGGGTTCCGGCAATCCTCCTGCCTCAACCTCCCAAGTAGCTGATACTACAGGCACCTGCCATAATGCCCAGTTGATTTTTTTTCTACCTTTTTTTATTAAGTAGAGAGGAGGTCTTGCTCTTACTCAGGCTGCTCTTGAATTCCTGAGCTCCTAAGCAATCTTGCCTTAGCCTCCCAGAGTGCTAGGAGCCAGGGCTGTGGTTCTTAAAACCCTTTGCTTTGTAGATCCCTTTTAAGGATAGGATGTGTAACATGGGACCTTGTGTACCTAGGTGCAAGGAAAACCTAGGTAGTCTCTCTTGCCCTCTGAGGGGTCTAGGCTAAGAAGCCCTGCAAAGAGGATACCCATTATAAAATTGAGTTCTTTTACAGAGGGAGATAAAGTCAGGTAGGTTGTATGTTTCAGGACTTATTGGGTAGAATACATGCTTGTGGAACGGCCAACACATTTTTCTTTCAGCTCTACCTTTTGTGTGCTCCACTAGGCAACTGTCTTCACTCAGCTTGCCAGGAAACCGTGTTTCAATTTCCAAGTTAACTGACTGTTCATCGATGGTATTTTAGTTGTCTGCTCCCTGATAATATGTCATAGCCTTAATCTTCCAGGTAACCTCTGAATCCTCATAGACATCCAGGAGGAAGAAGGGTATAGATCAGGCACCTGGAAGAAGGTGACTACATGGGAGGAGAGCACCTACCCACTTTGGGAACTGGTCTTTGGTTCTGCAGTGGCTTTGGAGTAATCTTTGTATCTTCGTGAAAGCTGATAAATCTCTCCAGAATTCAATGTACTCATCTTTAAAATTAGGAAAAATAGATCAAATTATTTTCTTTTGGGAATATGTCCTGTAGATATAATCTATGTTGTGAGACCCTTTTCAGTTTTAGCCTTAGAGAATAATTTTTAGACCTTACTGCTAGGTTTGAGACCATTTTATGTTTCCATGACCATAATACGACTTGTATAATTGTGTTGAAATGTTTGTTTCTATATGTAGCTCACATGATGTGTAAATGAGGTTTTTGTTAAGTGTTACCTGGGTCTTCCTAGACAACAGTATGAGTCTCTATTGCTCTTTTTTAAAACAGTACTTTAAAATTTTTGGTGACTTAACATTGTTAGTGGTAACTGATAGTGTCTGACAACTGGCTATAATCAAGAAACAAAGTTCCTCAAAAACAGCTGCATTTCAATCTGTGCACAGGGTAATTGTCATTAACTAGTTGAATCTGGTTTCTGCAGAAGCTGCTTTGTATACCCTATATGAGAACATCTGGTTTGAACATTTAAAAATTTTTTACAATTGCCCTGTAGACACTTTGTATTTATTGGTTTATTCCAGGAATAATGGGTTGTAGGATCCTTTTCCATCCTTACCTTTGCTATGCGGAAACTACCTCCCGTTAACTAACACTTGGTTTTTCTATAGTATCATTCTTTAATGAGCGTTTAGAGTGGATTTGTGTGTGTATGTGTATTTGTGTGCATGTACTATATAAATTAGAGCTTGGTTCAGAGACCCCAATACAGAATGGAACACAAACTTCTGATTTTAGTGAGATGCTGTAGGAAATAAACTTTTATTTTCATATATTCTGAGGAAATTAGTCTTTAGTTTTCCCTGGTAAAGTATGAAAAAAGTATGTGAAAAGGAATAGGCCATATTAGGCAAATAGGTATCATCTCTCTGATTGAGTGATAACACTGTGTTAAGAAGGATTCTGAAGTCATCTGTTAACCCGTGCATGACCTGGATGGAGGGAATGACATTTTTGCTGTCCACTTTTGGAATGTAGCCTTTTATTTTTTGAAGGTAGCTTAAACTCTAGTTGTCCTGTCTGGGTTAGTTTTTTCTATTGTTGTTACATATATGTGTGTGTGTGTGTATATTTTTTTTTCTTCCTGTTCCTTTCACATCTTATTGCATATATGTTAAATGACCTCCTGCTGACATTGGCTGTTCTTATGTCTTCAAAACTGTCACTTTTGAGGTTAATAATGACCTAATCAAGCAGAGTAGGTGACTCACCTTTCCATTAGGTATTCTTTGAAAGCAAGACAAGCCTCTGATACCCGAAGTTGTGCGCTTCAGGTCTTTTATATGGTGTGGAGCAGGGAAAGAAAGATTTTTACTGTTACGAGTGTAGTACAGGATCATGGAAAAATTAAAGTCATCGGCTCGGCGCCTGTGGCTCAAGCGGCTAATGTGCCGGCCACGTACACCTAAGGTGGCAGGTTCGAATCCCCAGCCCGGGCCGCCAAACAGCAATGATGGCTGCAACCAAAAAATGGCCAGGTGTTGTGGCGGGCGCCTGTAGTCCCAGCTACTTGGGAGGCTGAGACAGGAGACTCGCTTGAGCCCAGGAGTTGGAGGTTGCTATGAGCGTGATGCCATGGCACTCTACCCAGGAGGATAGCTTGAGGCTCCGTCTCAAAAAAAAAAAAAAAGGAAAAAGAAAAATTAAAATCATATTAAAGGTCATATGGAGAAGTAAAAGTTCCCACTCAGTCTGTCTGAAATACTTTGGTCAGATTTCTCAAAGATAACCACCATGGATTTTTATGTTCTTCCAGAAATTTTCTTTCTTTCTTTTTTATTTTTTTTTTTTGAGACAGAGCCTCAAGCTGTCCCCCTGGGCAGAGTGCTGTGGCAATACAGCTCATAGCAACCTCTAATTCCTGAGCTCAAGCGAGTCTCCTGCCTCCGCCTCCCAAGTAGCTGGGACCACAGGCGCCCACCACAACGCCCGGCTATTTTTTGGTTGCAGCCATCATTGTTGTTTGGCGGGTCCGGGCTGGGGATTTGAACCCGCCACCTTAGGTGTACGTGGCTGATGCCTTAGCCGGTTGAGCTATAGGCGCCGAGCCTCTTCCAGAAATTTTCCATGAATATATAAGCAATAGGTGTATGTATTTTTCTCTCTTCTTTTTTATATATAAATGGGTGTGTCTATGTATATGTATATGTATGTAAATAAATTTCTCCCCTGCATTTTGCCTGTTTTTCTCTCTTAATATATCTTGGACATCTTTCCACATATGAGCATATAGGTAGATCTGACAGAAAGGAATCTTGAGCAGATGGAAATAGGGATAAAATCTCAAGACTGAAGGCCAGTGATGACTGACTGCCTTTGTTTGAGTGTGAGTTCATTTACTCCCATGTCTAGGGAAATTATAAAAAATAGATGTTAAGTAGAAATGATTGGAATGTTTTGTCCATAGCTCTTACTCTCAAGAAGAGTCAGTGATTGTAGAGACTTGGGAACGGTCTAATAGATTGTCTTAGGGCTCGTAAGCAGTGATTGGATTATTTATAAATTGGCAAATGAAAGCTGCTTGTGATTCATTCAGAAACACTGAAATTTGTAAATTTCTTAAAATCTTGAAAAAATGCCTTACTGAGTTTTAAAATCTGAGTTCAAAAACAACGAATTTATAGTGAACAGTGTGTTAATAGGGCAGATGCAGTGGCTCATGTCTGTAATCCTAGCACTCTGGAAGGTTAGGCCAGTGGATTGCCTGAGCTCTGGAGTTCGAGACGAGGCTGAGCAAGAATGAGACCCCAATTGAGAAAATGACATGAAGGCTGTGTTAACCAGTTTGATGGAAGTATTTCGGATTGCATGTGAAAACTCCACGCTGTACCCCAGAAGTGCATTAATGTACATAGTTACCATTCAATACAAAAAAAAAAAAAAAAGAATGAGACCCCATCTCTACTGAAAACAGAAAACCAGCCCGGCATTGTGGTGGGGGCGCCTATAGTCCCAACTAACTGCCTGTAGTCCCAGCTACTCAATAGGCTAAGGTAAGAGGATCCCTTGAGCTCCAGAGCTTGAGGTCACTGTGAGCTATACTCCCAGAGCACTCAGCCCCAGAGCGACTTGAGTCAGACTCTGTCTTAAAAAAAAAAAGTGTTACAGCACATTAGTCATGTTTATGGGAGTAAATAGTACAGTTATGAATATTTGGTCAGTTACCATAATTTTCTCTTTTGGAGCAAGTGGTTATTGCTAATACATATACTCTTTCAGCTGAGTATTTTCAAGTTTGACTCTTTCAAAGGTTCTGTGGTAGCTTGGGCAGCATTTTCTTTAAATTCATTTTGATGTATGACATATTTTTAAAAGTTCCATTTTTTTGTTGAAATATTTAGACAAGGTAAAAACTTTAACACTTAAGATTTAAGCTATTTGTCAGTTAACTCAAATTTTTGACTTTTTGACTAGATAAGACATTTTGGTTAAATTGAGATTCTGGGTTTGAATTAAAGTTACATTTGTATTTTTATTTATTTATTTATTTTGAGGCAGAGCCTTAAGCTGTCACCCTGGGTAGAGTGCCGTGGTGTCACAGCTCATAGCAACCTCCAACTCC
>NW_003852488.1:6760522-6763388 GCF_000181295.1 Otolemur garnettii
GCCAGCTCAGGTGTATGTGGCTGGCGCCTTAGCCGCTTGAGCCACAGGTGCCGAGCCACATTTGTATTTTTAGTCTGTGAGCATATGAATTAGATAATGTTGCCAATTTGAAAACTTCATATTTAGGCGATTAAAGTTTGCTTTAAAAACTAAGGTAAGAAACCAGCTGGGTTTCCATTGAATTTATTTAGAGACAGTAGACAGGTTTTTACTGAAAAATTATAGATCATTATATTTGGGTACTTTGAGTACTTGGATATTTCTTTGTACCCCATAGAAGACAAAAGTAGTGACCTATTAAGAAAACGTATCTTTGAGGGGGATATTTATTCTATGATTAGGAATTTAGGAATCAAATTATCAGTTACATAGTGTTTAAGCTTGTGGTCTTAGCTAACAGAAAAGAGTAGTTCATTTTAAAATACTTTGTAGTTTTATGTAAGCCCAGCTGGTTTCTGAAAATACATTCTGTAGTACAGTTCTTCTAAGTATTAGATCTAACTGACAGACTTAAGTCACCAATAAATGTAAAACTGATGTAATAGAAGTTACTCCATTTAAAGGTTAATTAGATATTAAAGTAAAAGCAGTTCAAATTCAGTAAAGCAGAGTGATTGTAGAACACAGTTTATGTACAAGAATTCAGTCATTCATCCAGGAGATGATGGATAATACATTGCATTGCATTGCGTGAGAACATGTAAAGGAAGTATGTGGAAGTCTTTAATTGGGTACCCTCTAGAACTTCTCGAGTGAAATCATAGTAGATAAAATTGGTACTTTGAGGGAGAAATCAGTCTTTCTGCATATGAAGCATAAGATAGTTAAAATCACTAGGGTGTAATTCTTATTATAGCAGAGAGCTTGTGGCCTGATAAATGGCTCTTGTTTCACCATTGAGAGTAATTCTAGTAACTGGACAGTTTGTTTTCTTCAAGTCATCCTTCTTTCTCAGAAATAGCTTGAATAAACATCTTCACATTTTAAATCATCTTATTCTTTTGTAAAAGCCCTTCTCTCATTGTTGGGGAGGTCATTTCTCATTCTTTATTAGATCACATACCAATCATGCCTCCCTGGGCCCACACCCCAGTTGATGAACTTGCACAGATTCCTGAGCCACCTTGGGGATGGATTCACTTGGTTAGTGGCTGCTCATAATCTGTTGCATGCGTATTTTTCTCAGTGTCAGTCTGAGGAAATGTAAGTTTCATAGTTTTCAAGTACCTTGCTACCTCATGTACAGAAGAGCAGTAATCTGGTAACCTTTGTAGCACTTAGCACACTGAAACCACTTGTCTAGTTATTTCCTTGTTGTTATCCTAAGTGGATCAGAAGCTCCTGGAATGTAGGCATTCTATATTTTGTTTACCATTCTCTGGCATCCAACTTGATAACATTTTCATTGAATTAATGGCAGTTAATGTATCACATTTCACCTTTTGTGACAGAAGGGATCAAAGGGTAATGATTTGCACATAATCTAAATTGGGGTTTGGGCCAGTGGGTAAAGAATGCCCCCACATTCCCTGAGAAGATAGTGCCTTGAGCAACCACCACAGATGTTCAGTTGTCTTGGCATATCTCTCCCTATAGTGGGGTGGACATGTCAGAGGATTGTTGTTTAACTGATTGAGCCATGGTCTTTGGCCAATGACCTCCTCTTAAGTGGCTTCTCCAGACAGTGTTCTGTTTTTTTTTTTTTTTTGAGACAAAGCCTCAAGCTGAGCCCCTGGGTAGAGTGCTCTGGCTTCACTGCTCACAGCAACCTCCAACTCCTGGGCTCAAGCCAGTCTCCTGCCTCAGCCTCCCAAGTAGCTGGGATTACAGGCGCCTGCCACAACGCCGGCTATTTTTTGGTTGCAGCCATTATTGTTGTTTGGCGGGCCCGGGCTGGATTCGAACCTGCCACCTTAGGTGTATGTGGCTGGCGCCTTAGCCGCTTGAGCCACAGATGCCGAGCCCAGTGTTCTGTTTTTGATCTGACTTCCTAAGTAGTGTTCCTTTTTGGGAGGCAAAGTCTCAGATGCCCACTGATCAGTATTTCTGTATTGAGCTGATATATTTCTCATGATAAGTGGACACTCTAGGCACCTGTAAGTTGGATCACTTTGATGTTACTTTTAATGAAATTCAAGTCAGAATGTCAGTTTGAGCCATGTTGAAGACTGGATCCAGAGTTCTGGGGGCATCTCTTATAGCCACTGTGCAAGGCCTTATTTCTGACCACCAGCTAGCTGTTCTATGTTATGTCTATTAAGTATTTAACTGAAGAGAAGCTCATCTCTGTTCTCCAGAAATTTTACGGTTTTCAGAGACACAGATATAGAAACATTTTAAGTCATGATGTAAGGTGGATAGGAGTTGACTGAATACTGACAAAGATTTCTTTTGACGAAAACTTTAGTCAGGGCCCTCTGACCCTGTCCTCTACCTGTCCTCCTCATTGGAGTCCGAGGTGAGTCCAGTCTCTGCCCCACTGTAACACCCCGTTGTACCTATCACTTTCATGGTCCCTCTTGAATAAAATCTGCCTTACCATCTTTAACATGTGTCGTGAATGTTTTTTTAAATTAACATTATTAAAGTAAAGTGGGTCGGGGTGGTGGCTCACTCCTGCAATCTAGCACCCTGGGAGGCTGAGGTTGCTTGAGCTCAAAACAAACAAAAAACTAGCCAGATGTTGTGGCAGGTACCTGAATCCCAGCTACTCAAGAGACTGAGGGAAGAATACCACTTGAGCCCAAGAGTTTCAGGTTGCTGTGAGTTCTGATGCCAGCGCACTCTAACCAAGGGCAACAAAGTAAGGCTCCCTTAAAAAAAAATAAGAAACTTTTGTAAAAGCCCTTCTCTCATTGTTGGGGAG
>NW_003852488.1:6763408-6777372 GCF_000181295.1 Otolemur garnettii
AGTATCAGAATGTAAGTACTTGGAGTTCTTAATGGTAGATGACATTCAGTGGCTTCAAGCTGAGCCCCAGAAAAGAGGGATTAGGATAGGTAGGGAGGAAGGGGCAATAGGAAGAGGAATGCTTTTCAACCTTTTTTAAATCTCTCAGCACACTTGAAGTTAGACTTAAATTTATGCAGTGCACTTAAATTATGTTGAATGTTGTACTCAAATGAAAGAGTATATTTACTGTGCTTTGAACTTCTTTTGAAAGTAATTTAATGATCTTTAAAAATTTTTGTGGTACACCTAAGATCCTTTCATGGCACACCAATTGAAAATCATCTTTTAAGGAAGAGCATTAGCAGAGGCTGAGACTAAAGGGAAAGGAAATTTTCAGGACAGAAGGCCTTGCCTGGCAGAGGCAAGTTAGGCTTTAGGGCTTGCGAGGACAAATGATTGGGTAAAGTTGAGAGGAGGCAGAAAACGCCTGCGTTTCTGGCTATACAGTTTGAATGTAGACATATTTGCAGTGTGGAACAGAGGGGAAATTTTCATAGAGAGTTGCTTGATGAACTTGATTAAATCATAAGAATGATTGATTTGTTACAATAATTGGAAGTGGGAAGAAGGTGTAGGCCTGGAGAATGGAAGGGTGCTTAAAGATGTCTGGGTCACGTGGTTGAAGACTAAGCCCTCGGGGATCACAGGGAGACTTGAAAGGGTTTTATATTACGAATTGATAAGCCTTGGTAATTGGATATAAGGTAAGAAGGGATATATGTAAGTAAAGAAATGGGCAAATGGTAAGATGTGTCTGAAGATGCTACCTAGAGTAATATGCTAGTTTATAGGTTATGCTATATTTCAAAGTGCTTTGCCCCAAATGCACAGACTACCACACAGCTCAAAATCTCCCCTGACTATATACCTCCTGTGTTTCTGTAGAATTGAGTGCTTACTACTATCAAGCATGAACAATGCTGGATTCCTGTTGCTTACCTGTCTCAACTAGGCCAGAAGCTCCATGCGGTCAGGGACTGTAATTATCCTCCAGCACCTTTAGCACAGCTGCATTATATGCTGTTGTCTTCTTGCTGCTTTCTCTGAAGTGTTAGGAGTAGCCCTTTTAATTGATTCTTACCCTACTCCACCAGGATAGCAATCAGCCATTGCCCTGGAAGAGTTAGGACAGGTAAGATGTTGATTTTAATGGGGAAGATGTATGCAGCCTACAGCCGCTCTCTTGAAAATAGTAACATGTACTTTGATTTTCTGATACAGTAAGTAACCTGGGATGAGATAAATCTCCCTCCTGTCAAGGTTTGAGTATGTTAGAACCACAGAGAAGGGAACTGCCCAGCACTAATCCCCCTTACTGTGCTGGTGTCTCTGTAGAAGCAAAATACAGCATTCTCAACCTTCAGGGTCTTTGGGGGTGGATGAAAATGGAATTCATTATGAAGAAAGTACTATTTTTACTCTTCTTTTACTTGCATAGTTTTGCTTGAGCTAGTATTTAGGAGTATCATTCTGTTCTGGCCAGGGCTTGCATATTTCACTTTGTGACTGTTGAAGTGCTTTCTCATGTATTTGAAAGCTATATGCCTTTGAGTAAGGCATTTTAGTTCAAAAAGATTCTAACTAAATTCTTTAAGCTCTTCTATATAGGTAAATTTAAGTTGTCCAAATCAATGAAGGTGTAATAAACATTGTTTTCCTGTTTCCAAGTGGCAAGTGTTTTGTGTACTTTCTTAGCCTCTTATTTCTCAAAGGTCTCACATCGATCATGAGGGGGCAAACTGCATTCTTGCTGTTTTCCATCATCACACTGTTACTTTTAAGGAATTCCTCTTTATTATTTATTTTTTGAGAAGTCTTGCTGTGCTGGTTGGGCTAGAGTGCCACAGCCTCAGCCTGGCTTACAGCAGCAACCTTAGACTCCTGGGTTCAAGGGGTCATCTTGTCTCAGCCTCCCAAATAGCTAGGACCACAGGTTCCTGCCACAGTGCATGGCTGATTTTTCTATTTTTAGTAGTGATGAGTTCTTTCTGTTGCTCAGGCTGGTCTCAAACTCCTGAGCTCAAGCAATCCACCTGCCTCAGCCTCCTAGAGTGCTAGGATTACACCCAGCCAGGCCTAGGAATCCCTCTTTAGATAGACTTTTCTGGCTTTTTTGTGTGTGTATGCTCTTTTGTGACATAGGCTTTAGGCAGCTGAAGCAGTTGTTAGGAGTGATTGTCCTTTTGCCTTTCTCTTTGACCTCTTGTATCCCAAGGGGAGCAGGACCCTTTTAGAAGGTTGGAGGAGAGTCAGCAGTTGGTGTTTGGGACACACACAGGGCAAGGAAGACAATCATTTCAGGTAGGGAGTGGGCCACAGGTATTTGTCAGCCATTGACTGGAGTGGACCTGCCCCAGAGTTAGTTATAGATTGCTGGGTGTTAAAAGATATCGGTAAGTGGTTCTCTGCAGAAAGCAGGGTGGTTGGGTTTTAGGACCGTGACCTTGTCTACAGTATGAAGCCCTAGTCCACAAAGTGTCATTTAGGTAGCTCATGACCCAGATCAGGACTCATCTCCAAGATTGGTAATTAAATTGCTTTTGTTCTTGTAGTGGTTTTTGAAGAATCACTTGTTAAACAAAATCCCATTAGCTTTTAATTGGGTGAGTTTCTCAGGAAAAAAAATATACTACAATTACAGATAAGGGGCCTGAATGCTTGAGTGAGTCATGTAAGTCTGTTTCATAAATGGAACCAAACTGCTTTGTATTATAGGAAAAATTAACTTTCTTAGGTTTACTTAGTGGGGGGCCTATGAATTAAAATGGCAAAAGACAAATTTCAAGAGAAAAAGCATAAAAACTTTATCAATGTTTTTAAGTGCTGAGGGAGGGAACTTCATGGAAAAGAAGCATAAAAGCTTAAAAAGGGTTAGACCTCGGGGCTCTTGCCTTTTTTGATGGGAAGGCTGAGAGCTCCTCCGGTGTCTGTCAGTTGCCTTTAGCTCAAAATGACTCTTATAACACTTAATAACAAAGAGGTATATCTTAATTACCTCTAATAAAATATTTTCTACTTTTTGACTATTCTTTTACAGGTTCTTTTAGAGTGGAGCGTTGGTTTTTAATTTACTTTCTTGTAAAAGTAAGTAAATTAGTTCTAGTATAGTGGTTCACCACATTTTTCTCCACTATTTCCGTGTGCTGCACTTCCGTTGGAAACACATCACATGTTGGAATTACTGTGTGACACACTTCATTGGAAACTATTCCTGTGCGCCATACTGTTTTTTTTTTTTTTTTGAGACAGAGTCTCACTCTTGTCACTCTGGATAGAGTGCTGTGGCATCATAACTCACAGCATCTTCATACTCCTGGGTTGGAGCAGTCTGCTTGCCTCAGCCTCCAGAGTAGCTGGGACTATAGCTGCCCACCACAATGCCCTGCTAGTTTGTTTATTTTTAGTAGAGACAAGGTCTGGTCTCAAACTCATGAGATCAAGCAATCCACCCACCTTGGCCTCCCAGAGGATGACCTCCTCCCATCATGCTCAGCCTGTGCCACAACTACATTGGAAATACCACATGTTGAAATTCTTAGGAGGAGGTTGAGATGTACTTTTCTGAGGGGGTAGATGGATAGGGTACAGGCTACCATGCTTTCCTAACTTCAAACAGCTCGCCTCCCTCATTGGGAATAATTGACCGAGCAGTAAGATCAGGGCCTAAAAGATGTCAGGATGATCAATAATTTCAGTTTGAAAAAAGTTTTTGTGTTCAGAGAGCTGCCCCATGTGACTGTAACCATGAGATTATCTGTCTGACTAACCATTCTGTCTTAGTCCCCTGCCCTCTTTCCTAAATGGAAATCTTTCCCTTAATTGAAGGTAGTGCAAGGTTTTTCTTGCCACTGGCTACCTACCGGTTACTTGTACAAACTGATTTTCTTATTTTGGCTGGATTTGGTTCCATCTGTCCTGAAAGGAGCCTGGGAAATATTACTGGATTTGGAATTAGGAGCTCCACACCCACAATATGACCTCGTGGAAGTCATAGCTTAACCTTTCTTGCCTTTCCTACCGTGAAAGGGAAGAATGTGGAGCCCCGAATTATATGATGTCTATGGTTTCTTCCTGTTCCAGCTGTAAATTGCTGAGAGGTTGGAGATGGCTAGAGGGGACATACTTGCATTTCCATTACCCCATTTTTTTTTCTAGTGAATTGACTGCCACACTAGAACATTTTCTTTTTCCTTGGGTCCTCTGTGTTTTATTACAAAAATAGAATAAAAATATTGAATCCAAAATGATCCTAAAACATGCATCAATAAAAAACCTGAAAATTAGTAATGTAAAAAGTAATGTGCAAACTTGAAAACAGTTCATAAAGTGTTTTTCTTGACTTGCCAAGCTTAAATATAATTTAAACAAATAGAAAAATGAGATTTATTAACTTCATTTAATCCATGTTTTTAGAATTAAATTGTCAGTACTAATTGTAACAAGAACATAAACAAGTAAGATTTTCCGAAACCAATTTCACGGTTTTACCCAGGTGGCTACCCATCACATAACCTGTAAGGTCAAGAGATGGGTGAATTTATATACTCACAAGGCTCTGGACTCAAAACCTAGTGTGAGTTAAATATAACTCACATGGCAGTTAATTTGCTAGACTAGGTTATTTGGCTTTTAGGATTATTTTGACAAGTTTTGCTGAAAAGCATAATCCTGCCTAGTGCAGTGTACATACATATCCACACATTTAGGCACAGCCTCACCCTGCCACCCATACATGTATAGTGTGAATCTGCACAGTACAGTATTTCTTGCTGTGGATATTTTTCTGCAGTGCTCATTGCCAGTTCAGCTAGGCTCCCAGAGCAGTTGTAATAATGTCACAGGAACATAGAAAGAAACCTGGCACCTTTGGGAGCCCTACTGTACGTGACTGCTTCTCCCCACCCTCCTTTTTTAACCTGGTCTGTTAATGATTGCACCTAATTATGTATCTTTGGTCTTTCTACTGTTTACAATTCAAATGCTACTTAAAGCCTTTTGTTTGCTGTAAATCCTGGGCTGCCATCTGAAGCACAACTTGATGATTGTGTATTATCATCTTGGGTTAAGTGCTGTCTCATTGCTTTGCAGGCTGCCTGCTGTTTCCCGGGGAGATCATGAAACGAGGTCGCCTTCCCAGCAGCAGTGAGGATTCTGACGACAATGGCAGTAAGTCCTGCTTTGTTGTTCTTGGAGCCTACCAGGGGTTGGGTCAGTGTAAAAACATGATTTTTTAATGTAATGCTTTAACTAGCTAATGCTTTTTGCATATCAGGCAGGTCAGAGAAAGCCAGGGCCTGGAGAAACACATTTGAGTGTGATACTGCAGGTCTGTAACCAGATCTTACCGGGTAAGGTTGACTGCAGGCAGGCATTCCTAAGGCTTCCTGTTTGTTATCCAGGGATGAATAATCCAGTTCCAGAGTCACTGGTGTGTCGGGTTTTCCCAAACATCATTTATGATACTTCACAGTTGCTCTTTATGAAAAGAGAACTTAATTGAAGCCAGGTAATCATTAACTAGCTCAACTCCATGCTAGGGGGGGATTGAGGACTGCTTAGTGTAATGTGCAAATACTGAGTACAGGTACTTAATAGGTTTCAAGTCCCTGCTTTTCACTTGGTTTTAACATCACTGTATTTAATCCTCCTGCTGTCTCTATCTCAGCTCTCTGGCAACCTCATATTTTCACAGTGCAGCTGAGAACCAGAAGTTAGTTGACTTTTCAGGCAGTGAAAATAAATGTCACACAGTGTCTGTGTATTGAGAAGCTAACAGACTACTAAGGGAGGAGCTCTCCTTAGATGCAGAAAGGACTTTTGTACTTAGCACAGTCCCTGTGCTTTAGCTCATTAGCTTATGCTTTACATTACAAATTAAACTCAGGAAACCTTGAAAGAATGCTTGCTGTACTGTGCAGTGGGGAAGGAAGTGGGCCTGCTTTCAAGGAACTTGGCTTTAGACACATGTGAGAACACCTGATATGAAAGTCATTCGGGCAGTAATAGAGATCTCTTTGGTGTGCTGGAGAAATACATGTAGATTCGTATAAATTCAGAGGAGGGGAAGGGCCAGAGAAATGAGGAGATGAAAGTTGGCCAGATCCTAAAGGTTCAAATACTTTTTAGGCAAATAGAGTTCTTTTTGTTTTCTGGTCTGTAAGCTTTTTTTTTTTTTTTTGAAGTTTTTGCAGTTTTTGGCCAGGGCCGGGTTTGAACCTGCTACCTTTGGCATATGGGGCTGGTGCCCTACTCCTTGAGCCACAGGTGCCGCCCCTGGTCTGTAAGTTTTCAGTAGATTAAAAGCTGCACATTAGAAGGCAAGGCTTGGCTGCTTGCTGCAGGGACCATGCTGTCACAGGAACATGAGAAACAGATAAACTCAAATGTGGTGTTTTGGTTGGCACTTGGGTGCAGACATGGAGTAGTGGAAAGTAGAATTGGCAGTTTGGGGAAGGGTATCAGGTGTGAAGGGCTTGGGACCGAGAGTTAAGTAAGGACTTGAGACTTTTAGTGTAAGCAGTGAGAGCTCCAGAGGAGGAGTGAACTAGATGAAGGGGAAGTAGTAGGAGCTCAGAGAGAAGGGAGAGTTATTTTTATCTGAAGTTTACTACTGTTTTAGGCATTTTACTCTGAGTCAAGAAAGTGCTCTGATATTTCTTCTCTGTTCCGTGTGGTTCCTATCAAAGTGTCCTCATGACTTATAAGTACTAAATAAATGCTTGCTGCTTGCTTGAGTACACGATTTCGTCCTGCAATAGTTAAGGTTTTATCAATTACGTACACATACTAATAACGCCCAATAATAGGTTAAGAGTTGTTGGAGGGGAGGGGCATTGAGCAACAGGTGTATTATGTTTGCTCTTGATTGTTTTCATCACTGCCTGTCTTCCTTCTTGGGAGAACTGGGTTAGAAAAGTTTCTCCTGATATGTTTTCTCAAATTTAGAGTCTTCTCCTTTCTGGACCTGCACTGTCCCACAGGATGGAAATGTTCTAATCTAGTGCAACTGAGAAACTAGATTTTTATTTTTAAGAGATGGAATCTCACTGTGTCACCCAGGCTGGAGTGCATTGGCAAAGTCAACCTCCAGCTCTTGGGCTTAGGCAATTCTCTTGCCTCAGCCTCCAGAGTAGCTGGGACTACAGGTGCCCACCAGTAGCAGTTTGGCCGTGGTGGTTTGAACCCGCCACGCTCAGTATATGGGGCCAGCACCCTACTCACTGAGCCACAGGCACCGCCCAATTTTACTTAGTTTTAATAAATTTAAAAAGTCACACATGGCTAGTGGCCAGACGTTGCCTGCTTTAATCTATCTTAGTTTTCCAGAGGCTCCTATTAGCCCTGCCAAACGCCTTTCTTTGTGTTGGTCATCTTGGGATGTCATAAGAAGGTACCACAAACCTGGGTGATGTAAACCAATGGACATTTATTTTCCCATAGTTCTGGAGGCTGGATGTCTAAGATCCAGGTGTTGGGCAGTTTTGGTTTCTTCTGAGGCCTGTCTTGGTTTACAGGTGGCTTCTTATTGTATCCTCACATGATCTTTCCTCAGGCATTCCTGGAGTCTCTTTGTGGGACTAAATCTTCTCCAGTAAAGACACTACTCATACTGGATTAGGTCTCACCCCAATAGCCTCACTTTTGAGGCCCTATCTCTGAGTACAATCACATTCTGAGGTATTGGGAGGGAATTGGGAGTTAAGAGATAAAATTTAGTCCCTGGAAAATGAAATACTTCATCTAAGCTGGGTGCAATGGTTCATGCCTGTAATCCTAGCACTCTGGGAGACCGAGGCAGCTGGATTGCCTGAGCACACAGGTTCGAGACCAGCCTGAGCTAGAGAGAGACCTCAAGACCTCAACTCTAAAAATTGCCAGGCATTGTGGCGGGTACCTGTAGTCCCAGCTACTTGGGTGGCGAAGGCAAGAGAATCGCTTAAGCCTAAGAGTTTGAGGTTGCTGTGAGCTATGACATTATGGCACGCTACTGAGGGCAACAAAGTGAGACTCTGAAAAAAAAAAAAAGAAAAGAAGAAATAGTTCCTCTAAAAATGTATTTCCACCTAGAACTCTGGTTAGACTGGAAGGAGGAAAAGAGTATCCAAAGTCCCCACCAAAAGCTTGTCTATCAAAAGTCACATGTTTTGTGCTAACCTCCCTCAAGAAGCTGGGAGTAAATAAAGGTTATTGGCGGGTTAGCCTGGGGAGATTGCTTCATTCTATCCTAGCCCCAGGCTAAAGGTGACTACTGGTCAGGTGGTGGGAAGGATGGTAGTTACTAGTAGGTGGGAAGCTGGCCTTTAGTCACACAGTTGGCTCAGTGTAAAGTGTATGCTGATCCTTTATGGCTGTGCTGCCTGTCCAGGCTCATTGATTGCATAATTATGGTGGGTGATGATAGCTGTAAACTACCAGCTCTCATTAAGAACTCCTGGAGTGCTAGGCCACATAAATGTGAACATGTTCTTACCATGGAACACACCCCTTTCCATCTTCTCTGAGGGTGGCTAGTTCACAGTGTAGGCCTCTGTCACCAACCCACTTATTTGGAGCTGGTCCTTTTGTATACCTGGTGGCCTGGGGGTGGGGATGGGCATGCCTTCTGTTCCTGTATGCCAGTCCACAAAACAGAGCCCTACTTGGGTTAGCTTCCCATACCCTGCCCTCTGTCATTTGACCTGGGAATTTGAAAAGACCTGCTGTCAAGAAGGATGGTCTGTGCAGTGGTTACACCCCACTCTCCAGCCTGCAGGTCTCACAGAATTTTGGCAGCAGTTCCCAGCCCATGTCCAAGTGGAGGAGAGGCAGCTGTAGACGTCAGCATGGGGCCACAGCACCAGCCATAGCCATGACTGGGCCCTGCTGGCCTCTGCTCTGGAGTTCTTTGCATTGTTTTTTGGCCTGGTCCAGTGTGGTATTTACAGTTGGGGATGGATGGTGATTTTCTGTGCCAGGCTTAAGTCCTTATCCAGCTGCAGTCAAGAGTTGAAGCCTTTCTCCAGGTGCCCTGGAACCCCAGGCCTGCAATTGAATCGAGTAGGGAGTGTCTGTAATTGTTGTGCTCCTGGGACTAGGTGGCCCAGCCAGTCTCTGAAGTTTCACATTGTGCCAGGGTGTGTCCTATGGAAACAAGCCCTTGATTTTCTGCTTCCCAGGCCAGGATTTTTTGTCCTTAGAAGTTTTGGCACATACGGGTTCTACCAGCTGTTTTCAGTGTAGTTGACTTTTGAACAATTGGAGGGTTTGGGGTATTTTGTCCCTAGCCCCACTCCCCCACAGGATCAAATCTGCATATAACTTTGTCCCAAAACTTAACTATGAGTAATAGTCTGTGGTTAGACTGGAAGCCTTACTGTAAGATAACATAGTCAACTAACATATTTGGTATGTTATATTATTATATTCTTTATTTTTCTAATAAACTAGAGAAAAGAAATAAAATCAAAAGGAAGAGAAAAAATGTCCATTAAGTGGAAGTGGGTCATCATAAAGGTCTTTCTTTGTCTTTGTTGTCTTTATATTGAGTAGGCTGAGGAAGAAGAGGGATTGATCTTTCTGTCCCAGGAGTGGCAGAAGCAGAAGAAAGTCCACATACAAGTTCTGAGTGGCTCTGCGCAGTTTAAACCCTTGTTGTTTGAGTACCAGCTGTATTTCTAAAATTTAAAGGAGATTCATTTTATCTTCAGTAAACCTGCAGAGGCTAATTAAAACATCAAATGCCCTTTCTTTTAGCATGAATTATATATTAGTAGTTATTTCATGCCAATTAATAGTTCTGATCAGTATTCTTATATATATATTTTTTCCTATAAAGGTAAGGCAAGAATTAAATAGTACTTAATGAATACTATTCAGTTGGCACTTCCTCCTCCCCTAACCTGAAGTCTTTGGCTAGGGTAAATTATCCAAATGCAAATGGCATTTTTGTTTTTCTTGTTGTTTTTATAGTCAGTGCCTCTCACAGATCCAGAAGGAAATTGGTTCCATTCTTTCCTTCACAAAGAATGATAGAAGTGTACTGATAAGTTTTTCCTGAAGCTGTGAAGCTGGGCTTCTTGTTCCTGTCTGACTTCCTCAATTTCAGGGCTCAATTGGCTTCCCTGTGGGAAGAAGGCCTGGAGCCAGGCATCCTGTGGTCCCTCCCTGGTCTCCCAGTTTCCACGCCTGTGTTCAGCTGGAAGTATTTCTGTCTTCCCAGTTATTGGCGCTGGGTGCTGTCCCTTCCCATCTGACTGATAATGAATGGGCCGAAAGGAGAACAGACTGAAATCCAAACTTACTAATTTTCCCAGTTGGTAATACTTTGGACTTGGAGCTCAGCAGGAGTGTTGGGTGACTATGATACGTTTGTGCCTCAGTTGGTTGAAGGCCCACGTGTATTTTGGGAAATGTTGAAACATTTCCGGGCCAGCCCTTTGAGTGTATATATGATGCCTTTGTTTCTTGGAAGGTAGAAGTGAGTGGGGGCGTAGAGATTAGGTGTACTGGAGTAAAAGAGCTTTGGTAGGGGTAGTTATATTAGATATTTTTCTATCAGGCAGTTAGAGCAAATGGCCATTAATCAGATTAAATTTGCATCATTTCAGGTGTGAATTAATGCAGCATTGTTTTACTTGTACAAGGATAGTTGAACCTTTATGTAATGCACAGGTGTGTGGGTCAGGTCTGTACACTCTTGCTGTGACAGTGGATTGCTGGACTCTATGTGCTGGTTATAAGCATCTTACTTTGTTAAACTGGTTTAACAGTACTAAAGGCAGATACCAGCATATTTATTATTTAGTGTCCAGAAGCAGTGTCTGAGATACAAGACGGTCACTATTTGATTGGTGTGTGGCGAGATTCTTTCCATAGTTTGCATTTTGTGGTGGTGTGAACACCAGGACCACTATTCCTCCTAATTTCTGAACCTTTCATGCACGGCACAGCATGAGATGCTTACCACATACAAGCTACCAAATGTGGAAGGTGTGTGCACTAGGTATTAGATTTACTCTTGAGGTTTTCCCTTATTTTAGATCTAGGGCAAGATAGCATGCATGGTTATTTTTAATATTTCAAAGGGAAGTGTTTGAGATGTCTGTGTAATAGTATCAGAAAGAACATTAGACATGGGTGTTCATGGGGCTGCGATCTATAAGCCTTTTATAACTTAGTATTAACCCAAAGGTTCTGTTTTTATAGAAGTTTGAGACGCTCAAAAAAAATGTTTTTTTCTACTCAGTTGTTTTCATTGTTTAAGATAGTTAAAACAGAATTATTTGGTGGTTAGGGCGTCAGCCACATATACTGGGGCTGGTGGGTTTGAACCTGGCCTGGACCTGCCAAATAACAATGACAACTACAACAAAAAAATAGTTGGTGTTGTGGCAGGCGCCTGTAATTCCAGCTACTTGGGAGGCTGAGGCAAGAGAATCATTTAAGCCCAACAGTTTGAGATTGCTGTGAGCTGTGACGCCACAGCACAGCACTCTACTGAGGGTAACATAGTGAGACTGTGTCTCAAGAAAAAAAGAATTACTATTCATACACTGTCAAGAATTTTAAGTCACTTATGTTTGTCACCAGAGTGGATTTAACTTTAGGTAATATCTTACCTTGTGAGTGACAATAAACTAATTTTAAACATTATTACTAAATTTTTAGGGTTCCCAACACCTCTCCTGAAAGTAAAAAGAAAATAAAACAATGTTGGCTTCGGCAGCACATATACTGAAATTGGAACAGTACAGAGAAGATTAGCATGGCCCCTGCGCAAGGATGACACGCAAATTTGTGAAGCATTCCATATTTTTTTTTTTTAAAAAAAAGAAAGACAATAAAACAGTTTTACTTGTTAAATATAAGCATTTTGGAAACAAAATGTGAACCAGCTCAGTGTTTATCTTTTCTTTTTTTTAAATGCTCTACTCTGGCTTGGGAATGACTTTACTCAGGATAATCTTAGCACACAGTTTTACAGTTTTTAACTAGTGGCTGCTGTTTTTTTACAGCATAAATTCCTGTCTTCCTGGCTTTTTGGTGTTTGAAATAATTTCATTTATGGTTTGGTACCTGCCTTCCCCTCAAAAACTTGCTAAAAAGTGTTTGTAATGTAACTTTTTCCATTAAAAAGGAATGTGAATTATTTTTGTTTTGATAATGTTCTAGGAGCTTCCTGACTGCCTGGGAGGAGAACATGGTTTTAGGGATGGGTGTAGATATAGCAGGGTCAAGACGCTTGGCACCTGCAGCCTGTCTGTGTACATGTGGGTGCAGTCCAGGCAAGGAGCAGCCGCCCTACCAATCTATCTTCAAATGTATTATAACTTTGTTTTCCTTGACCTTATTTTGCTTGAGCTCAAAAAACAGGAGCATATTCTCCGTACCTGACATCTTTTTTTTTTTTTTTTTTTTTTTTTTTCCAATTTTTTGAGACAGAGTCTCGTGGATTGCCGTGGTGTCACAGCAACCCCCAACTCCTGGGCATAGGCAATTCTCTTGCCTCAGTCTCCCGAGTACCTGGGATTACAGGCGCCCGCCACAGCACCCGGCTATTTTATTATAGCAGTTTGGCCGGGGCTGGGTTTGAACCCTCCACTTCTGGTATATGGGGCCGGGTACCCTACTCCTTGAGCCACAGGCACCGCCCAACAATAACAATTTTTAAGATAAGAAAAGTTTTTATCTCCTTTTCAAAAAAAAAAAAAATGCTGATTTAGAATCTCCTGTAGGCACAGCACAGACTTAGCTATATGTCATAAATTCTGTGTCTTGTGTTAATGGGTCTGGGCAAGAAAATCAGAGGAAGAAATCACCAGCAACAAACACTTCCTACTGAAATGCAGAGTAGTTTTCTCGGATCTCACCTGGTCGGCAGAAAATTCTAGATTTGATACAAACCCACCTGTATAAAGTAGAAAATTGTTTTTTTCCTTTGCTGTTAATGGATGATATCTCAGTGACAATTTTTGATAGCTTTACTGAGGGAAAATTGACATGCAGTAAGCCCCACATATTTAAAGTGTACATATATGTATGTGTGCACACACATGTTAGCCAGGCATGGTGATGTAGGCCTATGGTCTCAGCTACTTGGGAGGCCGAGGCAAGAGGATTGCTTGAGTCTAGGAATTTGAGGTTGCAGTGAGCTGTGATCACGCCACTATATTCCAACCTGGGTGACAGAGTGAGACCTTAACAAAATGGAAGCATATACCTTGATACATTTTGATGATGAAATCATCAGTAGCAAGTTCATCCTTCCTTCCCATTTTTCTCCGACAATAGATCTACTTTTCTGCCACTATAGATTAATTTGTATTTTCAGAGTATATATAAATTGAATAATATAGAATGTACTTTTTTTGGGATCTGGCTTTCATGTAACATTATTTCAACATTCATTCATGTTCCACATATCAATAATTCTTTCCTTTTTATTCTTGGATAATGTTCCATTGTATAGATGTACCACAGTTGATTCATTGACAGTCTGTTGGTGGGTGTTTGTTATTTTTTGTTTCTGGCTTTCATGAATAATCTGCTAAGAACATTCCTTATGCCAGTGATAATACACATTTAGCTTTTTCCTCAATCTTTCCTTTTCTGCAAATGAGTTTAACGGGATTAACTTTCTTTTCCTCTTCTACTTTATATCAATATTAGATAAATTAAGAGGAAGAGGCACAAACTATTTTGGGGTGGACCAGAGTTCTTATTGGTTAATTTTTGGATACCAAATTTGAAGAGTCTTTGGGTATCTATTCATAAAAGCAAATATGAGGCCAGGCATGGTGACTTATGACTGTTATCCTAGCACTCTAGGAGGCTGAGGCAGGAGGATTGTTTGAAGCCAGTTTGACCAAGAGTGATACTGCCTCTTTTTTTTTTTTTTTGAGACAGAGCCTTCATGTGAGCCCCATATCGGATTGTCACTTACC
>NW_003852488.1:6777392-6817950 GCF_000181295.1 Otolemur garnettii
CTCCTGCGCCTGCCACAACGCCTGGCTATTTTTTTTCAGTTGCAGCCATCATTATTGTTTGGTGGGCCCCGGGCTGAATTCGAACCCGCCACCTTAGGTGTATGTGGTTGGCACCTTAGCCACTTGAGCCATAGGCGCCGAGCCGATACTGCCTCTTTACAAAAAATACAAAAATTATTGGATGTGGTAGTGCATACTGTAGTCTCACCTACTTGAGAGACTTGAGACAAGGGGATTGTTTGAGCCCAGGAGTTTGAGGTTGCAGTGAGCTGTGATGATACCCTGTATTCTAGCCTGGGCAACAGAGTGAAACCCTGTCTTAAAAAAGAAAAGGAAATGTGATATAGATATCAATATTCAAGATTTATAAACCAGCCGTAGGAAAGAGCATCATTATCTGTGTTGTGTTCTATGCCAGCAACTCTGCAAGCTTCCTGGGAACCTTGGAACCTATTTGGGAAGAATCTTGACAGACCCCCAAGAGGGTCAGAAAACCTAAGAATGAATAACTTGGTTGTTTCTGCTTTAACCCTGAAAGTACATGACTCTAAAGACCTTCTTCTCTCCCTACCCTACCTTGTGTTAAAGCATAGCAATAGATTGATGTTTTAAAACTTTCTGGACTTGTTCTTTATTGTTTGTGACCCTTTTTATAGCAATTCAAAGTAAGGGGCCATCCCTTTTGCCCTTTGTTTTCCTACCCTGAACCTCTGGGAATCCCATGCAGATACTGGTTGTGCTTTTTCTCATTTCTTCTTTCAGGCTGTGTACTAGCTAGAGGATGGCCTTTAGCACCAGGCCTTAAGAGGCCTTTCTATAGATGTTAGGATCCACCAGCCACCTTCCAGGTTCCCAACTTTGCTTCTATAATTTCATTTTCCAGTAATGATCAGATAGAGAACTTTTACACGTTAGGTTCACGCCATTGTGCCCAGAACATACATACATACATATATATATATATATATATACTTTATTATTATTATTATTTTTTGAGACAGAACTTTAAGCTGTTGCCCTGGGTAGAGTGCTGTGACATCGCAGCTCACAGCAACCTCCAACTCCTGGGCTTAAGCGATTCTCTTGCCTCAGCCTCCCAAGTATCTGTGTCTGTAGGTGCCCACCACAACGCCCAGCTATTTTTTGGTTGTAATTGTCGTTGTTTGGCAAGTCTGGGCTGGATTCGAACCCATCAGCTTTGGTGTATGTGGCTGGCACCTTAGCTGCTTGAGCTATAGGCACTGAGCCCAGAATATTTCTTTTAATGAAACATTCTTGTTCAGGCTGGGTGTATAATACCAGCACCTGGGAGGCTGAGGCAGGTGGATTGCCTGAGCTCAGTGGTTTGAGACCAGCCTGAGCCAGAGCGAGACCTTGTCTCTAAAAATAGCTGAGCGTTGTGGCGGCGCCTGTAATCCCAGCTACTTGGGAGGCTGAGACAAGAGGATCACTTAAGCCCAAGAGTTTGAGGTTGCTATGAGCTATGATGCCACAGCACTCTACCAAGGGTGACAAAGTGAGACTATCTATAAAAAAAAAAAAAAAAGAAATATTCATGTTCATTTGGAGTCCAAAGAGTCATATTTACTATTTTATAAAGAAGAATTTCCCAAAGTATTTACTGAAATGCCACAGGGCCACTAGTAAGAATTCTAATTCTGTTGGCGCCATAGCAGTCAGGCAGTTGACCTACACTCAGGCTCAGAACTGGTGTTCAAGGGTAGTGTCAGCATCGTCCTTGTCAGGGAAGTTTGGTAATCTCCACTAGTCCTGGTCCTTGTAAATCAGAGGACAGGCTTATGTGCAGAATCTATTGCTTAACATCCCCAAGGTTTTAAGGGTGCTTTGATTCTCTGTTCCTATCTGCATTTTGTAGAGATAAGAACTTCTGATTTGAGTGAGAGGTGATTTCACTGGTAGGATGGCAGTTGCCTCAGGCTTTTGGCTTTTATATTTTTGAGTGTTAATTTCTGGGAAAATGTGTAGTGAGTGTTCAGGATTGGGGAGATGATAAGCAGAGGAGGTGAAGGGGAGCTATTAGGAAGTTGGACGGTTACTGCAGGTGGTTGTGAGGGTTGTTTTAGATTTCCCGTTGCAGCACAGCACCCAAACAGGAGGCTTTGCAGTTGTCACAGGCGGCAGCAGGATGGATGGAGAAGAGGGGCTAGAACTCTGAGGTACTGGGAAATTGAATCCGTGCACCTCAACTATTGCTTGGATGTATCCTGAGTGACAGGCGTCAGGTAGAAATGGTGCTGTTCATCAGAGTAGGAATGCAAAGGCCAAGCAGGTTTGGGTAAAATGTTGAGTTCAGTGTTTGTAATACTGAGTTGACAAATTTAAGTAACCCCTTTAAGGTCGACATCTAATGTGAAAGTGAAACTGGATCTGAAGCTCAGGAGGGAGGTTAGTCTAGGAATGTAGGTCTGACAGGTTGCCCTAGGTCTGCCTGGTGGGACTGTGGTCAGTGTTCTCCAGGGAGAGCATTTGGAGCAAGAAGAAGAAAGAGTTCAGGAAAAATACCAATGTTGATGGGAAACATGGAAAAGGAGGAACCTGCAGGGTGGGGACCTCAGGAAAGAGAATTGCCACAGGGGCTGAGGGAGCATTTTGAAATGTAGGTTGGAGTGTCCTTGGTGTTGTGGAGAGGTCTCAGCCAGCGAAGAGCTCAAGCTTGTTGGCAATTGGAAACCCTGTTAGGCATCATGGCCCTGGCATGGGAGAGGCCAGATGACAGGACTAGAGGTCCTCTGGAAGAAAGAGCAGAGAACCAGTTGGTATTTTCATGGGAAAACAGAGTGGGCATTTTGAAAGGTTATTGGCCACATAGTCTCTGCTAGGGTGTATGAGGTCTGCTACCTACTGCCTATAGGTATGAGGTTCCCTGTCTAATGAATGCTAAATATTATCTTACTTTAAGAGTCAAACTTTATTTTAAAAAAAATGTTTTGGGGTTGGCCTTAGGATTTAGCATAATGATCTTAGTATTAAGAAAGCTTGTTGAAAACTGAGTAAGATATTTTTTACTTTGTATTTACCAGTGTGAGACTTTGAACCTCTTAACAAGTATAGGCCCTGTGGGTGAAAGCACGAGCTGCCTGACAAGCTGCCTGACGTGCTTACAGTCCCTCCCCACTTGTCAGTTGTGCATGGGATCCAGCATCCCCACACATAGCGCAGACCAGAAGGATCACCTCCAGTCTCTTGGGGAAATGAGAGTTTAAGTAAATGAAGGGAGCAAGGAGCACTGTGAGAGCCGAGAGGGTTTCTTGGGTCGTCTTCTGCAGTGGCAGCGCTGAACTGAGCCTGGTGATTTTGGGTAAGAAAACCCCCCTGAGGATACCTGGTGACCTGTACAGCTTCTGATGGTTCCTATTTGGACATTTGTTTCTTTAGGCTTGTCAACTACTTGGTCCCAGAATTCCCGCTCCCAGCACAGGAGAAGTTCCTGTTCCAGGCATGAGGACCGAAAGCCTTCGGAGGTACTTCCTGAATGCGAGCCTGAATGCATGCCCTACACCTGTGTGCATGAGGACACGTGGTCCCACCCTGGTTGATGACTGGTGTCTATCTGTGCAGTCCTGGGCAAGTTACTCACCTCCCTGTGCCCCATTTCCAACTCTGTAAGATGGGGATAGCACAGATATCTATCCCGTAGGACTCCTGAGGATTCAGTGGGTTAATACATGAAGGCTAATACATACAAAGCACGTGAATAGTTCCTGGCACATAAAAAGTGCTAAGTAAATGTTAGCTATTATTATTAATTGTATTCTTTTTTTCCTTTCTTGTTCCATCTTCGCTGGCTCCCAACAACTTTTCCTCTGGCCAGGAGATCAGCGGGTTCAGCTGCTGTCAAGTCACTGCCAGCCTCAAGTTAGTTTTAGCCATGAATTTGTGGCTCATTTGGCAACAACCCAATGTAATTCTGGGAGTTTTGTTTTGGGGATTATGCTTCAGGCTTCCCCCCTCCTTCCCAATTTCTTTCTCATCTTATGTTTCCCTTGCTCCCCAATATTTTGCTATTTCTCTCTTTCTCTCCCCTACCCTCCTTTTCTTTTTCCCCAACCTACCTACCTATCTAAGACTGTTTTTAGGTGTGTTTCTCTCTGCTGGCCTTTATGAGATCTGTTTTTCTGAAAAACTTTGCTAGACTTTAAATCATTGGAAAAAACAAGCCTTTTATTTTGTCAGTTTTCAAGTGAGCAGGTTATGGGGAAGAGAGTTTTTTGTTGAATGCTTTGTTTTATGCTGCCTCTTAAGAGATGGCCTTAAAGATCACCTTGTCCTGTAATGGCCAAGCAGAGCAGACTTCCCTCGGAGGTGCTTCCCAGACTTTAACAGGGCTTGTCAGGATGGTTGCTGTGCTTGTGGAATAACATCCTCCATGAGGAAGTAGTGTTCATCCTTTAGAATTGTAAAACAACATCCCAGGAGGCATAAATGTTAGATCAGATGTTCACGGGAAGGTGGCCACCGTGTCCCCTTGGTTTATTTCAGGCCTTTTGCCCTTTGAACCTTTTCTGTGATCTTGGAGTAACTCTACTGCTCTTTTGATTTCTTTATTTCCTTGTACTGTGTCCATAACCCCCAAAATACCTTTCTGATGTTGACACTATGCTCCTGTTATTTCAGCACAGGAATCCAGAGGGGACTCTAGTAAGGAGCTGTGACCTGGTGTGATGAGTACCAGTGCCTGGCAGTGTAGTTGGAACTCCCCCCTCCAGCACTGGCACTGGGCTGTGAGTAGGGGCAGGCAGCCTGGGAAACCCAGCAGCCTGGGACTCTTTGCTGGCCTTGTCCTAGACCCATTTTTGGTCTAGCTTTTTCCTAAAATTCGTCAGAGTTCCGCAGTGAGTTTAAACCACATTATATGTACAGCACTGATGTAGCGTGTGGGGTTCATGTCCTTTTGAGGGCATATATGTGTCTGGGTTTCTGACCCCTTCCTCTGAGTCTTTGTACTAGTAAAGGAATGTTTGGCCACCTTTTCTCCTCTTATTGCTTCGGGTTGAGTTTCCTTCTTTGGCAAACTCCTTTGTCTTTTGCTTATGTCTTTTGCTTAGTTGAAATATGTTCTTACCCTGTTTGGTTCTTGAAGGTGTAGACTCATGGCTTAGGTTTGAAAGTACTTTTCTCTTAGAAGCGGGGTGTTGGGGCAAGGCCGACAAAGGCAACATGCGCTGGGCTGGGCACCTGTCTCAGCAGCTTCGTGCTTGAAGGGAGCCTGGGGGTGCTCAGGGTTTTGTGGGAGGTGCATGGCCAGGTTCTTGCTGTTAATGGTACTGTAGAAATGAGGAGCGGTACCCTGGGGAACAGTTGGTGTTAGAAATGGCAGTGAGGAAGAAATGGCCTTTTTATTCAGATACCACCTCAGACTTTATTATAGTGAAGTTTTTAAAGTGATCACCAGCCTGAAAAGCCACCAGGAAAAACAAATATGGACCTATTAGCAAACATATGATGTGAACTGTGCTTAGCAGCACAAGAAAGAACTCCCTGTCCTGAGAAGGAGAGTTCAGCATTGTGACTTGTGTAAACAGAGAGGGCAGCTTACAGATGCATGCTCGCTCTGTGCCAAACACAACTTTGGGCTGGTGCTGATGCCAAGGTCAGAGCTTCCTTATGTAGCCCTCACGCATGAGTGGGCCAAGGACAGGACTTGAGAGGGAACCAGCTGTGCAGCCCAGCTGGGGGATGGTGCTGTGCGCAGCCCTGCCCAGCGTGGGCCTTGTTGACTATGGATGCCATTGGCCCATGTCTGTGGAGGAACAGGCGCTGTGGGAGGGCCTCCTTGCTGGTGGGTTCCCTCTTCAGACCTGTGATGAGGAGTTGGGGAGCTGTCTTGGCAGAAGGGCACTTTTGAGTCTTGTGGGTCTGTTTTTGGCAGGGTGGGGAGAGGTAGTGACTAATTTTTTTCTTTTTTCTCACTCCCCACAAATACCACTTCCTGGGTAGAAGTTATGCCAGGTGAAAGTGTGCAAATAGACACTCTTTGCAAAGCCCATTCTCTGACTTGGCACGCTAGTGTCCTGTGGTTGCTTCTCTCTCAGATTTTTTTAGGCCTGTACTTCTGTGTGGCACTAACCAGTGGCACTAACCAGTCTGACCTGACCTTGCCAGGTATCTTGCCAGTAAACCCCAGTGCACTGGGAGGCAGGGGCTGGCTGGGGTAGGGTGACTATAGAGGGTGAGGCCCTGGTGGTTCTAGCAGCTTTTGGTTTGAAGTTGTTACATGGTTAGCGGAGTCTTATGTCTAAACATTTACCAAAGAGCACTCTTGAGTGAAATGTCTCCCTGCAGGGATTTTTGGGTGAGTGTTTGCAGGAGCCCTTTTGGTGCATTGAGTGTTCTTAGAACTTTTTCAGAGGAGGACAGAAAGTTTTTCTTTGTTGTTTTATTGACATTGTTGTGGACAAGGCCCAGTTGACTGAGGAAGTGAGAGGGCAGTGTTTCTAAGCCTGAGCGAGGTACAGGGTGTGTCAGGCAAAGGCACAGGGCTTTCTGTAATAGGTCAGTCTTATCCTGTTAACACAGTGACCTTGTTACGCTGCAGCTCCATGGTTACCCTGTAGCTGCCAGCAATCTGAATAAGAATGCAAATATCAAATGTCAGTGTCACTTTCTCTCTTTCCAGGTGTTTAGGACAGACCTGATCACCGCTATGAAGCTGCATGACTCTTACCAGCTGAACCCTGATGAGTACTATGTCCTGGCAGACCCCTGGAGACAGGAGTGGGAGAAAGGGGTCCAGGTGCCAGTGAGCCCGGGGACTATCCCTCAGCCTGTGGCCAGGTAGCGAAGCACTGCTCTCCACCCTCCCTCACCTTTCTTCCCTGACAGCTGTGTGCCTAAGAAGAGGTAGTTCTTGCATTAGCCCTAAAATAACGTGAAGTCTTAAACAGAAATGTGGCAGCAACACACCTCAGGCATGAAGGGTAGTGGTTTTGAGGATGGACCATTGGCCTCCAGACTTGACATTATAGCCATCTCGGGGAGGGGCTGCTCTTTAGGAGAGGAAGACCTTGTGGGAAGGGACTGGCTAGGGGAGGGAGATTTGGATGCTCACATGGCTGCGTCCTTCTCTTCTACACTCCCGATTCACTCACTAGAGAGCAGTTCCACTGGAGAGGAAGGTGTAGCTTTGGGGACTAGCAAGGGTGGCTCCTCTGGCCCGCAGTGGTTGACTCCACCTCAGGAGGAGGACGATTGTGAGAGGGCCTGCCAGACTAGGGTTTGTGGAAAGGGGCGTTTTAAGGAGGGCATCTGTTCCTGTTGTCCTATGGTGCCTTCTGGATTTACTGATGAATCACTCACTTCTCTGCAAGGGTCCCTGAAGCTAACTCTCCTTAGAACCAGGTTGCAGCCTCTTTGCTGATTGCCTTGCCACCTAGTCCTGTTTGACCTGGAGTCTTCTGCCCTCTGTGCTCAGGCAGCCCCACCAGTCAACTTCCTGCTTTCCAAGGGGGCCTCTTCCTCCCTTAAGTATCTGTAGACTTTGCCTCTTGGCTCCCACCCACTTTGTGTTTCTTCAGGCACTTGAAGTGATTGACTTTGGACAGACATGATGCCTCTGCCTCAGAGTCTCTACCTGAGACCCAACACTGCCCATTTCAGTGTGGGCAGTCTCAGCCCAGGAGTTACTTAAGTGACTGAATTTGGACAGACATGGCGCCTCTGCCTCAGAGTCTCTACCTGAGACCCAACACTGCCCATTTCAGCGTGGGCAGTCCCAGCCCAGGAGTTACTTGCTGAATGGTTCAATTTCATTTGGGAACCCAGGATATAAAAGAAGGAAGTAGTAACAGAACTTGTGGAAGTTTTCAGTAGAATCCTTGTTTTTGGTTGAGTAGGAAACTCAAATCTCAAATCTTCAGTTTGCCCATCTCAATGTCAAGTAGATAGATAAATCACTCTTGTGATTATAAGGGTGATGCAAATATTTGGACAGACTTGGGCACCCTGTTGATATAATGCAAACTGCTGTAACAGAAGATGCAGAGGAAATTTGGAACTTTGAAGCCTCTGATTAGGAGCAGGACTCTTGGTTCTAAGTTGGGAGTGATTTGCTCTTCTCACATGCTGTTCTTAATTTTGAGTGAGGCTCAGGGGTTGGGGTAGAAAGCACTTCTCCAGGTTAAATTGGGTGAGAATATGTGTGACACTATAAGGAGAAGGGGATTCTTATGTGTCTGTTCTTGGGATCATTGGTTTATATTAGGAGAGTCTCCTACTTGGCTAGGAATCTTTCATTCTCAAATTTCTTAGTAACTGCTAAGGCCTAATTTTCTCTATCCTTTTCCTTATGAGTTGAGTTGCCAGGTGTCTCCACTGGTCTGCAGCATTCTTGTGGCTGCTTGTGTGGCTGTGTGGTGTGAGTGGTTGCTTTTGAGAACCCAACAGCAGGCTTGGGCTGTAACTGCTGCCTGCAGGGGTGGTCAGGCCTGGTTAATGGAAAGGGATTTAACAACTAACCCTTGAAACTTAGAGGGTGAGTATTTTTTGGTGTTGGCAACAGGTCAGAGTGACTACAGTTGTAGGTGGTGGCAGGGGGCTTTAAGAAAAACTTCTGGTTGGGGTTTTATTAGCAGTGATGGGTTTTAGGCTATGCTTTTTCCTGAACTTGGGATGGCCTGAAGTTCTGAAGGTTGGAAGAAGAAGCCCATACGTGGGGCCTTCTGACAAACTTCCCACTGAGTGGTGGAAAGGGTAACCCGGCTGCCTTGTCTTCTCGTTAACCAGGGTCGTGTCTGAAGAGAAATCCCTCATGTTCATCAGGCCCAAGAAGTACATCGTCTCATCGGGCTCTGAGCCTCCAGAGTTGGGCTACGTCGATATCCGGACACTAGCCGACAGTGTGTGTCGATATGACCTCAACGACATGGACGCTGCATGGCTGGAGCTGACCAATGAGGAATTTAAGGAGATGGGTGAGAGGCTGTGTATTGTGTTCTTTTGTTAGCCAATGATGACTAGAGAAGCACTTTATTTGTATTTATTTATTTATTTTTTGCAGTTTTTGGCTGGGGCTGGGTTTGAACCTGCCACCTCTAACATATGGGGCCGGCGTCTTGCTCCTTTGAGCCACAGGCGCCGCCCTAGAGAAGCACTTTAGATGTCTGAAAGTGCCTCATAGCTACACATGTTGTCTGCTTGTCTAGCTACAGCAGATGTGAGATAGGTTCAGCGTGGAAGCAGCACTTCCCTTCCCTGCTCTGGTCTTAACACCCCTTATTTATTTACTGTGAGGAAACTGAGGCCCAGGGGAATTAGGAGATAGAAGGGTCTGGTTTGCAGATTCCTGCTGTAGGTTTTTCCCGTGATGCTATTCAGACTCCTTCTTTAACCGAGACCTGCTGCTGCTTCAAGAAACCCAGCTCTGGAGCGAACCCAACTCTAGCCAAACTCACCAAACTTGGTGTTTTCCCAGTACATTACTTGTGTTTTCTTCACCTTACTGATTTTCCTTGAAGTCCTTCTCCAAAGCTGGCATGCTTTCCCCCTCTTACCTGTTTATCTCTATCCTGGCTTTCCATCAGCAAAGGCTCCTCAGAGATGAGTAGATAGGCCAGCACGATCTCTTTCCTGAGAGTCACTGATTTTAGCACATGTAGAGGTCCGAGTATCTGTACCTCTATTATTTCTGTTTCTGTCTGATGGTGTTGAGACTGGGCTAGTTCATGCTGATCCTGGGGGCAAAAGATGGCTAAGGTTGCCTCCGGGGGTCAGGATGAGCAAGACAGTGAAGGTCATAGCTGGCTTAGTGTAGAAGACTGTTGAGTATTAATTAGCATTTGTGCTGGGGGTGCAGGGTCAGAAAGTGATGGCAAAGGGCTCTGTGTATGCAGTGTAGCACAAAATAGTAAATAATTAGTAAACAATCACAAGAGTCTGGCAGTAGAAGATTTCAAAGCCTTGGAAGTTAGGCCGAGTGTGGTGGCTCATGCCTGTAATCCTAGCACTCTGAGAGGCCGAGGCGGGTGGAATACCTGAGCTCAGGAGTTAAGAGACCAGCCTGAGCAAGAGTGAGACCCCATCTCTAAAAACTAGCCAGGGTGGGCGCCTGTAGTCCCAGCTACTCTGGAGGCTGAGGCAAGAGGATCACTTGAGATTGGTGTGAGTTGTGATGCCATAGGACTCTACTGGGGGTGACAAAGTGAGACTCTTGTCTCAGAAAAAAAAAAAAGCCTTAGAAATTAAAGATTTCTGGGCAGTCCCTATGGCTTAGTGGGTAGGCCACATATACCAAGGTTGGAAGGTTCAAATCCAGCCTGAGCCAGCTAGACAACAATGACAACTGTAACCAAAAAATAGTCGGGTGTTGTGGTAGGCGGCTGTAGCTATAGTCCCAGCTGAGAGATTGAGGCAAGAGAATCACTTAAGCCCAAGAGTTAGAGGTTGTGTGAACTGTGATGCCACAGCCCTCTACCAAGGGCAACATAGTGAGACTCTGTCTCAAAAAAAAAAAAAGAAAAAGAAAAAAATTGTTCTTCTGTGTGTGTCCATAGAGCCCAGCATAGGCCTGGCATGTGGCAGATGCCATTAGGCTTACCAGCCTGTTGACTGGGAATGTTAGTGTAGACTGAGCTGGGCGTGTTGTTACTTTCTACTTTGTTTACTCAGGTATTTGATAGACAAAGTAGATTTCCTTTCTTTTGGTCCTTGCTTTGGGTATTAGTGGCCAGAACATTAGCAGGTTGGGCGGTTGTTCTACAGAATCTGTTCAGGAGTTCTCAGGGATCACTAGGATCTGAATGCTGTATTTTAGCTTCATAGACGATAAAGTTCTGTTTTGCAAGCAGCTGTGTAAAGATGAGTGTTATATGCATGACTGACTCTTAAGTGTTCTGTTTTAAGTCAGAGGATTCAGCCCAAAGAGTCTTTGGGGAATTTTGTGAATATTGTAATAATATTTAAACTTAAATACTATTTAAACCTTAAATAGTTAAAGAACTGGGTTGTTCATCAGACTTAAAAATGTTGCTGAATACATTGGCAAGATAAATTATGTAGTTGTGTGACATAAATTAAACACATGCTTAAACATGTTGATCTTGGTTGTTACTGGTCTTTTTCATAGTAAAAATTAATTATAGGGCATAATAGTATTATATTTTTAAAGCCAGTGAGTGGTTTTTTCAAAACTGGTAGGAAGAATAAGGATGAATACTGCCCAGCTATGGAAAGCCATGTCCTAATAGGGTGACCCTATTGATTATGTGTTTAGGGCTTTTCAAGGTCAGCTTTAATGCATTCTTCATCCTAGTCTGATGAGTTTCTTTTTTAAAAACTTAGGAAGTTAATGTGATGGTTTAAAAATTTGTGCTCATGTATATAAGTTGTTGTAGGCTCTAAGGACATTTCTGTAGTTTCCTTGTCACTTAAATATCCTATTTGAGTATTTTTTTTTTTTTTATAACTTGTGTTTCCTCCTGTACATGTATTTTCATTGCAGGAAGTTTGGAGAATATTCACAAATGGAAGAAAATAAAAGTCTTATTCCAACACTAGCTATAGCCACAATAACCACTTGAAATTTATTTTTGATCATTTTTGCATAAGAATGCATTTCATTTGATTCACAATGAACTGTCTTCTTTACTCAGACATTGCCTGTGTTTAAGTCTTTCATGCATCTGATTAACTATGCCTTTTAATTTAGTACAATCAGAGGATAAGAGGGAGGGGGTACACCATTTAAAAACACAAGAGTGCTCTTAATGAAATCTGCTTTCAGAAAACCATTTTAAAATAGCAAGAACGCAAGTTTTTAAAGAACTAGTGAAACTGTAGTAAGAAGTCATAGTTTTGAAGTCACATGTTAATTGTAAGTGTAATAACTGTGATGAAATGACTTACTTGACATTGCATGTGTCCTTTTGGGATTTATCTTTTGCTTTTCTACTTGCTATGCTATATGTTAAATTACTGGAGCAGCAAACTGTTGTATGGAAGTCTCTTTTAATTTAAAGGTCGTTCCTTGGAAGAGTCTGAGCAGCATTCAGTGGAAAATCTCGGGGCACTCAGGTGGAATTACTTATAATTTATTCATTGTAGTTTATTTATTGTAGTAATAAACTGATATTGTTTTATCATAATATTTATTAATACAGATTTATTGAAATGGGTTTTGTGACTTTTTTTTCCTTTAGGAATGCCTGAACTGGATGAATACACCATGGAGAGGGTCCTGGAGGAATTTGAGCAGCGATGCTATGACAATATGAATCATGCTATAGAGACTGAAGAAGGGCTAGGGATCGAATATGATGAAGATGTTGTCTGTGATGTCTGCCAGTCACCTGATGGCGAGGACGGCAATGAAATGGTGTTCTGTGACAAATGCAACATCTGTGTGCACCAGGTATGTGGGAGCAGTGAGGCTTAGAAGAAGCCACCCGGGTGACAGAGCCCACCTGCTGTTGAGAGTGTGCTGCCCAGAACCCAAATGTTGTCCTTTTTAGACATAATTTTAGGAAAAGTAACCTATAGACTTCTTTTTTTAAATTTCAAAATACTATGGAGGTACAATTTTTTTGGTTATATGGATCACTTTTGTTGTCCCTACAGATTGTCCCACCAGTCCCTACAGATTCCCTCCCCCTTGGGTTCTTAAAATGATCAAAGTATATCCTGCTGTGTTCCTAGCCACAATACTAAAATCTTTGGAAATCCTTTTCCTTCATGCAGTCTTTTATTCTTATCCATAGAGGTAAAATTTACTTAAAAAGAATGTATGAGCCCCCTCTCCTCCTAAACACTTCAATTCCTAAACACTTGAGCCCCCTCTCCTCCTAAACACTTCAATTCCTAAACACTTGAGCCCCCTCTCCTCCTAAACACTTCAATGCCTAAGCACTTGAGTTTAGGAATTAAGAACACCGAAAAGATAAACTCTCGAAAAGGTGGTTAGTTCACTGTGTTACTTTCCTAGTCTTGTCCTGCATAATAAAGTACAACAAACTGGGTGACTTAAAGCAAAAGAAACGAATTGTCTTGCAGTTTTGAAAGATAAAAGTCCTAAGTCAAGGTCTCAGCGGAGCTGTTTCCTCTGAATTTGTAGGAGAACCCTTTCTTAGCTCATGGTGGTTTGCCTGGCTCGCAGCTGCCTTTGCTGTCACATGGTGTTCTCTCTGTGTCTGTCTTCACATGTCACTTTCTTAGAAGGACAGCAGTCAGTCAGGGGCCCACCCTACTCCAGTGTCATCTCATCTTGACTGAGTACATCCTTAAGAATTCTATTTCTAAATAAGGTTAACATTTTGAGATAGTAGGCGTTAGGACTTTAGTGTGGCTTTTTGGGGACATACCATTTGCTAGCATGTTAAATGTATTAGCTGAGCTAGTGAGGGAGAGGAAACAAGCCCCTTTTCTTGAACGTGTTTCCTATCTTCCCTCCCTAATGGCAATAGGATTTGGTGGTTGCTTGTTATCACCCATAGAAAGGTAAATCTTTGGACTTGAGTGGGGATGGGCACTGGGTAATTTTAAAAGTTTATGACAACCTTAGTGCTTCTTAAAGTTTCTATTTTTCGTGGCAGTAATGAAGTAATTGGATATGTGTGGGGATGTGCCCACATGTATTCTAATGATTTAAGATGCTATCTATCCTAAGGTACTTTCTTTGAATATAATTGTTGATGCTGAGATTTATTTCTTTTTTTATCTTTTGAGATAGAGTCTCAAGCTGTCACCCTGGGTGGAGTGCTGTGGCATCAGCTCACAGCAACCTCCAACCAGGGCTCTAGCAATCCTCTTGACTCATTTTTTTTCATTTTTAGTACAGACGGGGTCTTGCTTTTACTCAGGTTGGTCTCGAAATCGTGAGCTTAAGTAATCAACCTGCCTCGGCTTCCCAGAGTGCTGGGATTACAGGCATGAGCCACTGTGCCTGGCCTGATGCTGAGATTTAAAACAAACTTAAAGGAAGACTTGTGGAGACTGGATTCCTGGTGACCTCTTGAGTAGAAGAATCAAGTTTGCTCTGGGCAGTTGCTGAATATTGTTTGCTGTATATTTTGTCTGCCTCTGAGTTTTCCTTCTGTCTGAAGGCCTCACTATCTGTAGCCTTGTCCCAGCTCATCTTGACAAGGAGACTCGAAGATGTTGGCTTTATAGCTCTTCTTGTAACTCTGGATTTCACATGGTCTTAGAAGTTTCCTTGGGATGGTGGAGAATTCTTGGGATGGTTTGTTCTGTGATCATGAGCAGTGTGGCTACCACTGTTGGTTTTTTGTTGCTGGTGGTTCTTTTATTTACTTGGATGACTTCTCAGTCTTTTTCTTGTCATTCTACGTACTTTTTTTTCCTGTGAAAAATTGTTAGGAACAAAACTGGTCATACTCTCTGTTTTATAGATGAACTAACAGATGTCAGAGCAAGTCTGTGCAGGGTCTCACAGCAGGCTAGCAGCAGAGTGGAAGTGGAACCCAGGCTTTGGACGCCCCTTTCCTGTCTTTCTTCTTTCACTGAGCCACTTGTCTCTTCTCTTTAACTTTCACTTTGTTTTTCATTTGAGAAGTCTTTCATGGCTTGTCTTGAAGCCATAGTTTATTTATTTAATCTTTTAAATTAGCTTAGTAGACCTGCTTTTTCATTAAAAAATTCTCTAGAATGCCTGATACAGACCTTTAATGTTTGAAATCTTTATACTGTCATTTAGCTGTATTAAAAAGAAACTTCCTGTTCACAGTGGCTTATTCATGGCATCAACACAACAGTCCTGGGCTCTGCTCAGAGTTACTTTATTTTGCTCAACTCTCATCCTTGTGGTTTCCTTTTTGCGTCCTGGGTATTCAGATTGCATAGCGGCTGTGTTTTTTCTGTCTGGAGAATTAGAGCTATGTTACTGTGACTGTTGACTTCCTGACTTCCAGTTCACTTAAGGATAAAGTTGTGAACAGTTTGGTTTTACAGGGCTCTCTGAACATGCTCCTGGTGCCATCGGGGTTTTGCATCTTCACTCTACTCTTTTAAAATTTGCCTTATTGGGCGGCACCTCTAGCTCAAAGGAGTAGGGCATTGGCCCCATATACTGGAGGTGACAGGTTCAAATCCATCCTGCCAAAAACTGTAAAATTTGCCTTATCTCTTTGAACCTTCTTAATAACTTTAATTGTAAAAAGCTTTAATTTCTGCTGTTTGTGCTATCTTGGGTAACTGCATCTTGTGCAAAGTAGACCTTTTAAAAAAAAATATCAGTTAAAGCGATGACATTCTCTTGGTCTGGAATGTCTCCTCTTTCTGTGTCTCTTGTGTTCACTTGGGGAAGAGCTGGGACCTGGTTAGTAGAATTTGCCTAGCATAGGAAATGAGGATGGGTCTTCGTTTTGTTCCTGTTTTCATTGCCATCTCGTTCGTGGTTTGGGGACACTCAACTGCTTTGTGTTTTTTTTCTCCACACTTAGTGTCTGACCTCCATCAGTAAAACAGAGAGAAATAGCTTCTTCGTGCTAACCCTACAGAGCGTCCTGAGGCAGTTTGCTCTGGGCAGTTGCTGAATATTGTTTGCTGTATATTTTGTCTAATATTACTGCCTAATAGTTAGAAACTTGGTATAGATGGGTTCTGAAGCAACATGGCAGAGCAAATTTTTTGTAAACTTTCTTTTTTTTTGAGACAGAGTCTCACTATGTCACCCTGTAGTGTCACAGCTCACAGCAACCTCCAACTCTTGGGCTTAGTGATTCTCTTGCCTCAGCCTCCTAGCCCACCACAGTGCCCGGCTATTTTTTTGTTGTAGTTGTCATTGTTGTTTGGCAGGCCCAGGCCCAGTTCGAACCTGCCAGCCTTGGCATATGTGGTCGGCGCCCTAACCACTGAGCTATGGGCACTGAGCCTTGTAAACCTTTCTGTTCTCAAATATTCTCGAGGTCCACCTTCAGCTGAATGAATATGTATTTTGTCTGTGGAGTGCCTCCACTTCCTAAGTGCCATTGTGAGACTGCCTGGCATTTTTCCTGAGGGAACAGGGTCACAGCTGGGTAGATGTGAGAATATCTCCAGTTTGATGGTGATTCTGTTAAAATTTTTCTAGGGGTTTTAAAATTCATAAATACAATGGGAAGAACCAATCCTTTTTCTTTCTTTTTCTTGGGGATGTGCCATATGGCATGACAGGCTTGTTACGGAATTCTCAAGGTACCAGAGGGCAGTTGGCTGTGCCGGACATGTGCCTTGGGGGTTCAGCCAAAATGTTTGTTGTGCCCGAAGAAGGGTGGAGCCATGAAGCCCACCCGTAGTGGAACCAAGTGGGTCCATGTCAGCTGTGCCCTGTGGATCCCTGAGGTAAGTGTGGTTCTTAATGGCACCTTAGCTCACAAGTTCTGGCTTTTAACTGGGATTGGATGGGTGGGTGGGGAACCATTTATAAATAGGCAGCTTTGTAGCTGATGAGTAAAAGGTAAGAGATGATTCCTCCCCCCCCCCCCCTTTTTTTTTAATTTGAGACAGTCTTGCTCTGTTGCCTTAGGTAGAGTGCTGTGGCATCATAGTTCACAGCAACCTTAAAACTACTGGGCTCAAGGGATCCTTTTGCTTTAGTCTCCCAAGTAGCTGGGACTACAGGTGCCGGTGATAATTCCTGGTTAGTTTTAGAGACAGGTTCTTGCTCTTGCTCTTGCTTAGGCTGGTCCTGAGGTCAGGCAATCCACCTGCTGTAGCCTCCTAGAGTGCTGGGTACCTTTTAATTGCTACACCTTATCCCTCCTTTAACTGAATCTCAAGCACATGGTTTGTTACCTTATGTGATGACAGGATGGTGAGTTTGTGGAATTGAGTTTGTGGAATTATTAACTGGAAGCATCAGCAAGTTGGTCCAGGTTGGTGGGGTTCAGACTTCCCATTGCCGTCACCTACTCCCAGGAGCTTCAGCCTGGGTGTGGTTGTGCTATGGGTATGGTGGCACCATGGCTAAAACAAAGCCCTGCTCTAGGTCACACTGTGTGACTTTGTATTTAAATTATTATTCTGCCTCAACCTTTTTAATTTCAAGTCTGGTCTAATTTATTTCAAGTCCCAGACCTTGACTAATTTAATTTGCATGGCTCACTATGAGAAGATCATTTGTGATTCAGATTTCACCATTTTTTGGTGTGTGATTTTGGCCCATTTTCCTCCTGAGGAAAATTATCTGGGGATGATTTAGACCAGGTGTCCTCGAACTACAGCACACAGGCCACATGCAGCCTGCCTAGGACATTGATCCAGCCTGCCCAGTGTTTTTGCCGCCACTGCCTGCCCTGCTTAGCAGCCGACTCGTCCCAGGGCCCGCAGTCCAGCCCTCCAACGGTCTTGAGGGACAGTGAACTGGCCCCCTGTTTAAAAAGTTTGAGGACCTCTGATTTAGACTGAAGTGTAATGATTTGGGTCTTGGTAGCACTGGATCTCATGGTTTCGTATTAACAGGATATAGTTCAGTGATCCAGACTGAATGTAGTAGAGACGATAGCGTGTTTATCTGGGTAGTTTTCCACTTTGAATGTAGTTATATTTTCTGAAGAAAATGGTTTTCTTCAGTGAGAGAGATTAAAAACAGCTTATATTTACTTACCCCATTGTTCATAACTTATGTATTTAAGGTGGGTTTTTAGTCTTGAACAATTTCTTGTGGGCCAGAGGTCCAGCAGGTTGCATTGTCCTGATATATAGTTTGTCATCAGCCACTTAGGTGAGAAGTGAAAACTCAGTGTTCTGAGTATGTCCATGTGAGGTGGGGACTGGGCTCTGCTGCCACTGGAGAGCTAGGAGCCTAGGGCTGTCCTGATGCTTTTAAAGTAGGGGTTTGCTTGCCCCAGCAGGGTGAGTGAGTGCCCCTTGCCTCTTGTCTGGTGGGAGGGATGCAGGAAAGTTATGGATCTTTAAGTGTCCATGTTCAGTCTCTCACAGCCTCTGCCACCCTTGCTATTTGTGGATCTTTAGGTGAGCATTGGCAGCCCTGAGAAGATGGAGCCCATCACAAAAGTGTCCCACATCCCCAGCAGTCGGTGGGCGCTGGTCTGCAGCCTCTGCAACGAGAAGTTTGGGGCCTCCATACAGGTACCTGGCTCATAAGAATGGCTTCACTTTCCTTTCTGGTGTTGTAGGGAGCAGGATGGGGGTGGTACTGTGAACCCTCAGGGTTTGGAGAGGGGTCCAGAGTCCAGGAGGCAGAGTGAGACTCATGGGGGATGACTATAGTAGCACACATCTTTGGTTTAGTTACCAGAACCTGAGCTTTGATAATCACCAGGTAATCCAGAAGTCAGCCTGGCAACGAGGCAGGTCCCCTTGTCTCTAGTTCCTCCCTTTCTGCCTTAAGCCTGGCATCATAGCTTCTTCCCACCTCTCGTAAGATCCAGGTCCTAGAGAGACACTTCTTGGCATGGCCTTTCAGAGGTACTGCCCTCCCATAGCTGTAGACTCAGAGCAATCCCTATGGCTGCCTCCAGACACTGCTGGTTTCTGAGGTGTGCACACACCTGTTGTGATCAGCTGGGTATGAGAAACAAGACACTCCTTGGAACACTGACTGGTAGAGGTGTGCTACACTGAGTACTCTTTCCTAAGTTGTTATCTGGTCTGAACAAAATGTGGCTACCGTGTGTGTGTGTGTGTGTGTGTGTGAGAGAGAGAGAGAGAGAGAGTGAGAGAGTGAGAGAGAGAGTAGATGGCGTGCATGCTGTCTGTTTTATTCATGTTATCTAAAACTCTGCCTGAGTAGTTAATTTCTGGGCCTCACGCTATTGCCATCTAGACCAGTGGTTTTCAACCTGTGGGTTGCGACCCCTTTATAACAATGAAAATACATCGCGGCATAAGGAAGGTTGAGAACCACTGATCCTAGACAGTGATGACTTGAGGGGCTTGAAGTGCTGTGTGGCCACTGAAGGTCGAGTCTGAATCTTCCTCTGGGATGTACCAGCAGAGGCCACAGGCTCTTCCTGGTTTCCTTGATGAATTCTGAGAGCAGGGACACTGTTGTGGAATGGCTTCTCTTTCTGCACAGAAAACACAGAGGCTTGCACAGACACAAACTCCACTAGCATGGCCAAACTGTTAACCACGGGTTTTAAAGAGATGACCTCATTTGGCACAGTCAATTTATATTTTGGTTGATCAATACTTCTTTTGGTAAGGTACCCACTCACTGGTGGTTTTAAAAATTTTCATTCTTTTATAAGCCAAGTGCTTCTACTTTTCTTTCACTGGTGTTTGAGAATCCAAAATATAACAGACATATTCAGAGAGTGGGACATGAGACAGCTGGTAGGATTTGGCTGGGGACCTTGAAAATAGTGAAGATTTTTTTGTATATGAATAGAATATGTTTAAAACTAAAACATGACCTGAGAGTTGGATTGGGGAAGGAGAATGGAGGGGAAATAGAGCAAGCCGTGAGAGCGGGTGTGTGCGCGCACACGTGCACTGGCAGGAAGTGGGCTGTGGCAGACCACGCTACCTGCTGCTCTTCTGAGCGAAGAATGTATGCCTTTTCCCAAGCATGCCGGTCCTGGTCCCGAAATTGATGTTTAAAAGAGGTGGGCAGATAGGATCTTTGTTCTTCTGAAGAAAGGCCATCTAATGACTTTAGTGTTGGCATTGACCTCTTTTTGTCAGAACATTAATTTGAAGAAGAGGCCAATGAAGGCCGATGATTTTTCATATCTTCACAGAATGGATTGACTTTATTAAAAGAATTCCTCTCTGAAATGTCTGCAGCTGTGAAGGCTCTGGTTTACATTTCTGTAACATCTGTTTGCTGAGTCAACCTGAATGGGAAAACCCAGAGGAAGGCCATTTGGCATCTTTACAAAGTCCTGTATAAATATTCTGCTGCAGCTCATTTCTCTTCAAGGTTGGAGCGCTTGGGTTAAGTGTAGTTTAAGCCAAACACAGATAGTGTCTCAGTCATCTGTTCCCACTTTTACTTCCCACTTGGCTGTGTGCTACGAGGGAGGACACTTTGTCTTTTCATGACAGTGGCCAGGTGTGTGTGTGTGTGTGTGTTTTCTGCCACCAAAGCTGATTTTACACATTTCTTGGAATTGAGGTTATTTATAGATAAAATTATAGATTTATGTCAGTTCATGTGGTGTAGGTGTCTGTAATGGGGGAATGTTGAAGACAGCTGGATTTTCTATTCTTCTTAGTAAAAGAGACTTTATAGTATGGAAGAAAGCAGGGCTGGCAGCAAATCGCCTCTTAAATATTGAAATGATTAGGGGAAAAGCCCCAAACTCTAGCCTCTGCCATTGGGGGTTCTATGCTTCAGGGTTAGTTGAATAAGTTTAATTAAGCTTTTCCGTTGGCCTAGAGCCACTGGATTCTGCTCCTCTCCACAGGCCTGGCATGCCCCAGGGATCACTTGGCCTCACACAATGCAATGTTGCTTTTAAGGGACTGGCTTCAGTCACCAGGAGGAACCTCCTTCCAGGGATTTGCTCAGCAAGATCAGAAGGGAGAAGTTAATCACTTAGCTCCTGTGAGGCCAGATCAAAGATGCTAACTTGTAGCCCTGTGTAGGCAACGAGAGGGGAGGTGTTCTGCGCAGCTTGATGACTCCTGGTGGTACCCACAGAAGCGGGTCCTTTGGGGTTCTGTCACCACCCTGTGGTTGCCAGGAATGGTATACCCCGATCTCAGGGCCATGGCCCTCCATGCATCCAGAGATGATGCTTCACTGGAAGAATGGAAGAGACTGCTCCCAGCCTTCCCAGGCTGGACTTCTTGCCTCCTATGCCTTGGGGGTTTTATTCAGTTTCCTCAGTCGTAGCCCCTCACTGTTGCTTTGAGGAAATGCACAGTTTAGTTTCTCACTTGGATTAGGACTCTTCCTGGCTGGGGTCAGAATGAGGATTTATTTATGTTCTTTTAAAGCCATAACTAGTAATCATTCTGAGGAGATTCTTATTTAAGTTCTATATACTAAAAGCTCAAATCTAGAGGAAAAACCAAGTTAATGTTTCCATGTAAACTCTGCATACTGAGTACAGGTTCTTTTGTATGTGATCTAAGTGCCAAGCTATCTTCCTCTATATGTGTCATTTCTACAATCATGCTGCTTTAACAGTTATTTTTCTAAGAAGGTTATGGTTTGGTTGATCACACTTTGAACTGAAGAGTGCCCTCAGCCCTCAAACTTTACCTCATTTAAAACATGACTTCTGCCAGGGTTCATCATGTGACACTTTTCTGTCACAGCACCTGCTTGACGTATGTGGCTGTTCTTTGTGTGTGGGTGTGCGGGGATGCTGAGCACTGAGGGGCTTCCACTATTGTGGCTCCATAACGCTCTTTCCTCTTGTTCTCTGCATGTTGTGGCCAGTGCTCTGTGAAGAACTGCCGCACAGCCTTCCATGTGACCTGTGCTTTTGACCGGGGCCTGGAGATGAAGACCATCTTGGCGGAGAACGATGAAGTCAAGTTCAAGTCCTACTGCCCGAAGCACAGCTCACACCGGAAACCCGAGGAGAGCCTTGGCGAGGGGGCCACACAGGAAAACGGGGCTCCTGAGTGTCCCCCCCGGAATCCACTGGAGCCCTTTGCCAGCCTTGAGCAGAATCGGGAGGAGGCCCACCGGGTGAGTGTCCGTAAGCAGAAGCTGCAACAGCTGGAGGATGAGTTCTACACCTTCGTCAACCTGCTGGATGTTGCCAGGGCCCTGCGGCTGCCTGAGGAAGTAGTGGATTTCCTGTACCAGTACTGGAAGTTGAAGAGGAAGGTCAACTTCAACAAGCCCCTGATCACCCCAAAGAAAGATGAAGAGGACAATCTAGCCAAGCGGGAGCAGGATGTCTTGTTTAGGAGGCTGCAGCTGTTCACGCACCTGCGGCAGGACCTGGAGAGGGTAATGATTGACACTGACACCTTATAGTGACTTAGAAAAGAAGATGCAAAGAGGCGAACGCTTGCCCAGAGCAAGACATGATAGCCAGTCATTTACTCTCAGACCCTTGTACACACCGCAGCATGAGGTTGTGTTGGTTAAATATAATTATGGGCTGGTAAACTCATTGTACATATGTGCAAGACTGCCACTGAATGGGGAGCTTCTTTGTGATTTAAAAAAAAACACTTTCCCATTAATCTTTACTGTTCTGTAAGATCAAATGGGGTGTGTCTTCCCCCCCTTCATTCTAGAGCTAGAGAGAACTGAACCCAGGGAAAAATACCAAGGGCTTGACTCAGAATCATTCACAATTGATTTAGAGAACCAGAATGGATTTAATTTAGTAGGGGGGAGGTGGTGCAGAGGTAGGAATCTCTTGTTCAGGCTGGGGAAACACTCAGCGCTGGTGGCCCACCTATGAGTTTGGCTATTCACAGGGTCATTCCCAGTACTGTCACGGAGCAGAGCAGGCTATGGGTGCTGGTGTGTGCATGAAATACATATACATGCATATGTTACAGAAGATACTCCTGGCAGTAAGGTGCTCAGTAGTCACAGACTCTGTGTGTGTGTGTGTGTGTGTGTGTGTGTGTGTCTGTCTGTCTGTCTGTCCGTCCATCTGTGTTTCTGTGGTGTGTCTGTATGGGTGTGGGTGAGATTCCCTGTGCACGGGGACCTCAGATCTGTCTGCGGAGCCCCTGGTCATGCTCAGCACACTACAGATGAGCTGTCTGCCACACTCCTGGATTGCTGAACTGGTGGCTGTGGCTGCGGCTGCCTGCAGTCTTGGCTGTCTGCTGCTCGGTGCCTCCACCACACTCCATTACCTTGGGGGTCCCAGTCTGGACCTCCCTTCCTGCTACAGGAATAACTAAGAGTGGGCTGTCTTTCCCCCAGGGGCCCCTGCTCCCTGTAGGTAGTTTCTGGCCGAGTCTTGCTAATTGGGGGTGCAGCTTGGAGCATCCTCTGTGTCAGCTCCCCTGTCTGCTGGCCACGATTAAATTAATTAGTATGAAAGGTAAGGGACTGGGGCTTTCTGGCCCGAAGCAGTCTGCACTGAAAGTGGCCTGAAACAGTGAACACATCTTCCTCAAGCACATTGCTTATTAATAGGGAGTGACTCACCTGCTTTGGAGAGAATCTGACTCATCAGTGATTTGAAATCCAGAGTGTAGGCAAAGAGTAGGGATAGACCCCAGAAGTACTGAACTGGATTGCACAGAGACCTGCACAGCCCTGTTAGAGATGGTACAGGAGTGGAAGTGTTTTGAAGTCCTCTTTGGAGACCCTGTCAGTTACCTGAATCCCTTTGCCAGACCGGTCAGGATTCCTGGGAAGGCAGCTGATTCAGGGGAGGGGATGCGGGAGCTGGGAGCAGGTTTGGAAGACATTTCTGCTCCCATACGCCCCCTGGTGGTGTGACGAAGACCTTGCCTTTCAACCACATGGATGTGTGGCATTTTTGTTAAGGGATGAGAAAGAGATTCAAAAGGATAAACTGGAATCCTGGTGAGAATCCATTATCCCAACCCGATAATACTGTAATTGGGGTGCATGAGCTGTGGAATCAGATAGTTCTTGGGAGGGGAGGATGAGAAGCCTAATGTTTGGACTGTGTTTGTCTCACAATCACCACAAAATAAAAGTGTAGAAAATGCTTGTGGTGTACTAACTCTTTTCTGTACTTAAGTTACTCAGATTAACATGCACTTACAATTAAATTCTAAACATATTTTTTTGGAGTCATTACTGTCACTGTTTACGTAGAACAATACCAATGATGTATGAGAAACAGGGAATAAATAAGGATTTGTGTGTGTGTGTGTGGCATTACTTATATTTACTTTTAAAAAAGCATAACAGATGTTAGGGAATTTAGTCTCAGTTTAAGACGAATTTATTATAACAAAAAATGTATTTCCCCAAATTTGCCACGATACCTTTGAGGTAGAGGCCTTAAAAAATTGAAAGCTTTGCCATGCCCCAGAGAGTCGCACAGTTCTTTGTAATTATAAATAGTAAATGTATCAGGTTAATAGCTCACTAGGGCAGGGGTGACTATAAGAAGATCAGTAATTCTATTTTGTTTTCTCAAGTTAGTGTTCTGTTTAACTCACACAGTATCAGTTCATACTAGATACTAAAAAATCATTTAATACATATGAGTATAATTGAGGCATATGGTCATTCTCCTTAGAAATGTAGACAACTGATTATGGTAATTGCTCTTTCCTGCAGTCATACACCTTGGGGCATTACACACTTGGGTACCAGTTCTGGATCTGAAAGGTGATGGGAATGGATTTCAGGAAGGCTTGGGAGGCCACATCAAATTGCCAAGGATGGCACTTTACATTGGTGGGATTCCTTCCTCCCTAAGCATTGTCTTATAAAAGATGCAGTAAATGCAAATTCAGCAAATGAGTACTTGTTCAGATAAAGACATGCTACCTCTGCACTCTGGCTGGTGGTTTGGAAAGTAGCCAAGTCCTGGGGGACAGCCCTATTAATTACTTAGTGGGATGGTCATCTTTAAAAAATCTGATAGAGGCTACAGTTGTTCCCTGACAAAAGGCATGTTTAGCTTTGATGTTGCAAACTGTTTAGAATTCAAGAAAACCTATTAAAACCATTCTTGGATTCCTTAGGGCATTAGTTCTCAGTGTGGTTTCCGATCAGCTTCAACATTACCTGGAAACTTGGCAAAAATGCAAATTTGGAGCCAGCATCCTGCTGTTAGAGAACCACTGCTTTAGGGGAGAGTGACTCTTAGGTGTAAGGTGGTATGAGAATGCACTGGGACCTGTTACTGGGTACCTCACTACCGAACACACAGTTGGGAGAAGATGAAGCACAGGAGGAAGTCTTGAGCAGTGTACAGGGCAAGCAGGATGTGTTTTAGGGATAGTAGAAAATCAGTTAAGCTCTATAGATAGGTTGATGATTAAAGTCCTACAAGGACTTGTGCATAGGGAGGTCAGATTTAGGGTGCTCATTACCCCAAAGTGTGGTTAGGCCAGGGGCTGACTTGTTCTAGATAAAAGTCATGGCCTTTGCTTTTGGATATATTTTTAGGTATTTCTCATTAGAATTTATGAATAATAAAAGTGAGATTTTATCATTTAGCAGCCATGATGAGGCCTTTCCTGGGGGAAGTGGCCAAAGCTACCCAAATTAAGCTTGAATAAAATATAAAGTTAATGTTCCCTGGTCTAATTATTTTTTCCATTTTCATGGATAACTTCAAATAAGAGAGATGTATCTGCTATACATCTGAGTTAGATATGACAGCAATCTACCTCTAGGATGTCAGAGAATTTGTTTTCCATTTCCTATTTCCAGAAGTCAGATTCCTTGTCTTAATGGGAAAACTGTTCTGTTTATTTTCCCAAAGGTTTGAATCTGTGACAAAGATGTAGGTCTGGACCCTTGTTTCTGAGTTGCCACTCTTAATCTCCTCTGACTGGAATGATCGGTATCAAAGAGAGTGGTCTGTTAGCCACCTCTGATCCCACATGGGTTAGGATTCCTCTAATGGACACCTATTTCCTGGCTTAGGGATGCACAGCTGGCAGAGAAGGCACTACCTTATCCAGGCTGAATGACACTAACATGTTATTTGCTATAAGCCAGAATGCATTTCTTTAATTTTAAAATATATTTCTTTTGAAACAAGTATTCTTAAGGGACAGGAAGATCCTCCATCAGTTAGGATCATTTTCCTGCTTTAAGCCACCAGCTTATACCATGATGCAAATGTAAAAAGCCAGTCAATCCGTGTTCTGTTTCTCTTAATAAAGCCCCTGTCCTCTTACAAGGGAAAGCCTTGAACACATCTGGTGTTATTAGGGTTCAGGAAGGACTTAGAGACCTCAGGGGAAGTGTCTGTACTTCAGCCAGAGTCCAAAAACCTTGTGTCCTAAAGAGGTTTGTTTAGGCTTGTCCTCATTCATTGCGGCCCCCCCCCCCAATAAAAAAAAGGTTGATGACCTTTGAGCTCTTTTTTCTTTGAAGTAAGGTGATATCACTTGGTTGAGTCTATGAAAAAAATAGTAAAAGTAAGGTGGCAGGGGAAGGGGTTGTTCTTGGAAGATGTGAGTTTTAGGCATGACATTGACCATAGGAGCTGAAGGGGACAACATGGTCACTTTTCATTCTGACCACTGAATCTAAATCTGATTTAGGTGATTTTGTACACATCTTCCTGAAGAAAGGTTTAATTGTGTATCTGGTGTGTTGTGCTTGACATTTGTGTTTTCTGGCCCGTGTAATTTAGTCAGGTTTAATAGTAGATTTGAAGATTGCGGAATTAAATTCCTTATTTTGTTTCAGTTTTGAGAGGTGACAGGCAGCTTTAAAATGGGGAATGCATCTAAGTGTTGATTACTGAGTATGGGTTAGTGAATGTGTAACCAGTTGCATATCAGATGAGGAGTGGAGCTCTTAGCTCTTGGGTCTTTTCTGTGACAAATAAATCAGGAAAAGGGTAACACCAGTTTTCCAAGTAATGATGTAGCAGAAAGCTGGCCTGGAGATGCTCGCCTAGCAAATCACTGGCAAAGTGGGAAGGAAGTTTCCTAGGTATTCAGACACTTCATAGGAACACATGAGCTACCTCCTCCTCCAGGCATTTCGGAGTTCAGTGTCCAGCCAACATAAGTTTACTTGGATTCTTGGTGACCATTTAGTCTTCTAGTGGGCCCTCTGCAGGCCTCCTCTCTGATGGCCCTTGGCCCCATGGATGCTTGATAAAATGTAGCAGAGGTGGCTTCTGAACTGATCTTAAACCACATGCAATAGAATTAATGGGAAGAGGATACTGATGGATGGTAAGCAAAGTCTTCTGACAAGTAGGAAGTCTTGACTTGGACACCAATGGCCTTCTCTCTGCCAGGACGGACTAGGCTTAGTGCAGGAGGCAGGGCTTTTGCACAAGTTGCATACGTGTTCCTTCTACAATCTAACCTTTGCCTGTGTTGCTGCCTACACTGAGGGATATTTGTGGAATCCTTGTTATCTGCATAAAGGAGATGATAGGATAGTTAAAGTACATTTTGATGTCACATGTCTCTGAAGGCCCTAGTAGGACTGATTTCACTCAGGTAAAGAAAATAAAAAGCACCACAGTACTGTCAATGTATTGCTTACTTAGAATCTTTATTCTCTACGTTCTAGGTTCGGAACCTCACTTACATGGTGACCCGCAGGGAAAAGATTAAGCGATCTGTGTGCAAAGTCCAGGAACAGATATTCAATCTTTACACTAAACTCTTGGAGCAAGAAAGAGTTTCAGGTATGCCTTGAGCCCTGGTAGATCAAAATGTATGGCAGGGTGTTTGTAATCCTTAACACTGTTAAGGAAAAAAGTATCATTTAATTTTCTTTTATCTATCCCATGAAAGAATTTAAGAAGTATAGACTTTCATATTTAAGGAGAATGTTTAGTTATTTGAAATGTCATGGTATACGGGAAAGTATAAATTTGGCCTCAAATATAAGTTGAATCCTATATCCTCTATTTACTGACCAAATAGAAGCAAGTCTTAATTCTGAGTCTTCTCAGTTTCTTCTTATGTAAAATGGGGATATTTCAAGCTATCTTTTGGAATTGTTGTGAGACTCAGTGGCATATATATTGCAAGCATTTGATAAATGTATTATGGGGATACCTATATAGATTTATAGATTATTTAGCTTTTGGATCTATCTATAACATAATGGTAAATATATCCCACCCCCGTAAATATATCTTAAGATATCTATCCATTTTTAGATAATGTTTGCAGTGGGCATATATATATATATATGTACATATATAGATAGATAGATAGAATTTTTACTGTTTTTGAGATTGACCACCAAGTATTTATTTAGTACCTTCTATATTACATTACTCTAGCCTAGGCAAAGAGACAAAACTAAAATATATACTTTGTCTACTATGGAAAACACATAAGTTACTTTGGAGGTCAAGGACAAAGTTGGGCAAGTTGTTTAATCTCTCTGGGGTTCCTTTGATCTGTAAAAAGAGGTTTATGGTTATGACCACCAAAGTTCTTTTAGCTTTAACACATAAGCCCCAGAGACTGGGTAGTATAAGAATTTCAGAGAGAAAGATCTGTTGAGTATGGATCAGGCAGAAACACAGAACTTGTGGAACCAGGTAGGTCTTGGACCCGAGTTCACTGGAAAGCAGTGAGTGTCTCTCTCTTGCTTTCAAGGACCCTTTGAAGTTACAGCAGCAACATTCTTATGGTGTTTATGGTTCTTATGGTGCTTGTGTTGTACAGAGCCGTAGTTGATTCACTCTTATTTTTCTGTGATTGTGTTTTGCTGTATCTAGATTATTATAACATACAGAAACAACAAAAAAGTTGTTAGATTACCTAACTTCTTAGAATCTAAATTCTGGTTTATCTATAACTAATCAGGTACATGTGACTACGGGAACTTGGTCAGGTGAACAAATGGAAAAAGGCTTAGGGAGACTTTAATCTCTCTAAGAGATGTTACATAGTTTGAATGGTATTAGCTCACTGACATTATTCTAGATATTTTCTTACCAACATGAAATATAAGATTAAATAGTTCCCAGGTGTGAGGGCGGCACCTGTGGCTCAGTGAGTACGGTGCTGGCCCCATATACTGAGGGTCGTGGGTTTGAACCCAACCCTAGCCAAACTGCAACAACAAAAAAATAGCCGGGCGTTGTGGCAGGAGCCTGTAGTCCCAGCTACTCAGGAGGCTGAGGCAAGAGAATCACCTAAGCCCAAGAGCTGGAGGTTGTTGTGAGCTGTGATGCGACAGCACTCTACTGAGGGCGACACAGACTCTGTCTCTTAAAAAAATTTTTTTTCCTAGATGTATCAAGTAAATATCAATAGCTGGAACTTACAGTTCAGTTATGAGGCTTTCAAAATAAATATTTCTAGTTAGTGGATTATATGTATAAGTAGTTTGATTCAGATTCTTTAAGGTGAACTGCCATCTCTTCATTCTTACTCTAATACAAATAATCAGGATCTATTTTATCATATGGCTTTGTGGCTGCCTGGTATGGATCGCCTAACCTCTAGCCAGCAGGTGCTGAGCTAATGTTGCTTGGAATCCCAATGCACATTGTACCTGTGGAGTTGTGCCATTGGTTGGCTTTCTGTGGCTCTTGTTAAATCTTTCCATAATGAGTGGTTACCTGTAAAAATAAGCTGTAAGGAGCATTTTCACCGATTTCATGGGAGTCCTTTTTCATGGATATTATAGGCGGGTTTACATATCTTGGCTGTGTTTTTACTTGGGTGAGTGAATGAGATTCTTAACAAGGTCTGGAGGTGTTTTGTGTTCACATAGCTGTAAAGTAGATGTGCATTCAGAAGTGTTACTACTATTCTAGAAAAAGAAAACACATCCTCCCTTTCTTCGAAGAACCTCATTAGATATGATTAGTTGAAAACAACATTAATCTTCCCATGGGCTGCTACAGGGAATTCAGTTGAAATCCTTTAGGATGCTTTTTTTTTTCCAGTTCTGGATTTTCCAGTTGTCATGCCTCAAGTCAGTCTCCTGCCTTATAAGATAGATGGTTCTGAGTGAAATAAAGCAGATGGCCTTGCTTTCAATTCTGTGTGATTGTGAGAGTGGGTAGGGTCATTCTGTTGAATGAAGAGTGTCTGCAGTGGAAATGTAAGCATATGGGAAGTCATGAGTTGGGGGCTCTCCGGAGACACAAATTCCAAGTCAGTAGATAGAAATCAGTTCAGAACATGTCAGTCCTTCTTGATCTTTCTGTTCACCTTCCCCTGGTAGGTGATCCAGTAAAAGAAATACATTAAATGTGTTATAAGGGTTGATTCTAATGATGGATTCTTGAGAAATCATACACATCCAAACCACCAGCTTGTAAAAATCCCTGCCTTGTGGCTATGTGTTCAAAGTCTCTAGCTAGTTACATTTCATTCATTTGCCGTGTCCATGTCTGATAAGCATTAAGTTCTTGGATGGGCTGCTCTCTCATGCTGTGGGGACGGAACATTGTTTTCTTGGTGGTTCATACCTTCTGGGTGATGGAAAACCTGAGAACTACCCTTTGTAGATGCTTTTGAGGTTCTTGGAGAAATATGGTCTTTCTGATGAACTCTGATATGTTATGAATTCACCCAGAGTTGTTCACACTGGGGGTTATAGTTGAGTAGTGGGATATGAGATGAGTTCAGTGGGTCATGACTAGCTTTAAAGACAGTATATGGTAGAAGATGTCAGAGTGCTTATCAGGTGATGAGGATTAATATTCTTTCATGAAATGTGAACTTTTATAAGGTATGCTGTAAAATTTAGTCTTACCATAATTTGAGTCAAAAAGTTTGAAAAACACTTGTTTAACTTTTCCTCAAATTGTATAGCAATTCAGTTGAATCTCACAAATAGATTTTGCACGTAATAGTGAACTTTTTTTTTTTGAACACTGCGTAAAGAACTATTTTGAATACTTTCCTTTATTTGTTTCACATATTTGCATGTATTTGTCCTCATAATGGTCCTGGAGGCTACAGACATTTTGGAAAAAGAAACTTAAAGCCCCAGTCCCTGCCCTTGGTGCTCTGTCTCACGGGTGGCGGGTGACTGGACGGTGATGGTGCGTGGTGCAGGTAGAGGGAGAAGAGGTGGCATCTATCAGGTGACCCTGATAGATTCTACATGCATTCCCCTTTTGGAAATCACATCATTTATCTTGTTTGAAGGGAAATATATTTCTTGAAATTGTTTTATGAAAAATTAAGTGAACTTTAGCTGCTTTAGAAATTGTAGCATATTGAGTATGCAGAAGGAATGTATATTCTCATGGCAAGTCGTATCTTTACTGTAAGCCAAATTTTCACATATTTGCTGGTTGAATGTTGTACTGTTGGGTAGAAAGTTTGTATAAATTGGGCTACATTAAGGGTCTGGAATTTTATTCTTTTTCATTTGCTTCTGCTCTAATTTTTCTCTACTTGTGGTTTTTTGTTCATAGGTGTGCCTTCTTCTTCCTGTTCCTCCTCCTCACTGGAAAACATGCTTTTGTTTAACAGTCCTTCTGTGGGCCCTGATGCTCCCAAGATAGAGGACTTGAAGTGGCATTCTGCATTCTTCAGGAAACAAATGGGTACTTCCTTGGTTCATTCACTTAAAAAGCCCCATAAGCGGGATCCATTGCAGGCTAGCTGTGGAAGTGAAGGCAAAACCCTGTTAAAGCAGCCAGACCTCTGTGGTAGAAGGGAGGGGATGGTGGTCCCCGAGAGCTTTCTGAGTTTGGAAAAAACTTTTGCAGAAGCACGTCTCATATCAGCACAACAGAAAAATGGCATGATGTCAGACCATGGGAAAAGAAGAGACAATCGTTTTCATTGTGATCTCATTAAAGGAGACTTAAAGGACAAACCTTTGAAACAGAGTCACAAGCCTCTCAGGTCCACAGACGTGTCCCAGAGGCATCTGGACAACACAAGAGCTGCCATCTCCCCTGGAGTGGGGCAGTCAGCACCTGGCACAAGAAAGGAGGTGGTGCCCAAGTGCAATGGCTCTCTAATCAAAGTAAACTATAATCAGACTGCAGTCAAAGTGCCTACAACACCTGCCAGCCCAGTGAAAAACTGGGGAGGATTCCGGATTCCAAAGAAGGGGGAACGGCAGCAGCAGGGAGAGGTCCATGAAGGGGCCTGCCACCAGCACTCAGACTATGCGTACTTGGGCCTAGGCCGAGTTCCAGCCAAGGAAAGGGCAAAAAGCAAATTAAAATCCGACAATGAGAATGACGGGTATGTCCCTGATGTAGAAATGAGTGACTCAGAGAGTGAGGCATCAGAAAAAAAGTGTGTACACACCAGCAGCACGATCAGCAGGAGGACAGACATCATCAGGAGAAGCATCTTGGCCTCCTGATGACACAGGCGGCAAGGGCAGCCCTGCGGCTTGTCACTGGTGTGCTACAGCCCTGATGTGGGGGATGAGCAGAAACCCTTTACTCCTGAGCTACACAGACACATTTACTTGGAACTCAGATTGGATTTTTTTCCAGAGTCATTTCAAAATCATTGTTGTGAGAAGTTTGTGTTATTTGCAGCTTGTTGAGGAAACAAGAGTAGATTGTAACCGTAAGACACTGCTAAGACTAGAACCTGAACTAAACACTAAAATAAGAATGAATTACATAAGTTTTAAAGGGGGCAAGGCTTAAATAAGCCTCATGAATTTGTATTGCCTTCTGTATTCTTCCCAAAGCACAAACTCATGGTTACCTGAATAGACAGAATCAGATATGGTTCTCTAGAAACCCTCATATACAATTTATAGCCCATAAAGCTTGTTTTCTAGGTCTATGGTAGATAGATCTTGAAATCATATACTTCTCTTTTGGCCCACAGGGCTGTTTTTGTTGCATTATAGTCTACAGGCAGCAGCTCTGAAGCTTCAGTAACACTAGGGAATTCATGTGTAAATACAGGAGTAGGGGAAGAGAGAATTTTTAAAAAGATCACTACTGGAAGAGCTGAAGGGACAGGGTAGAGCTGCTGCAGTGTCGAGATGGAGGGTAAATGTAGCAAGGTCCTGCCTGCAGCCCATGAGTGGGTTGTGGAATATAGGACTGGGGAAAAGCGAAGCCTTTAGTTCTAAAAAAGGGCAGTTGAGGTACAAATTTTACCAGTCCTCTTGACCTCTCTCTTCCCTAACCACTGGCCCTTGGGCCAGCTTGAGATTTCCCTGGCCATTACCAATACCTGGCCGTCTGGCTTCCAAAAAGTACAATGGCTTTTCAAGTTCAAGTGATGAACTTCCAGACTCTGGTGACTTATATGTACTTCCCAGAGCCAAACACTAGTGCATATGTTGGGGAATCTGGGCTTCCAACATGAATGGATTCCTTAAGAAAAAAAAAAGGAAAAAGAAAAAAAAGGAAAAAAAAAGTGAAAAAGGTTATATTAAAAAAAAAATCAAAGGCAATAAGTTGTGATAAACTCTTACTATTGACCAAGGCTATACAGGAAAAGGATTGAAGTGTACCCTTGAATAGGTTTCTGGAGTCAGAGTTCTAAACTCTTAATATGTAACTTGGACTTTCTAATTGCAAATGGCAATAACTAGTAAGTTATCAGCAATAATAAATTTAGCATTAAATTTGAGTATAATGTTCTGTTTTTGCACTCAGTGTAGTGCATATGTACTAAGACAGTGGATAGTGTTAAGGTCCTGTTAATTTTCTTTGGAATTTAATGTGGTTGTGAATCAATCTTAAGAAAAGGAAAGTTTAAATAGCAATGAGAGTTAGAATTATGGGCATTTGGAATAAGCCCAACTTCCCCTAAATTATTCCTTAGTTTGTTAATATCAGTATTCAAATTCTTGATTCATTTACACATCTGTTTCCATGTGGCAGGGACATTATGATACTTAATAAATAATGCTTTGAGTTCTATAGTTAACTTTCAAGTCTTCCAGATGATTGTCAACAACAAAAAAGGCTTATTGAATTTTCCATCTTGCTATGCAAGTTTTATCAGATGATCAAATTGTAGATCTGATGCATCCCCAATGTGTGTATGACATTTTCAAACCAAGTCTTAGCTTTTCCAGTACATTTTAGTAGCTAATTCAGGGGAGGGGAAAGAATGACCCAGGTTTTTAGATTGACTATTTTTGAGCTATGGGGCTCATTTTGAAAGACTGCTGTCCAGATCAGCTTGTTGCTACAGATAATAGAAGGTTCTTATGAATCCAAGTTGTACATTCACTTGTAGCATAATTAAAAATTTTTTTTTTTTTTTTTCATATGAGCAAAAAACCTTTTGCTGATTATAGGAGAAGGTTGGACTCTACAGTTATCTTTTGACTACAGCAACAGCTCTGGGTGAGAGTAGAATTTATAGAGGAGTAATTTGTCAAGCCATAGAAAGAAAATCTAAATTTTAGTTAAGTGTATGACCTCTCACCATTTTAAGAGGTATCAGATTCATTTGCACTATAAGGAATGCTAGTTTTGTGCAAAAATAATGCCTTACCTGTTTTTCCCCATATTTAGGTTGAAAAGCTTTCAAATGTTCCAAGTTATGCTGAACCAAAAAACAAAACAAAAACAAAACACACACAAAAAAATAAAAAACCTATACAAAAACAAAACACACAAAAATAGAAAAGCCCACACTTTTTATTCCTGCTTCAAAATGCAAATGGTATAGAGCACGGTTTCTCTGACAGTATAATGATAGCTTTGTAGGTTAGTTTCATGTCATGCTGGGAACTCTGTATGAGGTGGCCATAAGCAGCAACCAGCCCAATCTACCCACTTGCATCCTATTAATATGGAACCATTTGCCTTTTTTTTTTTTAAGCTTTATCTTTCCTTGTGCATTCTGACCAAGAAATATCTTTGATTATGATCAATGTATTATGTCAAAATGTAGGCTAGTTAAACTTTTGTAAAGTTGCCTGGAATGTCATTTGTTAGGTTATAAACAAAATCTAAATGAAGGGTTTTATGTGTTGTGTACAAATCTTAATTATTTTGAAATGGACAAACTTGTCATTACATTTGTAACCTTGTACAGAGGATTTTTCACTATGTGCCTAGCTTGGTGTCCATTCAGCTAAAATTGAAAAAAAAAAAGGTGCATGAAGAGTTAAAAATCAGAAATTAAAGTATATGTAGAGATAACTATTTTATATTACATGGCCCAATCCTGTATTTATTTCTACCCCCTTTTTGAAAGTATTTATAAAACTAGTTGAGGACAGCTGTATTTTTTTGTTGAACTATTTAGTAGAATTGTGCCTTTTTGTCTGTATGTGAATAAATGCTGTACATTTTGCAGTACATTTTAAGTGTCTTTTGCTATATATTTAAAGATGTATATAACTTAGTCCTGAATCACTGTTAACTGTCTCACTGTTTAGATCAAGATTGCAAAGAGCACAGACTCACTGGACTGTTTCTGGCTCAATTCTGATATACTGAAAAATAGTGGGTTGATTTTAGTTTAACCCATCTGTAGTTCTTTGCAGAATACAACTTTGGACCTGAAAACATCTGCTTGTTGAAGCAGCGGTTCTCACCTGTGGGTCGTGACCCACAGGAACTGTATTGAAGGGCTACGGCATTAGGAAGGTTGAGAACCACTGAGTTAGAGAGACCTATGTTCAAAGGCTGAACAATAGTTTACTAGCTATGAGACCCACAGTGAAGTCACTTTACCTTTATCAGTTTTCCCATCTGTAAAAAGAGGGTCACATCTTGATGTCTTATTGGGATTGTTGTGATATTTAAATAGATTCATAGAGTACTTCATACAGAACATGTATTAGGCCCTCAGCAGGTGGTGGGCTATTGTATTACTAAGAACAAGATATTGATACTTGCGACACTATTTTAACTGACAAGCCTTCTAAGGCAAAAAAAACCAAGTTACTCCTGAATGATGAGAATGCTGTATTTATTTGGTGCCTTAAAAAATAATTTTTCAAAGAGGAGTTTCATTAAATGCTTTCTTGTGATCACAGAACTCTGAAACACAAAGGCAAAAAAGAGAGATTATCTGCATTCTACAAAGAGGAGTTGTCCAAGATCACAACATTAGGCAAAACTGGGACTATATCCTCATTCTAATTTCTAGTTCTGAGTTCGCCCGCCTCAAATAGTCTTTTATATAACCACTGCATGCAGAAATTAGCATACAGTGAAAAGTACCTTTCTTTCTTCTTAGGTTGGGAACAGTAAAAAGTGGAGTCCACACTGTCATGTAGATACAGTTATCAGGAGCCGCATCAGGGTAGCTGTCCTGGTCTAAATTTATAACTTTTGTAAAATTTGGCCAGAGGTTGGTTGGTTTTTTAAACATGAATTGTTCATACATTTTGCAAAAAGCATATTTATTTCTCCTCATTTCTCCGTAGTGACTATTTACTTCCATATTACTTGCTCTGAGTAAGACCCTAGAGAGAAATAACTGTGATTCTTCCTACACGGTCTTAAAGTTGAATAACCACAATAGTTCCCAAGGGAAATTAAGTCCCCAAGAGCCAAAGGAAGGACCTATCATTGGCAATTCTGCAATCTGTGATGGGAAATGTGGCACCAGGGACTCCTGGTCGTTTTCACCCCAGTCACCTAGAAAATGGTTTCTACCTTTGAAACATTTGCCATCTGCAACAAACTCTGCAATTAACTTCATGGTTAAAATCTTCAGTATGATTTCTCTTTAATGCTCAGAGCTGTATTAGATGATGTTTTCTAGTCTGAGGTAAAAGAGAAGAGGTCTGATTCTGGTCACTGAAAAAGGATAAAAACAAATCTAATGTTATCTATTTCCTTGACTTGAACTGTTCTCTGCTAGTCAGTCTGATATCTCTGAATCCAGCTTTTCCTGAGTTCCAATCGACTTCTTACTGGGCACTTCCTCTTGGATGTATGCAGGTACTTGAGATTTTGAAACTCATTCTATATCCTATTTTAGAGAATGCCATTCCAGTCTAAACCCTGGGAGTCCTTTGTGACTCCTTTCTTCAACTCTCACAGCCAAACAGTGACCAAGGTCTATGTATTATACCAATATTACCCCCATGTATTTTTTTCTTTTAGCCCAATGTTTTTTGTTTCTCCTGATTGTACTACCACTTGCCATATAATTTAGGCCTCTTCCTTTCTTGCCTGGATTACTGCAGCAGCTTCTTAATCTGGTTTTCTTCACTTGTCTTGCTGAAATTAATCCCTTCTTACCCCAATTAGTTGCAACCTTGTCAATGCTGTCTCCATAGTGATATCTTCTGAAATAAAAATTGACTTTGCCATTATAGTCTTTGGGGGAACCTCTGGACTTTTGCAGATAATTACGAAGCACTTATCAAGTGGCAGGCACTTGTCTGTATGCTACATTATATTAATTAGTTTAATCCTTGTAACAAGTGAAGTAGGCACTATTAATCTGCAACTTGCAGATGAGGAAACTGAGGCACAGAAAAAGTAGGTAATTTGCTTAAGGTCAGTTAGTGGGTGGTAGAGCAGTGAGTCAATTCCAGCCCATCTGGGATTAAGCTCTGAGTCAGAAGACAAAAATTGTTCATGTATAATAATACACATGTTTTTGAGTATACTTAAGGCTATACATGAGAATGAATATAGATGTTCAATGAATTCCTATAAAATAGTAATCTTGGCTTAAAACATGTTAATTAATGTACTGGTTAAAAGATTATGAGTATAACCTAATAAGTATTAAGCAGTAGTCTGCTTATGTCAGTCTCTGCCTTACTCTAGGGAGAAGTGAATTAGTTGATTTAGTCACACATACAACTATGTATGTAACATTACACATATTTACTGATAAATATATGCATATATGATCAGAGAAACAACACAGCTATCAAGAACTGAAAGAATGACTTAATCTTCCCTATATACTAACATTGCTTGGCAAGTTAAAGAGAATTACTTGAAATCACACCCATTTGTGGGGTATAGTTTTCACACCAGAGGAGAAATGAGAAGATTGTTGCCTGCCCCAATTTGCATATTTGTACGCAAAGAAGAAGGAAGAAGAGGTAATCATATCTCTTTTCTTCCTCAGGGAGACACAATAAAGAAACACGAATAAATAAAATGAACTAGCTGTGTTGTCCTTAACTTCAGATTTACATAATTTCTTTCGTCTCTTTCCTACTCACTTCTCCTGTGTCGTAAACCACAGTTCACAGAATAAATGATACTGTCTGTGTACAGGAAGACAAGACTGCCCAATAGAGAAATGCTAAAAACTCCACTCACTACACTTGGACATTAGACATTATTGAGAAATGATGATTTGTTCTCAGTCCTTATGTTAAACATTGTTATTGTCATTAAATTTAGCCTTTTTAATTCTGTGAAGGCAAAAGTGGAAACCTAATATACACATGTATAAGAAAAATAAAAAAAATTATTAACAAGCTTTTCTGAAATAAAAATAACCATACATTGTTAAATAAAGCTTGATTCTGTTCAAATTCAGCAGAGACCAGAAAGGCATATTATCTGAATATTTGTAGCCTATTCTTCTCTTGGAGAATATCTAAGTATTCAAGAAGGAGATCAAATTGGAAAGAGGGGTTATTAATATCAGAATGTTAGGATTAGTTGCCTGTAGCCCAAGTTTGAAGAAAGTAGCTATGTTCAGAGATTTATCTTGAAGAAGTAAGTTTGAAAGGTTAGGTTTTCTTTTTGAAAAAAGATAATAATACTTATATTCCATTTGTCTAGGATTATAGTTTCTCGAGTGCTTTCTTGTACAGTCTCATTTATGTCAGAGAATTATAGAGAATTATAACATCTCTAAATTTTTAAAAAATAAATCCTATATTCTATAAACATGAATACAACAGAACTCATAACATAAACACGAATATAATATAACTCACATAAGTGCCTCTTATCTGACTACCATTTAACTGCCTCATTTGTACTATTTAGTCTCACTGCATTTGACACTAGCAACCATTTGCCCCTTCCTTGAATGTTTTCTCAGGTTGGATTCTCTTTACTACAACCTTCTCATTGCTTCTATTTCAGTCTCCTACAATGACTCCTGTTCCTGAGCTCATTCAACAAATAAAGACATTCCCTAAGGTCCTGTCCTTAAACATTCATTTTTTGTTTGTTTGTTTTGTTTTGTTTTTGAGACAGGGTTTTACTCTTTTGCCCGAGCTAGAGTGCAATGGTGTGATTGCTGCTGTGAGCCTGTGAGATATACTCCTCCTGTTTCAGCCTGCCAAGTAGCTGAGACTACAGGTGCCAGTCACCGTGCTTGGCTAATTTTTCTATTTTTAGTAGAGATGGGGTCTTGCTCTTGTTCAGGCTCAAGGGATCTTCCCACCTTCCCCCCAGAGTGCTAGGATTGCAGGCACGAGCCCCCATGCTTCGCCAAACACTCAAGTTTTTGAATGAATAGTTACTGAAAACTCTCTGTGTGTCAGGTGTTAAGGATACAACGATAAGTGAGAGTAGACATGACTCTCTAAGGAAGCCTGCAGTCTGCTGGGGAGGAGATAACATTAAAGAAAAAGTTTCAAAAAGTTAATTACAAATTTTGGTAAGAACTATGAAGGAAAAAGACAGCACACTATTAATGGCACTATAACATGGGGACCTAAGCTAACTCAGGAAAGCCTCCTTCTAGAAAGTGATGCTTGAGTAGAGATCTGAAGAATACATAAATGGGAAAATACAGGCTGATATCTTTGTGTTGGGAGGGACAATGACATATTGACGAATATAAAAGGTGGTCATCAAAGTTAGAGCACAAGACATAGAGGGAGGGATGGGAGAGACCGAAGAGGTAGCTAGCCACATTGCACAAGGCCCCAAGGCAGGCTCCAATACTTCTCGGCTTCAATTCTCAGCTCCATGACAAAAACTGCTGACTAACTTCCCCAGTTACCCAGTTTATTACCATAAATCCTAAACTTCCCACTGATGTTTCCAAGTTCCTCTAACTCCAACTCATTATCTTTTATCTGGACAACTGAAAACAGTTTCCTAACTGGTTATCCAGATCAAACCTATCTATGCTGATTACCAGAAACCAGGCTGAACCAAGTTCAAATCAGGAACAGAGAGTAACTACATAGATCTATTAAGATCAATAGGACCACAATAGTTTAATGCCAAGCATTCTCAGAATCTAAGATTTCCATTTTAGTACTCCTTTGAGTAATATATTTTAAAAAATCCTTTCAAATTCTTATATATCAAGTTCTATGAATACTGGAAACCATGTAAGTTAAAATGAATTGCTACAATTATACATTAAAATACATGACAGCATCATTTTAGAAAGTGCATAATTTATTGCATTTATGAGTTCAAAAATGGATACTTAGAAACTTTTAAAATGAGTTAGGAGTAACAATTAGATGTAAAATCTCAAATCTTAAAACTTTAAATATCAAATTCTAGAATTTTTCTTAAAAACTCTTTAATATGAAATCGAAATTAGCATAGTTTGAAAATTATGATGTTCTTCCAAGGGAGAAAAAAGAGGAATTAAAAAAACAGACACATTGATGAAGGTAGTAAGTTCTTCTCAGCTGGCTTTATTCTCCAGTGAAGCGCAATAAAGCATTATATTTTCTTTACTTACAGGAAGCTGTCACTGTTCTGTTTTCCAATAACCCTCAAAACAGAATGCAAAATGCTTATGCAAAATGACACAGGCCTTAACCATTCCCTGCAGGTTTTACCACTTGAATACACTTAGTCCAACTGCTTTCCCAACTCTAATGTTCTGTGAGTGAACTATGAATATTTTTAAATATTTTCCAGATTCATCATGGAGGCTGCTTTTCTTCTCTGCACTGTAATCACACTGAGCTGCAATTAAAATAAACAATCGGTAAGCAGTTACTTTTTCTGTGGAAAATCTTAGATTAATACAAAGTACAATTTATATGAGAATTAGTCACTATAGTATTTAATTTTGACCAAAGTAATTACTTAAACATTAATTTTTAATTCAACATGTTAACATGTTATTTATCATATTGCATCCTCATTTATAGGTGAAATATATTTGTAATTTCCCCTTTATAATAATATATTTTCTCCAATTTTAATATCAGGTGTATCCAGATTAAGTAGAATGATTTTTTTTTTTTTTTTTTTTTTGAGACAGAGCCTCAAGCTGTCACCCTGGGTAG
>NW_003852488.1:6818599-6825313 GCF_000181295.1 Otolemur garnettii
CGCCACAACGCCCGGCTATTTTTTGGTTGCAGCCGTCATTGTTGTTTGGCGGGTCCGGGCTGGGGATTCGAACCTGCCACCTTTAGGTGTACGTGGCTGGCGCCTTAGCCGGTTGAGCTATAGGAGCCGAGCCTATCTTCATTCTTTATGAGGTTTTTGTTCTCAGTCCTTATGTTAAACATTGTTATTGTTATTAAAAACAAAACCCAAAAAATACAAAGTACAATGCATCACAATTTACAATTATTGAAAATAATCTTATTGGAAGGGGTTTTATAAATGGTCATTTTTATATTCATTTCTACGTTACTTTTGATAACTTTTTTTATGCAAAGGGAGTTTTATTGCATACACTGACATATTTAGGGTAGGTGGGAAAAGACACAAATAAACCTTCACTATATTAGTACTAGTGAGCTATGGGGTACATTGCATTATGTGTACAGAGTCTGATTAATAATATACTTCTATTAATTTCCTAGTTTCTAGTGGGAATTATGTATTAAACATGACCTAACCTGGCTTCTACATTACTATGGAGATCATGCATTCTAACATGTGCCCTGTCGTAAGCAGACATAAACACATTCTTTAGGAAGGGCAATCAGTTCTCTAATCGTCTAATAAAGGCAGAAGTTCTTGCTTGAGTTCATTTCATTCTAGACCTTCATCAACAGCACTATGAGAACCTGGACCAAAATATGTGCTATTCTAATTTTAGAGCAGAAAGACCTTGAAAGGAATTATGACTATATAGTCATAATATGAAATTCTCATACCAAGAGTTTGCCTTCTCTATGTTTTATAAGCTAACACATCTTAGTATAAGCAATATAACCAATTTTCCATTTTCCATTATAATTCAAATATAAATATTTAGAAGAATAAAATTTGATTGTTTTCTCAAACATTAAATTCCAAAGAATAATTCAGGAAAGTTCATGAATATTCATGGGTTTTAAACAATGCATCTCTCAGTTTTCAATTTAGTGAACATTAATATCTGGTTAAATGTATGAACATAAAACATAAAACATACAAATATGTATGAATTTCAATACATGATGCTAAAAGGCTCAACTTGATCAAGTTGCTAATGACAACATAAATAAAACAGGGCTAGAGTACATTGGTCTTTCACCAAAATGGCAAAATGTAAATATATATTTCCAATAAGTTAAAATGGGAGTGAATTTATCTCTTACAATAAAGTTGCTGACAAGCCTACCAACCTTAAAATAATTTTAATGGATATACTCTTGATAATTTAAAATGTCTATTACATTAGAGAAAGGCAGGTCAAATATGACATTCCACAGCTCAGAGTGGTATGTAGTGTATTTAGAATTTTAAAACACATTTCATAGATGGACCAAAAATACCTAGATAAAAGGTAATCAGAAAAGTGTCTAGTCTAAAATAAAACTAAGTGTGAGCCAACATAATGCAGACTGATAATGAAAAGATGATCCTGTATCACAATGATAAAAGTCTCATAGGAAAATAATCTTTAAGTATTAATTGGAATTGATAATATATACACATGATAAAAAAGATCTAACAGTACAAAACAGAATACAGCATAGGAAGTTTTCACAACACTGTCTTTCATTCCATAGCCCTCTCTCCAGAAACAATCATTATTTCCAGTTTTATAGTATATTTCTAGAGGCCGGGTACGGGCTCACGCCTGTAATCCTAGCACTCTGGGAGGCTGAGGCAGGTAGATTGCCCTGAGCTCACAGATTCGAGACCAGCTTGAGCCAGAGTGAGACCCCGTCTCCAAAAATAGCGAGATGTTGTGGCAGGCACCTGTAGTTTCAGCTATCTGGGAGGCTGAGGCAATAGAATCACTTAAGCCCAAGAGAGTTTAAGGTTGCTATGAGCTGTGATGCCATAGCACTCTACCAAAGGTGACAAAGTGAGATTCTGTCTCCAAAAAAAAAAAAAGTATATTTCTAGAAATATTCTAAATGAGAATATATGTAGCTATTTCTTTACTCTTTGTGTTTTTATTTTTTTTGAGACAGAGTCTCACTCTGTCACCATGAATAGAGTGCAGTGGTGTCATCATAGCTCATTGTAACCTCAGACTCCTGGGCACCAGGGATCCTCCTGCCTTAGCCTCCTAAATAGCTGGGACTATGGGTACACACCACAAAACCCATGTAGGTTTAAAAAATGTTTTGTGTGTGCCTCTTTGTCTACTTGCTGTGGCAATGGAGGCCAGTTTACTGCTGATGAGAATATTATCTTGTTCTCTAAACCTGTATCTTGCTCTTACCTGGTAAATCTACCTTTCTTATCTTTTTCTTTTTGAGACAGAATCTCACTCAGTCACCCTGGGGTTGAGTGCTATGGCATCATAGCTCACAGCAACCTCAAACTCTTGAGCTCAAGTGATCCTCTTGCCTCAGCCTCCCAAGTAGCTGGGACTACAGGCGCCTGCCACAACACTCGACTTTTTTCTTTTTCTTTAATTTTAGAGAAAGGGTCTTGTTCTTGCTCAGGCTTCCTTGCTTTAACTCCTGAGCTCAGGCAATCCATCCACCTCGGCCTCCCAGAGTGCTAGTGTTACAGGAGTGAGCCATTGCACCTGGCCCTTTTCTTTTTCAGTAAAATTTTTTTCATGCTTGCCTTAAATGTGTGTGTGTGTGTGTGTAGACAGGGTCTCACTCTTGCTCATGCTGGTCTTAAACTCTTGAGTTCAAGCAATCCTCCCTCCTTAGCTCCCCAGAGTGCTAGGATTATAGGAAGAACCCACTGTGCTGGGTTTTCAATCTTTTTTTAATTTAAAAATCATAAAATACTATATACACTTTTGATGTTATTCTTTTCCCTTCCTAAATGATTTATCTAGAAACAGCTCTATATTAGATTTATTTTACTCCTCTTAACAGCTGCAAACTATTCCGCTGTATGGCTACTCCATAATTTAACTGGTCTTCTACTATTGGGCATCTGGACGGTTTTTAATCTTTTCCAATTAATAATAATGCTGCAATTAGTATTTTTACATGCTTACTTCCTAGCAAAGATCTTTCCAGGTGCAAGTATAGGTCAAAGGCTGTGCACATTTACAATTTTTGAAAGATAGTGTGAAGCTATGCCCTAAGAGACTGTACCAATATGTACTAATGTCAATGATGTGTGAAACTTGCAGCATAATGCATTACCAAACTTCATGATCTGAAAGGTAAAAAATATGTGGTTATAGCTGAAATTTGTATTTGTCTTATAGGTGAGGACAAACATTTAAAAACATGTTTTAAAGCCACCTTTTCTGTGAATGTCCTTTATCCATTTGTCTACTTGATTGTGGCACTAGGTTTTTTTGTTTTTACTTCAGTGCAATTTGCCTGTTTTTAGGATATTAATCTTTTGTCATATGTGTTACAAGTATTTTTCCCTGCCATTGGCATTGACTTTTCTGATGTAGAAATTTGAAACTGCATGTGGTCACATTTCTAACATTTTAAAATAACTTTTAGATTTTGTGTTGTTGCATAGAAAGGCTTCACCATGCTGATTTAAAAAAAACTTCATACTGTCAAAAGAACACAGCATGGCATTCAACAGTTTAGTCTTGAGTGATACACTCAGAATGGATGGATAACACATGGACAAAGTTAATCAGAACAGCACGTTGAGAGCTTGACTGAATCGGTAAAATATACATCTTGTAGTGGACCAATAACACGATAGATACTGAGGTGTCAGAGATGATAATTTTTAAATTCCTTTCATTTTATTAATTATGTCCTTAGTAGGATATTATTAATATTTCTAATAGAAGTTCCAGTTTTATAGGAAAATGAGAAAATTAGAAAACATTAAGAGAAAGCAAAGATACAGATGAAAAAAGTTGAATATTGTCTTATAAAGAAAGTTTATCACTTGGATTCATTTGAAATAGAAAAAGTATTAACTCCGGAGAAGAAATCCCTTTTTTTTATGAGGGGAAAATGTTGAATGATTACTTTCCACCTTCAAGGAAGAACAAAATGGAAGGAGAAAAGGACAAGGAAAAATCTGTTACAGAACAATTTGTGAAGTGGTTATTGACAAAGCATTAAAAAAAAGGCTACCTCAAAGTGATGAATTTTTGTCATTGGAGAGTTTAACAAAAGAATCATCAGTGTTGACTGTTAAGGTTTAATTCTGTTTGAGGAGTGGCTACTAAATTAGATGCTACTAAATTATATAACTACAGTTTATTTTTACTATAAAACTCAAGGTAGTTGATCTTAAGTGGGCATTTCTTTACCATATCCCTTAAGAAAGGTAAATGTGAAGCTTTAAGGATTATGATGTAGTAATATAATTTCTTATATATCCATGTAAATATCTACTTACCACTATGGCAAATGCTTTACATGTGTTAACTTTTTCTATCTTTCAGTAATTGCACGAGGGAGGTATTATTATCCTACACTAAACATGAGCAAACTGAAACTTAGAGAAGTTAAACTTGCCCATGGTCACAGGACCACTTAATGGCAGCTGGTGATTTGACTGATTGTAAATTGCTGATACTGCCCAGCACTTCTTGATTCCTGTTACCTTATAATCTGAGTGAATGAATTCTTGAATGATTACTGAATCCATTAATTAAAATTATTTGACAATGTTATGATTACTTTCAAGGAGAGAAAAAAAAGACAAATTATTATTGAGTTTTCCTGTGCCATGCAGTGTTCATACCAGAAATAAATTTTAAAAATCTATAAGCATCATGAACATAAACTGAATTCAGGTGCTTTACTTTGTATAAAATGTTATTGCAGCTAAGAAAATATTAACTTTGATCTCAATACTACATTTGTAGCAAATGTAGTTAATAATACAGTCACTTGATTTGTTTTTGTTCTCTGCCGGCCCTATTTACCTATTATAGCTACCTATCCATTTGTTTCTAGCCTATCTTTATAATCACCAAACTGGTCTCATTTTGTTCCTAATAGGAGGGACTACTGCTCCTACTTTGGAAAAAATAGCCCATTTCATTTATATGTTGCATACATATTATGATAAATCACCTCTTTGTATTTCATTGATGTTCTGTATGTTCTATTCTATTTTCTTTTTCTACTTAAAACTAAAACAAAAACAAGGGCAGTACAATTTGAAATGTTATAGAACAATGTTACCTACTTTCAAACTTGGGGAAATTTTCTTTTTCTTCTTCCTTTCTTTTCTTTTTCTGTCTTCATTAATTCATTTATTTAAAGAGACGGAGTTTTGCTCTGTTACCAGGCTGGACTGCAATGGCTCAATCAGAGCTCATAGAGCCTTGAACTCTTGAAGTGATCCTCCCATCTCAGCGTCTCGAGTACCTGGGGTTGCAGGTGTGAGCCACTGCACCTGGCCTTCTGCCGAGTTTCAGACGGAACATAATTCTGGAGCAGTGTTGTCTAATACTACCTTTTTGTGATGACAGAAATGCTCCATATCTACACTGTCCAATATAACGGCCATAGCTACATGTAGCTACTGAGCATTTGAAATCTGGCTAGTGTGAGTAGGGATCTCAATTTTAAATTTCATTTCAGTAGTTTCAATTTAAATAACTGTGGCTGTGGCTAGAGGTTGCCAGAGTAGACAGTGTAGTTCTAGAGGTGTCAAGTGAAAGATACTAATGTTTGTTTTTGTTCCTAAAGTTTACTTTTTTTTTTTTTTTTTTCCCCAGTTATTGGCTGGGGCCAGGTTTGAACCCGCCATCTCCAGTATATGGGACTGGTGCCCTAGTCCTTGAGTCACAGGTGCTGCCCCCCTAAAGTTTACTTTTTCAAATTAAAATATTAAAGGGACTAATTTTAAATAGGTTAACCAAGTACAAACAAAACTACTAGTTCTCTGAGAACTTCTAAGAAACCTTTTTTTATCTTTAAACTGCTTAGACTATTTATTATTTGGGATAATGAGGCTGTTCCCTACCTGCTGGGAAGCTGAAGCAGCTCTCTCTTCAGCCTGATTTAGACGCCTTTGAAGTCTGTTGGCTTTTTCTTGATTCTCTAGAATTAACTTTTCATTCTAGTAAAGAGAAATATAAAACAAAACAAATTAGAAATCCATATGTGATATGGAGATGTTTTGTAGAATAATCAATGAAAAATCTGGACATCAATTTACCACTTATAAAGTACAAAGATAATATATCTCCAAATTCACATTTTTCAAGTTATAAGCTTCAAAACATAAAGGTGGTTTAACATTCTTCCCATCAAAGAAAATGAATTAACAAATTCAAAAGCAAAGTGAATCAGTAGTTAATATCAAGATTTTAAATTTTTGATCTTATGTTAACCCTGAAATGCTAGATCATTGCTTCAGAATCACCTGGAGAATTTGTGAAAACACAAGACTTCTGGGCATTACAAAGCAGGACTTTAGTAGGGTTGAGATGAATTCTGTTTCTGTATATTCCCCCAGACATTTGCATACTCCAAGGGCTATTACGAGTTGATGGTGTCCCCACAAAAAATGCCAAATTTCTAACCCCCGGTACCTGTGAATGTGATCTTATTTGAAAATAGCCTTTGCAGATGATCAAGTTAAAATGAGGTCTTTAGGGTCAGCCATCATTCATATTATTGGTGTCTTCATAAAAAGAGGAAATTTGGATAATAGTTATACAGGTACAAAGGGGAGACAGTGTGAAGACACAGAGAGAACGCCACTTAGAAGCCAAGAAACACCTGAGGCTGCCATATG
>NW_003852488.1:6825447-6832008 GCF_000181295.1 Otolemur garnettii
CCCAAAAGCCCACATCTTGATTTAGGATGTCTAGCTTCTAGATCTGTGAGAACAAGAATTTTCTGCTGTTTTTAAGCCACTCAGTTTGTAATATTTTGTTGTGACAAGATCTATATAGGCATCATAAGTACAAAGCTATCCCAACATACTGTCATGCAGACAAGTTCAAATAATCTATCAATTAAAAATACATACATTAGCATTCTCCATTTTAAAAATTTATTTATTTATTTGTTGTTTTTGGCCAGGGCTGGGTTTGAACCTGCTACCTCTGGCATATGGGGCTGGTGCCTTAACTCCTTTGAGCCACAGGCGCCGCCCTTGTTTTTTGTTTTTTTTTGAGACAGAGTCTCACTTTGTTACTCTTGGTGAAGTGCTGTAGCTTTATAGCTCACAGCAACCTCAAACTCTTGGGCTAGAATAATTTTCTTGCCTCGGCCTCTCTAGTAGCTGGGGCTACAGGTGCGTGCCATACCACCTGGCTATTTGTGGAGACAGGATCTCGCTCTTGCTCAGGCTGGTCTCCAGTTCTTGAGCTCAAGCAATCCACCAGCTTCAGCCTCCCAAAGCCAGGATTACAGGCATGAATGATTGTGCCCGGCAACATTCCCCACTCTTACTAGCCTGGTTATAGTAATCTGAAAAAAAATATTTTTTTACAACTAGAATTGTTACACAATTTTCCTGGCACTTACTGAATTGAGAGAATGATACAAGCTCAATCAGGAATATGTATTAAAAGAAAAAATATACCTTTTATAAAGAACCAAATATCTGTAGTTTCTATGCCCTCACACACAAGTGATAAGAATGAATGTCATGACTAATACAGTAATATAAAACTTTGAAATAGGAGTATCCTGCTAGAATGAGCCTACTTTATTTCTTATTATGCCCCAAAGCAAAATTAAATTTTATGCAGAGATATATAATGACTGTTCCAACTTACCAAGATGTTTAAATAGGTAGTGTTAAATTTTAAGAGGCACACAATATGTTAGTGAAAACTTGGGGAAAAAAAAATCTCATCATCTATAATAATCACTTTCATATTTATAACCAGACTACATATTACACATTTTTCTATACTGCTACTATAACTACTTATAATGGCTAAGAAACAGTTCAGATTGACTAAGTCATAATATATGCAACTGTTCATTTTCAATTAATCATTTTGGTTGCTTTTAATCTAATATTAACATTACTGTGTTGAATAACTTCATTTAAATCCTTTCATATTTAAATATGAAAGTCTTAGAAAAGCCTTAGAAAAGACTTCCAGATATAGGAGCGACATTAGAGAGTATTTTAATGGCTATTCCTTAACTGTTTTCTAAATGGCTGATGTCAATTTATAATGCCATGATACTTAAGAGTAATAATTTCACTATGTGAGAGCAGACCACAAAGAGAGAAGAGACCATATATCCTATTAATGAAATTCCAAAAAACACTGTGTAGTTCTATGGCATCAATCTAAATATATTGTATTCCATAGGCAAAAATATTTTCTACGTGTTTTTTTGTGATAGATCACAACAAAATGAAAGGACTGGGTTAAAAAGATAATCTTAAATATGCATAATAAAGAGGCTCTTAAACAGTACGTTCTCTGAAACACTATAGGTTAGTTATACTGGTAAAACTCAGATGAAATAAAATCTCTACCTATTATCATTTACATATGATGAATCACTCACTTTCAAAGCTTTTATTCATATTATGTTGCATGTGGACTTTTAGGGTTATGGATGATTTCTGTATGGTTATTTCCAAGTAGAGAATTCATTTGGATCTGGCTCAGGTAAAATTCTATAACATGTGTATCAAGCTGTAGCAGAAAGTACTTCCCAGGGGAGTCATTATCTTACCTCAACTACCTTTTCATTTGCTATTTCCAGCTGAGAAAGCAGCTCTTGGGTATAAAGTTTCTGTCGACTCAGCTCACTCCTATTAAACAACAGAACCAAAAAACAAAAAAAATTCCATTAATATAATTGCTAAAAATCTAAAATGGCATCTTTATTAGCAAAATACATGTTCTCGTTTTGAACAAAAATATCATCTTAATGTGCAAAATAAAGTCACATTAGTAGACCATATCTCAAAGAACTCATTTGTTTCCTTATAAATATACATATATTATGGAGGCTGGTTACAACAATGTGTATATACTTAACACTACTGAACTGTATGTACATCTAAAAATAATTAAGATGGGGAATTTTATGGGTATTTTGTCACAATTAAAATTTTATTAAAGGGGCGGTGCCTGAGGCTCAAAGGAGTAGGGCACCGGCCCCATATATCGGAGGTGGTGGGTTCAAATCTGGCCCTGGCCAAAAACTGCAAAAAAAAAAAAAAAAAAATTAAAATTAAAAATCACCATTTATCACAATTAAAATAACAAATTTTATGTATACTTTACCACGACAAAAAAGTAACACAAAACACATACATTTTAAAGGTGTGAAAGTTATCTTTAATACTATTATCTAGGGAAACTATTAGAAATTAAAAAAGAAGTATACTCACATAAAGAAGATACGGTGTTTGTTATTACAAAATCTCATAGGTATTTTTAAGATTCATACAGCGTGCTTCTTAGGGTAGCTTAACTTTTGGAAACTTATGTTAACATTAATCATGTTGACACGATTTCAGTGCAGGATATTTAGGACTGTTGTTTATGTTTTGGTTGTATATGCACTATTATTTTACTGATTCATATCTTCTATGCTTCTTTTTTTTTTTGAGACAGAGCCTCAAGCTGTCCCCCTGGGTAGAGTGCTGTGGCATCACAGCTCACAGCAACCTCCAACTCCTGGGCTCAAGCGAGTCTCCTGCCTCTGCCTCCCTAGTAGCTGGGGCTATAGGCGCCCGCCACAATGCCCGGCTATTCCTTGGTTGCAGCTGTCATTGTTGTCTGGCGGGCCCGGGCTGGATTCGAACCTGCCACCTTAGGTGTATGTGGCTGGCGCCCTAGCCACTTGAGCCACAGGTGCCAAGCCTCTTTTATGCTTCATTAGCTGAAATTATCTTATGGACACAACTGTCTTTTTTGTTGTTGCTCTTCAACATACAAGCATTACATGCCTTTGGTCTAAGATCACCTCAAGAGTCCCAGTTTAGGAATAGATAAACTGTAGTCTTAAACTAACTTAAATTAGAGAAAAGATAAAGTCAATTTCTGAGTATTAAAACAGTTGATTCAGTATTGGCTTTTATCCTTTGAACTTGTTTGTGCTTATTAAATCAATCAACAGATTAACACTTCCAAAATAACTTCAGCTTTGCTTTTTTAAAATGAGCCATGCAAACAACCTAAAAGCTCTCTTGTGTCCTCTATTTTTTGCATGAATAGTTGTTAAAAGTAGCAAGTAATCTGTTATAAATATATAAGACAGAATAAAAAATAATGTCTACTACTCAAGTACACAAATAATTCCTGAATGTTCATGATGGGCTGGGTACAAGGACATGATGATAAGCATAGCTGCTGCCACCACAGAATTAGAGTGAGGAGGCTGCTTATTCTAACTCAGTGGCTTTATCAATACACACTCATTGACCAGGAGTCATTTTGAGTATATCTATTATTAATTTCCTGGCAGGCAAACTGAAATGTTTTATTTTAGCTTTATTTTTGTGCTAGTAATAATCAAGAATAAATTATTATGCTTGATTTAAAGCATACTGTATAGCTTAAAATTACCTCTCCCCAAAACAAGAAAAAACAAAACTAGTGGTTCTCAATCTTCCTAATGCCACAATGTATTTTCATTGTTAAAAAGGGGTCGCAACCCACAGGTTGAGAACCGCTGAACAAAACAAAACCAAAATGACTCAAGTGGCTAGTCTTCTATGACAAATGTGATTAAAGTTAAAAATTACGCATATTAACGCTGATGAAAAGTACTGTGAATATAGTTGAGATTAGGATGAGACAATAACCACATTTATGAAGTTAGCCAACATTCAGTTTATTCAAAACCACTTCAAGAAAACACATACTACATAATTTGATGACTAAACTATTCACTTACTTACACAAGGCAATTATCTCAATGAAGGGAAAGTAATGATTTTCCATAAGATTTAAAATCACAAAGATACAAATCATTACATGAAAACACACTTTTAAAGGATGTAAACATTTATCTCTTTGTATATCAAACTCTGTCATCCCCACTGGATGGTAAGCAACTTTGTTAGTCATTTTTGTATCCTTATAATCTAGTTATAATTTATAACAACAGAGTTTAGCAACAGTGGAGATGATGATGGTGGTGGTTATAACAGCAAATAATTCATAATGTTTTCTTACTATAAGCCAGGTACTGTTCTAGGTGCTTTCATAAATTAACTTAATATTTAATTTTCACAATTTCCTCTAAAATCTCCAATTTTACATCTAATATAATTAAAAGACAGAGAAATTCAAAAATAAAATAACTTACTAGAGTCAAGTATCTTGTCAGTGGTAAAGAAAGGATTAAAAAACTGTGCTTTTAACCCAAAGTCTGTGCTCTTAACCACTGCCCTGTACTGCAACATGGCGGGCAATTGTGGGACCACTGTTGTATATGTGGTCTATCACTGACCAAAATAATCGGTTCGGCACCTGTACTCAGTGGTTAGGGTGCTGGCCACATACACCAAGATACACCAAGGATGGTGGGTTTGAGCCAGGCCCAGGCCTGTTAAACAACTGCAACCAAAAATAGCTAGGCATTGTGGCAGGCACCTATAGTTCCAGCTGCTTGGGAGGCTGAAGCAAGAGAATCGCTTAAGCCCAAGAGTTGGAGGTTGCTGTGAGCTGTGATGCCTCAGTACTATGAGGGCAACATAGTGAGATTTTTGAGACTCTGTCTCAAAAAAAAAAAAAAAAAAGAAAAAAGAAAAGAAAATGAAAAAAAAAAGAAGACACAAAATAATGTTATGCAGAGGATGATTCTATTTGCTGATTTATGGCTAACTTTCTACAGAAAGTCTATCAGTTGGAAAGTTTATTCTGTATTTTCTCAACAAACATTTACTGAGGCATCTACCAGGAAAACATGTTTTAGAAAAATGTTTTTATTTATTTAGACCTATTTATATCTTACTTCTTTTTACAAAAGATTTCAAGTGGCTAAGAAAACTTTATTTTTCATTTAAGCGTTTCCTTCCATCTTATGGTTATCTCCTGAATGAAATTTTAGAAGGTACTAAAAAATAAAAAGTGATTTCATCAACTCTGTCCTCTGGGAATTTCCTACAGCCTGGCTGTCTGTACTTTGCAACTCCTTATTTGTCTGTCAGGATATTTCATTGCATGCATAAAGGAAAGACCGAGGAGGAAGCTCCAACTCTGTATTATCTAGGAGAAATTTTTCCTTCATTAGAGAAAATAATTGAGAGTTCCCTGTATCATGAGTGATTTAGGATAAACATTAAATAAGGCTTTCCAGAAAACTTTCACAGTGGTTTTATAGTGGAAGCACATGCCAAGTAAAGCTATATAATCTCTCCTTGGGAAATTTTTAAAAAGAGAAACATTCTTGCTTATCAGTAATGATTACGTGTGGACTGCCAGAAGACACAGATGTAGGATGACATTTCCAGTTTCTGTATGATGTTATAGTACTGCAGGAGTATTTCACACTAAATAATTTAAATAAAACTGTCCCTAATTTCTCTACAATTTCTGGCATGCTGCATTAATGTGTTATATTTTAATTATCTTCCACTAATTTTAAAATCAGTATAGAAGAATAAAGAATCCCTTGGAGTGTCACTGGGAATTGCTTAGCTCATCAGAATCCCACACATTTCTAGTTCACTTATATAATTCATATTTATGTGACAGAAAGTCCTAGTCATGCCCGCAGAATAAAAACATAATTGCATAATATGATTTCTGTGTAAGTAAAATTTTACTAAATAATTTATAAAAAATTTATGCTATATCTATTAAAAGATTAAATACTTTAGTAAACAAAATACTATAATTGACATTGATGTCTTCAAATTAGACCATTTGTAGGTTGTCAGGGTTATTCAATAATCTATAGCAAGTATTCCCTGTCTGGACTATAGTTTACTTTTTTAACTTTTTCAGGTTTTACATCAGCAGTTCTCCAATTTAAGGTGGCAACAGATGAAGGGTGAGAACTTACAGGAAGGGTTCCTAATATCTCGTCCAGAAACAGTAAACAGGTATATATACAAATACCATGAAACTATATTTGGTACCGCTTGTGTTTCTTTACCTTTTCTTAAAATAGGGTCCATATATTTTATCAGATTTTTCTAGGAGGTCTGAGGCCTAAGGAAGGATAATTTTGTCTGGAGTTTTCACCTGGAACATATAAACTTTTTTTTTTTTAAAGAATAGGTACACTAGTTGGAATGTTTCAATGTTTAATACCTTTATTGTATAAACTAGATCCATAATGTATCTTCTACAATTATTTCCACTTTTGGTTTTATTCATGTGGCACAAGAATTTAGAAGGCCTTTCGTAAACAATCCAACTGAAAAATTATTCTAAATTTTTATAGTATTACTCTGATT
>NW_003852488.1:6832274-6836582 GCF_000181295.1 Otolemur garnettii
CTTAGTTTTAAAAGAAATAATGGCCAGGCATCATGCTGGCAATTTGAGGGGCTATAGCAAGAGGATCCCTTGAGTCTGGGAGTTTGAGATAAGCCTGAGCAAGATTGAGGCCTTGTTTTTACAAAAACTGGAAAAATATTAGTAGGTGGGACATGTCTGTTGTCCCAGCTACGTGTGGGCTGAGACAAGGGATTTGGGGTCGAAATGAACCATGATGACACCACTGTACTCTAGCCCAGGTATCAGAAAGAGATCGTGTCTTTACAAAAATAATGAAAGGAGAAGAAAGAAATAATAACTTTCTCTTTTTGTATTAATGTATCACCAGTCTATTTAATGCTTAATTACATGTTTTCAAAACAAGTTCAACTGGCATAACGTGGTTTGAGAACAAACCCACTGACACCTGGTAAGTGAGTGAGAGATAGTGATACCAGAGTATAGTCAATTAGCCCAGGCAGGGGCACAGAGAATGCCTTCAGCATTGGTCAGCATGCTTTATACAGGAATTCAGTTCATTGATTAATGTTATTAGATGATTCCGTGGACATCAGCCAAGAGGATTTTTGCCATACCTTAACTTTATCACTGTACCTTATCTTTACTTCAAGGTTGCAAAATAGTTATTATTCGCACCTCTTAAGTAAATGAAGTGAAACTCAAAGAAGTTATTTAATGCTCATAAGGTCATACAGTGATGGGATGAAAAATGGGGCGTACAGGTCTTTTAATCAAAATGTTTTCTCAACTAAATCATACTGCTTCTCATCTTAAGTCCAATCAGTTAAAAGAGATATGAGTAAAGCATATCAACAATACCATGGATCAAGATCATAAGGTGAAATAAAGATTTTTTGAACAAAAATATAAATATTTATCCTAGTTTGTGATCTCAGCTTTTCATAAGGCTTCAAAAGACCTGACTACTAAAAAAGGAAATTCATTCCAAAGTTTTGAATCTTTTTTCATTCAGTAGATTACAAATACCATGAGTTAAAGCAGACAGGTCATCTTTAGATATATCAGAGAACTTCAGGCCATTACACCAGGTTCTTTCTTCCCCTAATAGTACTTTTCCCCGATAGTAAACACAAAATTACAAATACGCATCTTTAGTCTAAACTCTAAGCCCTTCACTTGTGTATTCAATGATCTACTCCACGTGTCTACTAGGAAAACCCGTAAGCATCTCAAGTGAAACTTGTTCAAAATGGAAACTACTTCCTATCTGTTCCTTCCTGAGTTCCCTCATTCCTAGCAAATAGCAATGCCATCCAGCTGCTCTAGTCAAAAGCTTAGGCTTCATCTGTGATTCCTCCTTTTTCCTCAATCTCTACATTCAATTTATCAGTAAGTCCTGCCTTACTTCCCTCATGTATTCCAAAACTTTCCACTTCTCTCCACCTCCACGGAAATACTCCATTCTAATCCACTATTCATCTACTGCCTGGAATACTGTAATACTCTAATAGCTAGTCTTTTTAATTAAATTTTTGCCCTCTTTCTCATATGTTTTCCACACAGTAAAAGGGTCTTTTAAAATCTTAACAATGTTTTAAAGTCCTCCAATGATCTCCCACTGCTGCACTTTGGAATTTTAACTCAAAATAACCTAACTTAAATATTTAAGTTTTTTTCTTTTTTTTTGAGACAGAGTCTCAAGCTGTCGCCCTGGGTAGAGTGCCATGGTGTCACAGCTCATAGCAACTTCAAACTCTTGGGTATAAGTGATTCTCTTGCCTCAGCCTCCCAAGTAGCTGGGATTACAGGTGCCCACTACAACGCCCAGCTATTTTTTTTGTTGCAGTTGTCATTGTTGTTTAGTTGGCCCAGGCTGGGTTCGAAACCACCAGCCTCAGTGTATGTGGTGGGTGCTCTACCCACTGAGCTATGGGCACCACCCTTAAATATTTAACTTAAAGTAAGTAAAAATGTCTCCCTTATAGTAGCCTACTCATGATGCCCAGCTCCCTCCTCAGTCTCACAGTGTTCCCTCTCCTCACTCACTGTACTTAATCACACTGGGCTTTCTTAACACTGGACCTTTGTGCTTGCCATTCCTCCATCTGCCTGGAATATTCTCCTAACTTTCTTTGTATAGCTGATTTCATCTCAGATTTCAGGCCTCAGTCACCTCTTCAGACTACTTTCTCTAAAATAGTCTAGTCTTTCTAGCTACTACCTCTGTTCCAGCTACTGTCTATCTCATCACCTCATTTACTGTCTTCACTCAGCTTAAAACACCTAAAATTATCTTGTTTGTTTTCTTACCTTCTTCTTATCCACCTCTCATTAGGATGAAAGCTCCTGATGAGACGCCACAGTCACAATGCTTAGAACAGTGCTTGGCAAACCCAGGTAGTTTTAGCCTGGACACATTTAGAATTAGCCAGCCAGTCCATCCAATAATATTTCTAATATCTAAATCTTGCTTTCTGAAAGTTTTTGCTAACTATTTGCTTTCATATTATAACTAATGAGAAAATTCAGTGATTATGTTTTCTAAGCAGCCATCAAGTGGTGTAATAAATTTGAGGTTACTGCTAGGAAAACCAATGTGTTCTTCAGCTTTATTCATAAAGACCATTCATAGAATGTTTATTTTAAAGCTATCTGAAGAACGAACTCAGAATTACAAAGTAATTGTTGAAATTTCCTCACATCTAATGTTAAGTGCGTATCTAGAGTAAGTCTGAACTCCAAAGTTCATTCATTTAATAAGCACTGAAATGAGGGCCTATGACATGCCACACACTATGCTGGCTGCTGGGAAAACAGGATACAGTCACCGCCATGGTGAAACTTAAGAACTATCAGAAGTACTGGAGAGCTATTGGGCCTAAAATACAGGTAGTAAATGCTATAAAAAGCTTACGGTGCTAGGGGAATACATATGGAGAATTTGGAGATTAGACTGGTCTCTGCAGAGGAAGTAGGCTTTTAAGCTGCTATGTGAGAGATAAACAGAAATTAGATGGACAAAAGCAAGGGAAGGAGAAGAGTGTCACACACAATTAAATCCATGTTGGGAAAGACAGGAAATAAGAAAGTATAATAAATTCAGGAAATGGAAAGAAGTTTGGTATGAATGGGATACAGTTTGTAAGAGGTAGGGGTGGGAATGAGAGGAATAAGCTGGTAATGCAAGGGAATGCAGATCACACAAAGTCTTACGTGTCATGGCGGGAAATTAAGACTTATCCTGAATACACTGGAGAGGTGCTCAAGTGTTTTAAGAAGAGACATGACATGATCAGATTTGAACATCAGAAAATCCTCCTGTTTGTAGCAAGAAATATAATAAGGAAATAATCTGACTGTAAACAAATTAGGGAGTTATAACAGCAATCTAGTTGAGTAGTGCTGATAGCCTGCAACTATAGCAGTTGGAAAGAAATGGACAGATTTGAGAGATATTTAGGAGGTAGAACCAGTAGTACCGGGAGGAGTGTGAGGAGGAGTTCGGAATGACACCCAGAGTTCTGTTCAAGAATTTGGATAGATGATATCATAATTCATGCAAAGATGATATTATAATTCTGTTCAAGAATTTGGGTAGATGATATAATAATTCATGCAAACGGGGATTATAGGATGACATAAAAACTTGGGCTAGGGTGAAATAATGGGTTCAATTTTGAACATACTGAGTTTGAGGCACCTATGAAAATGTTCAGTAGAGTTGGAAGTATAGATTGTTTCAAAAAGGTCTGCATTAGAAAATGTTTTACAATAATAATTAGCCCTTTTCTGTTTGTCTCTATCATAGAAATAGATATCCTAATCCATATTGAAAGAGAGACTTTCTACATTAATCATACTTTAATTCTGAATGTCAACAACATATACACTAACCGAAACAGTCTGGAAATGAGTAAAAGCAAGGTTTTCCCTACAGTGTATTCAGCTCTTCGAAAATGCCACAAGTATTAAACAAAAGAAAGAAGAGAAATTATGCTTGCTTAAAGTATGAGATAAGAAGTTTAACTTTGGGCCAGTATCTCAGGCATAATTACTATAATTGCTCAGATCATACTGTTATTACTGTGGTACAGTTTTAGGTAAAGATGAGCCATGTAAACTTCAGTTGATACAGCATAAGGGAAAATGCTCTCAGTGCATGAAATCCTTTAGTGATGACTGAAGATTAAATCATATAAGGTTCTAGTCTATATTGTCTGAGAGAATTAAAAACAAAAGGTGTACTATTCATTTCAGGGAAATGATGGGTCTGCCAGCTGCAGCTAGCACTTTCTTTGAAACTCTCTTATGAAAAATTAACATAGCATGTGCCAGATGTTTTTTTTT
>NW_003852488.1:6837158-6883161 GCF_000181295.1 Otolemur garnettii
GGGGGGAGGGGGGTTGGCAAACTCCCACCTAATGGGTACAATGTAAGGGTTTACGGCACGCTCCTGGGTGAAGGGCCACTTGGACTTTACCTAATAAATGCAAGCAATGTAACCTAATCAGCTGTGCCCTCATACTAATTTGAAATTTTAAAAAAGGATTCAATCTGTTAGGGGAATGAGGAATGCCTTACAGAAAATTTTTCAGGTGGAGATTTGGGAAAGGACATCCACAGGAAGAAAAATCATGTAAAAACTGTCCCCAGAATCATGTCTGACTCCTATCTCTTCCTTTCTACTTCACATCAAATCTGTCAGCAGCTTTTAGTACCTCTAAATTAAAAAGAAAAGAACCCCAACTAATCCATCTTTCTGTTTCTTCTTAGCCACCACCATCTTTTAGCCAGACTCTTATAACAGCCGTCTAAGCAGTTCCTCAGCTTTTCTTTTTGGCAGCTTTTGGCCAGGGCTGGGTTTGAACCCGCCACCTGTGGTATATGGGCCTGGTGCCCTACTCCTTTGAGCCACAGGCCCCACCTGGTTCCTCAGCTTTTTAATTCACTTCCATTCTTCACACAGTGGCCAGAATGATCTTTTCTTAAAAACAAAAAATCAGATCAGCTGACTTCTCCTTTTAAAACTGTCAAATGTCTTTCTTTCACATTTAAAATGCTTTACCTGGCTAATAAAACTGCATAAGATCAGGTCCTTGCCCGCAGCAGAGAAAAGAGTATTCACCAAACTGTCCGCATGTGCCATACATTTCCCAGAGTCCTGTGCAGTTCTGGCCAAGGCAGGTAAAATTCAGTGATACTTTATCACTTTCAGTGATTCAGTATCAGTTCCAAGCTGAGTTAAGTAAGAATGTATATCCCTTCTCCACCTTCCACCCCTCTCAGCCTGTTTCAGTAATCTTGCAAACTCACATATTCAGTCAAGTTGGTAGAGCCTCTAACGGCACAGCCTTCCTGCCTTAGACATACAACATTAACAAGAAACGAACCTTTGTTGTGTTTAGTTCCTGAGATTTCAGTTTGTTTGCTTTGGCAGTTGTCATTGCTTAACATAAGGCACCGCACCTCAATCTGCCCTCTCCTTACACCACTCCTGCCTTGTCTTGCATACTATTTCTTTCTTTTTTTGCAGTTTTTTTGGCCAGGGCCGAGTTTGAACCCGGCACCTCCTGTATATGGGGCCAGTGCCCTACTCCTTTGAGCCACAGGTGCCGCCCTGCCTTTTTATTTATTATTATTTTTTTGAGACAGCGCCTCAAGCTCTTGCCCTGGGTAGAAAGCTGTGGCATCACAGCTCATAGCAACTTCCAACTACTGGGCTCAAGCGATTCTCCTGCCTCTGCCTCCCTATTTTTTGGTTGCAGCCATCATTGTTTGGTGGGCCTGGGCTGGATTTGAACCCACCAGCTCAGGTACATGTGGCTGGCCACCTTAGCTGCTGAGCCACAGGTGCTGAGCCTGCCTACTATCTTTTACTTCAAGCATACCAAGTATGCATTGGGGTCTTTGAACTAGCTGCTCTCTCTGCTGAGAATGCTTTCCCCTGATTTTTAGATGACAGGAACGTTTTAGATATTATAGCTCATCTTGGCTTATTTTAAATTTTCTGCATAGTATTTACCTGATTTTAAACATGTATAGATCTATTTATTTGTTAATTTCTGCTTCCCGATCAATAATCCAACCTTCAAAAAAATAGGGACCTTGGCCTTTGCTGTTTCTCCATTATTTCAAGAACAGGGCCGGCCCAATTAATGTTTGGTGAGTGAATGATGTATAGGCCGGGAGTTGTAAAAGGGCTGGCCAAGCATATTTGGTTTATCGGCATGGTTGTTCAGTTAGGCTGGAGCACAAGAAACATGAAGAATGAAGGTGGAGAAAATAAATAAGATGGAGGAAAGATTGTAAGCAACAATAACTTGTAGGCAACAATAAAACAGAAGTCTTTCAGTAGGCAGAGCCAGGAGGCATTTGCTTTTTAGAAAAATAATTCCAAGATCAGTATGAAAGATAGAATACAGTGAAGACCAAAAAAAAAAAATGATGGCAGAGTAACCAGAGTGAAGGAGGCTACTTTAAGAGCTATGGTAAAAGATGACAGGGCCTTGATCAACTGCAGGGACAGGTATGTTATTGAATGTTTACACATACGCAAGTATTTCAGCAGGACAGATTCCTGTACTAGGAATTATAAAATGATCTGCATGCTTTAAATTTCATTAGAAGTTGCCATATTACCTTATAAAAAGGATTTGCCAATTTGCATTCCCACCAATACTATAAGACAATTCCGCTTTCCCCAGTACACACTGGATGTTAACTATCTTTTTATATTTTGCCAATTTGCTGTTTATTGCTTAAATTTGCATCTCTTCACTGAATAGTAAGGCTGAACTTGCTTTCTACTTTGAAAATAAACATTTAAGTTTTGATATGTCAAGGAATAACAACACAATTTTGTTGATAAAACAAAGATGTAGAAAAGCTTTCTAAGTACACTGGAAGGTATTTCTAACTCAGGTTTCAGACAAACATAGGCATGTTAGGCAAAGGCTAACTATATCCTACAAAAAACAGATTTTTCTTATGTAAAATCCTAAATACATATAATAAAACTTTGTGAGATAACAATGCTTCATCATATTTTTATAATTTTATAAAATTATCATATAACCAATATATATTCAACTTAAACATAATTATTCCTTTTAAAAGAGATGTCTAAAGAAATATGGCTAAATCAAAACATCCCAAAGCATGTAAAAATGTAATTTACTTTATTTTTGATAACCAATTTACTTTAAGTAATCCTCCTCACCTATTCAAACTACCAAAAATGTAAAAAAAAATGGCCTTTTAAAATATAGTACAATCAGTACTCTAATCCATGGAACAAAGACCAAATTGTCACAAAAGCAGAAGTTATGGCTGGAGAAATCTTTCTCCACTCTGTAGTAAGAGCATTCAAAGGAGGATTCTTTCTCTATGTAGTTATTGTGTATTCACAATAGTAGTGAATTGTGTTATAATAAACTAGAATGGCAGAGGAAAGAGCAATGATAATAATGTCCATTTAAACTTGAAAGGAAGGCTGGGTGTGGTGGCTCGTGCCTGTAATCCTAGTAGTCTGGGATGCCGAGGCTGGTGGATTGTTTGAGCTCACGAGTTGGAGACTAGCCTGAGCCAGAGCAAGACCCCGTCTCTAACAATAGCTGGGTGTTGTGGTGGGTTCCTGTTGTCCCAGCTACTCAGGAGGCTGAGGCAAGAGAATCGCTTAAGCCCAATAGAGTTTGAGGTTGCTGTGAGCTGTGATGCCACATCACTCTACTGAGAGCAACAAAGTGAGACTTTGTTTCAAAAAATAATAAAAAAAAAAACTTGAAAGGAGATTATGGCAAGAATTGAAAAGGATGTTGAAAATATCTCAAAGACAATCAAGAACTAGCAATAGGCACAGCAATGCAACTAAAAAGCTAAAAAAAAAATCAGTACAGAATATTTCTAATTCTAATAAAGGATCTGCATGAGTAGGTTTTACAGTTGATGAGATGCTTTGATACTTACCCTATTTTGTAAATAACCCTAGCAAGTTAATATAGTTTATATTCTTACAGATGATAAAATTGAAGCTTGGAAAAATTAAGTGATTTAATGTAATGACATATTTGTGAGGTAGAGTTTGGATTTGAATCTAAAGTTTTAGCTTTCTATTAATTTATACCCTAATTGAATCTTATCCTAAGAACTTAAGCCTGTCACAATATGAGAAAATTTTTAGGTCTTTATAACTGATATTTCAAGTTTCGTATTTAAAGGCTATTGATAAGTGATTTGATTCTGAATCTTATGTTCTTCAATATCTAAAAGGCTGTCAAATTAAGAGTTATGCATAAAAGACAGAGATTACTTTGGGAATACAAACACATCCTCTAGGATTCTGTGTAAAGTGGAAATGAAATGAACATAATACCTTCAGTTACTTGTCCTGAATGGATGAGTCAGAAGTTCATGATAATTCTGACACCTTACTTAATAAGCGTTGAGACCAATTTAAGTCCTTTGCAATGACACCCATATTGAGTTTGACATAAATGTAAATTCATAGGCATGGTAAAAGAAAATAATTAATTCACTAAAAGTAGAGATCAAATTGCTGAAAACTTTGTACCAGAGTAAACCTCCATTAGTTTAGATCTTTGTAGTTTGTCTCCCCAAGTAGAATGGAAGGCCACTGACAGCAGGAGTATGTTTGTTTATTTTTATATAAATGTTAACAGCTTTTTAAAAAAAACTGAATAATATAAGGAAAACAATAGTCTTACCTATATTTGATGTCAAGTGATGGTATTATTCTCTTGATTTTGAAGGAAATATTCTATTTCCTTTTTTCCCTTTTATCTAAGAGGTAAAAAAAAATCACTAAATTACTAGCAATTTGGTAGTTTTAACTTACTTAGGGTATTGAAAGTCTTCACTAAGACTTGGTTTTTAAGGCTGGGCAGAAAAGGAGGTAAACTTTGAAACAGAATAAAAAGCAAAAGTCCTAGCACTGTGAGTCAAGTATCTTGACTAGTTAAGCTAAGCAGGACTTTGTTGTTATATCATGTGATTTGCTGAGCATATCTGACCAGCACTGTAGAAAGTCCAAATAAATTTATAAGCCGAGCTTTCATTTAAGTAGAAATGTTCCTTACAAGGTTGGTTGGTTGGTTTAAATTGCTTATTCCATGGATTATTTCTATTTATTTCTCTCTTAGGGAAGTTAACCATCTCATATTATGTTAGGAATTCTATATTTATAGAAAATTGTTTTGAAGACAAGATTCTTTGCTTTTAACTGAGAATCCAACAAAAAGGTACTATAGCAAAATGGAAATGGAGTCTAGGGACAAATGAAGAGTTTGGCCTTATACTAGAGCACGGAAAGTTGATTGTTACAGCACAGTAGATGGGGATAGAGGCCGGGATAGAAGTTCTATTCTGATCACTTCTCTTTTCTCAGTAAATAGGAATTGCACTCATCAGCTGAAAGTGGTGATGGGGAGGAGTTGCAACAGGTTTGAGGAAAGAAGAAGGTATAAAGTAGTCACTAAAGAGTAGAATATATGAAATGGTTGCATGGCAGCATTAGGGTGCTTTCTGTGATCATGAATTTAAAGTGAGGCCATTCAGTATGTTTGAGCGTTTTTTTTCCCCTAGCTACCTTGAGTTCAATGGTACAGAAAGAACAATGAGTTGGATTCAAGCAGGGCTGTATTTGGCCAAGGAAGAAGAGAAGAAAAGGCAGGAGAGTAGAGGATAATCCCTGTTTCCCCTTTCTAAAATTGCACTCTCAAAAATATATGGAGTGTCTATTTCTCTTTTCTGCTTTATTTTTCTCTTTAGTAGTTATATCTATCATATTATTATTAATAAATGTAATTATTATATTTAATTTCTCTTGTTCACTCTCTCCCCTATTAGAATGAAAGCTCTATGAAGGCAGGAATTCCTGCCTGTCTTGTTCACTGTAATTGTCCTTTTAAAAGGCGTGATTCCTTGCTGGGTAATGGCAAAGCAGTTATTACAGCATCTGTGCTTCCCCTATTCCCCACCATTGTCTTGCAGTTTAACAAAGCAAAGGAAATGATTGGCTTATGGCTTAGCAGCTATTTCTAAAATACCAGATGCTTTGGATATCATTTTGGTCTTTAAAACCAGTAACATTAATCTCTTACTATAATTATGAACCTTATGGTAATAGAACTTTCTCTAAAATTTTCTTAAGAGAGTATTAAAAAATGGGAAACAATGAGAAATGATGTTGGACATACATGTAAGGGCCAGATGGGAAAGCTGTGGCAATAATCCAGGTAGGAGATGACAGTGACCTAAACTAAGGGAAGGGCAGTGGAAATGGGGATGGATGCAAATAGATTTAAAAAATGCCATGTAGGCAGGATCAATCATACCTGCTGACTGAGTATGGAGGTGCAAGAAAGGAGGTAGAGAAAGAGGAGGAATTGTTCTTTGGTCATTCTACTGACCACAGTGAAGCTGTTTTCAACATCCTTGCTATTCTCTTAAAGGGCTCCTGTAAGTAACTGAATTTTAGCTAAAATACCATAAAAAGACCTATAAAAACAAATAACTTTCATGGTTCAAATAAATTAAGCTATGATAGCATGATAACGAGTAACAAGACTGATGAGGCTTTTTTGACACAGGACTCATTCCAGTGAGCTCCTTTAAATCAGTCATATAAGGAACTACCTACTCTGCTTGTTCATAAAGCTGGTATTGCATCCCAGAATTCAGGCTGAAAAGATTCTTCTTTGGTCTTGCACTGCTGGCTAGCAAACTTCTTTAAAAAAATCAAATTTCAATAATTCTCAAATCACCTATAAACATTTAAAGAATACTTATCAGATGTCCAATATTATGCTATGAATTGTTATATAAATATTTATGTTCATATATAGATATCCATTCAATAAATATGTGCCAATAACTGCCTGGCACCTGTGGACATACAAGTACAGCCTACAGGTCTGCATTTTATGGGTACTTATTTATAGCTTAGAATAGGAGATTGAATGTGATTGGATAAAAAAATCCCAGCTAGGGCAGTGCCTGGTGGCGGGTTCAAACCGAGTCCTGGCCAAAAACTGCAAAAAAAAAAAAAAAAAAAAAAAAAAAATTAATAAATAATCTCAGTCACACTGTTTTGTATAATGTTTTCTCCTCTACAAGTATGATCTCAATTATGGGCAATACTTATTTTTAAAAATCATTTCACACAATCCTAGTGGTTATGCCCTGGATTATGTATTTCAAAAATTTTTAAGATAGGCTTGGCCCATAGCTCAGTGGTTAGGGCGCTGGCTACATGCACTGGGGCTGGTGGGTTTGAACCCAGCCCGGGCCTACTAAAATAGCTGGGCGTTGTGGTGGGTGCCTGTAGTCCTAGCTACTCGGGAAGCTGAGGCAAGAGAATCGCTTTAGCCCAGGAGACTGAGGTTGCTGTCAGCTGTGACATCACAGCACTCCACCAAGGGCACAAAGTGACACTCTATCTCAACAAAAGAAAAAAAATTGTAAGATGAGGAAAAAGTTTCACTCTAAGGCAGTACTCTAAGTACAGTTATGAGAAGTTGAGTTTCTTAGTGAGGTCTTTTAAATACTGGGGACACACTGTACTTTATCATGTTTCACAAAGGATCAACAGTGGGGAAATATTTTGATCCTAGAAAAGAAACAATAATTGAAAAAATTCTCTTTCTTTCATTTGTTCATTCATATGGTAAGTATGTTGTTAGTATCTGCTAGTGATGGGCACTCTTAGGGGCTAGGGATATAGTGGAGCATAAAAGAAACACATCCCTTTGTAGAGTTGATAGTCCCATGGGAAAGACAGAAAATTTAAAAAATGTAAAGAAATAAATATAAAGTATAATTACTGACAGTGATAAATGCCAGGAAGAGAAACAAAAATAGCTAATGGGATAGAGTAACTTCTTAAGGATAGGACCTTATTACTATTGTGTTTCTAGCATCTAGCTAGCAGAATGCATGGAAAAAAAAGTCACTGAGTTGTTATATAAATTAAAATGAGCTTTCAGGTGTCTGCTTTTGTTCCTGAATGCACTGGTATAAATCTACAAATGAAGTATTAGACACTTTAAATTGTAACGTGTAACTCTGAGTGAAGAGAAGGAGAACCAAGACGGTAATAGTCTTGCTGAATATTTTTACAGGGGTATAAAAATCCTGAATGTGAGCAAATTAGAATATTTTCAGCTAATTAACACATTAAATATATAAAATATTAATGATTTCTATTACCACAGAGTTAATATTCAACCAAATTGATTTATTTGCTACTTTTTTGCTTTTAGGACTTTGGAAAAAAATCAAATGTAATGGAATTTACAAAAAGGTGGCACTGTCTTTCTCTTAAACTTGACACAAAATAACTGCTAAGTGACAAAAACTTTCTGAGTAGATTTATAGTTTCTAATCATCAGTGTAATGACTGATGAAAAAGCATTATACTAGACAACAGGATGCTTAGTCTTTAGCAGATATCCTTAGCATGGGCAGTGGCCATTAAGAAGCAGCATAATTTTAAAATGTGGCATTTTTTTTTAAGATTTTTTTAAGATCTCAGCCAGTGGTTGCTTTAAAATGCTGTTTTGACTTAGTTTCGAAACCCTGGCTAGAGGCCAGTCAGTTCCCCTTTTGGAACGACTTGAGTCCACAACCCCAAGCACTTCCCTTATTGGGTATTCACACTCAGGGTCCCTATATACCTGCCCTCATCACCCCAGGGCCAGGTAACAGACAAATAGGAACAGCCCCTGTGCTGTTGAGCCCACAGAAATTATTCAAATCAGCAAATTCAAATCAGCTACTCCTGAACCTGCTTACTTTGGCCTCATGTGTTCCTTCTTGTAGAATCCACAATAAAGGTTCTTGATCACTGGTCTTCCTTGTCCCTCTGCCTTCTGAATGACCCTGGTGCTTCCCGAGTGGTCTTGTGTGGCCTTTGTGTTTGTCCAGGGAACTGTGAGTATCACAAACTGTACAACTCTTTCCATTTTCTTTCTCTTGATCTGAATCTGGCCCCATCTATCTTTCATACAAGGTAATAAATACAGTTAGCTAAAACATAGGGTTTACTATATATTTACATTAGGCAGGAAATAATGTTAAGATCAGCTGTTAACATTTCTTTTCTTTATTTTTTCTTTGAAAATCTCACTCTATTGCCTGAGGCTAGAGTGTTGTGGCATTAGATTAGCTCACAGCAACCTCAAACTCCCGAGCTCAAGGGATCCTCCTGCCTTAGCCTCCTGAGTTACTGTGGCACCTGCCACAATGCCCAGCTAATAATTATTTCTCAATTAAAAGTAATATATATAGTAAGTGCAACATTGGTTTTAATGACCCTGATGGAAATTCTCTGCAAAAGTTCTAATGACTTTGGAGCCACAGTCCATTTCAATTGCCAGGATGCTGTAATTGAGCACAAACACATGCATTAGACAAAAGTTATTGGCAGCTGAGTGTTCACCAGGATACATCAATAATTGTGCTAAATGAGGTCGGATATTTTTACAGAGAACAGGTTTGGATCTAGTAAAGGTACACTAATCAACCCATTAAAAACTCTACCATAACTCTTTTATTTTTTTCTTCAGTGGTAAGATAAGACTTTTATTAGAAGTTAGAAAGGAATACAGAAGAAGTAAAAAGCACCAGAGCTCTGGAAGGAAACTGAAGAACTTATTCGGGAGTCTCCACGTGGGCTCTTTTATCTAGGGGTCTTAAGTCTAGAGGATTACACGTGGCTGTAAAAACTCTACCAAAACTCTTTAAAACCATTAATCAGATGAAAATACAGCAAAACAGTCCCAAGACAATTTTTATTTTATTTTATTTTATTTTTTTGAGACAGAGCCTCAAGCTGTCCCCCTGGGTAGAGTGCCGTGGCATAGCTCACAGCAACCTCCAACTCCTGGGCTCAAGCGAGTCTCCTGCCTCTGCCTCCCAAGTTGCTGGGACCACAGGTGCCCACCACAACACCTGGCTATTTTTTTTTTTTTTTGGTTGCAGCCATCATTGTTGTTTGGTGGGCCCAGGCTGGATTCGAACCCGCCACCTTAGGTGTATGTGGCTGGCCCCTTAGCCACTTGAGTCACAGGTGCTCAGCCCCAAGACAATTTTTAAATGAAAGTTTATAATGACAAAAGCAAGCAAAATGCTGGGGTATCAATACCCTCTGCCCTGGATGGCATTTACAATACACACTTGGGATCTGGTTCCCTTAACCACTTAGAAAAAGGGGTATCTATCACTGATCTGGGATCACAAAGGGGTAGCCCCTCACTGTAAAGGTGACCCATACCCTGAACCCATGCCCTCCTCTCAAAGTCACAGACTACAGAGAAGCTACTTTGGCCATAGCAAAGGAGGAAAAAAAAAAAGATTCCTGAGAACCTGTGGCCCGAGACCACATATGACCTCAGAGAACAAATATAACACCCAGAAACCCTATCCTTGGTCGAAGTACTTACAACCAATTGCTCTTAGGCACCCCAAAGAGGCAAAGGTTAAGTTTCTCATTGGGAGCCCAATAACAAAAATGCTCATGGCAATTACTAACAAGCACTTAAGGAAAACAGATGACATGCATAGGAACCACAGAGACACAGTATCATTACAGCATCTGTCATTACGTCCATTGGGAGATACTGTGATTATCATAAACATACTCTGAAATATCCGCTATTCTTCAAGAAAACCATGACAACCTGAGAACATCAACACAAAACAGGAGATAATAAAAATATAAAATAGCAGACTTGAAAAAAGGGCTAATTAGGCCTAGCCCCAAAGGCAGCGCTGCGGAGGCGCTCCGTGTTGGGCCAGGCCTGCGGCCAGGGCAGCAGGTACCATCTTTGCCTCGCTGGGCTGGCAAGCAGGCTGCCAGGACGAAAGGCATGGTGGGTGCAGGACAGTCCTCCCCCTACCCAGTCCTGCTCCCCTGGCGCCAGAGGTGACCCACATTGGGCTGAAGACGGCAGCATTGGCACTGCACCGGGGGAAGAGCTGGTACTGAGGGGGCAGGAGACGCGCAGACCCGTGCCCCGCTGGAGCACCCCGGCCTGGCCAGGAGAGGCCCCTTGTAGACAGTTGAGAAGCCTGCCCAGTGCCGTCCCAGTGCCCGACTGCCCACCTATTGGCCCCGGGCCAGCTTCTTCCTGATGCAGACTGCCCCACTAGAGGTTGGACGGACTCCTGAGGTGATTCATGGCAGGGGACGTGAAAGGATTCTGTTCTTCCATCTATGACACCAGTGTCTCTGCTGGGTTCAGGGCACTGTATGAGGAGGGACTGATTCTCCATGTCACTCTGGTTATTGAAGATCATCAGTTCAAGGCGCATAAAGCACTCTTGGCCACCCAGAGCGATTACTTCAAAATTATGTTTACTGCAGACATGAGTGAACAAGATCAGGACAAAATTCATATAAAAGGTCTAACTGCTGCTGGTTTCAGCCACGTCCTTCAATTTATATACTATGGAACTACAGGCCTGAGTAGTTCATGAGATTCTTCAGGCTGCCATGTATGTTCATGAGATTCTTCAGGCTGCCATGTATGTTCAACTTGTAGGAGTGGTGAAATTCTGCTGCTCTTTTCTATTAGTGAAAATCTGCTTGGAAAACTGTGCAGAAATCATGAGACTCTTAGATGATTTTGGTGTAAACATTGAGGGGGTCAGGGAGAAGTTGGATGCCTTTCTGCTAGACAACTTGGTGCCACTCATGTCCAGGCCTGACTTCCTGTCCTATCTGAGCTTTGAAAAGCTCATGTCTTACTTGGATAATGACCAGTTGAGCAGGTTCCCAGAGACAGAGCTGTAGGAGGCTGTGCAGTCTTCTTGGCTGTGGCATGCTAGAAGACGCAGGAGACATACGGATACCATCATCCAGAACATCAAGTTTTGTTTGATGACCCCAGCCAGTGTTTTTGAGAAGGTGAATGTATTGGAAAGCAATAGACAGGACTCATCATTTAGTTAAGATTATTAAAGTTGTATGTCTTTATAGATAAGATCCCCAGACTTAGGAGCCAGTCAAAGGAATGAATAGTTTATAAAATTAGTTTACATGTGAGAAGCCTGATTTGTTATGCAATTAAGTTTAAAAAAATACATTTTGTGAGTGAAAGGTAAACCAGGTAGGTAGTAGAATAGTTTCATTTTAAAAGTACTTTAAAAGTTGAAGTTTAAGTATTTGGTGTAAAATATTACAAGTTTGCTTTAGCTTTCTTTTCACAAATTAAATCTGAACTGGGGTCAGGGTAGCTCTGTAAAATTACTTCAGAATTACGTAGTTAAGTAATAGATGTTGAAATTGGCATTGAGAAAAGTTTTGCATGGTATACATTGATACGGTTTCTTACTCCTCTGAAATGTAGTAAAGATACCTAAAATAGCTCTTAAAAACCAGTAGGCCCTAGTGTGACTGTCTTCCCTACTCTCACCTATTTTTCTCTGTTTCACTGTGAATACTAACTAAATTTGACCATGAAAACATACGTTCTATATCTAAAAACATTTCTAAACAAGTAAACTATAAATCTTCTATCTACACTGATCAAATTTCTCTGTCCACATTTAACCATGTAAATAGTTCTCCCTTAAAAGTAGTCTTTCTTCAAAACAGCCTTGTCACTTTTGCATGTAAGCATTTTCATTTTTATATCAGTCTCACTTGTGATCCATTCTTGCCCAAAGGAGGGAGAGCAGTTTCAGTAATTGCTTAACTTAATTGGTTTCTAATCACTTGGTTATCTCTGGGTCTCTGTTTACTTCTTGCATCTTCTTTCTAGAAAGCACACTGAAAGCTTGGTTGACACCTTTCAAGTTAAATAGTCCTTAGCTCTAGTTACCAGATCTGTTGATAAAAATATAACATCGGCAAGCGAAGATTGTTTATGCATTTGAAAAATAAACACATTTGCACTTTTGAATAACAAAAAGAAAGAAAGAAAGAAAGAAAAAAGAGCTAATTAGAACTTCTAGACATAAAAAAAATACCTCAAGATAAAAGCCCTTGGATATAAACACTGACTGAACATAAAAGGAGAATTTATGAAATATCACATAGATCAGAAGAAACTGTCCGTAGTATAATGAAAGAAAAAAGGTGGAAAATAAAGATAAGAGAAAAAAGAATGCAATGTAAAAGTCTAATATATAATAATACATCTTTGATCAGAATCCAAGGATAATGGAAGACGGAATCACGCAAAGGCAGTATTTGTTTTGTTTTTTAAACCAACTCATTGGGACATAATTCTGAAAAATAAAGTACAGCCATACTGAATGTAGAAGTTTTTAAAGTTTGACACATGCATATACCCCTGTAACCACAATCACAATTAAGATACAGAGTATGTCCATCATTCTAAAAAGTTCTCTCACTTCCTTTGCCCCAGCCCCCAATCCCAGATCTAGGCATTCTAACTTAGAATTGCCTTTTCCAGAATTTCATACAAATGTGATAGTACAGTATACACTTGTCTATGTCTGGCTTTTATATAAACTCATTTTTGAAATTCATCCACGTTTGGAATGCATCAGCAGTTTGTTCCTTTTCATTGCTGAGTGTTTATCTAAGCACCTGTTGATGAACACTTGTGTTCTTGTTTTCAACTTTTACTTGTAAGTAAAATACCCACAAATATTTGTGTGCAAGTTTTTTACATGGATATATTTTTATTGCTCTTGGGTAAATGCACATAAATAAAATTGCATATTCATATATGTCTAACTTTATAGTTAAATTATCAAACTGTTATTATTGAATTTACATTTTTATTCATTTATTTATTTTTGAGATAGAGTCTTATTTTGTCACCCTTGGTAGAGTGCCGTGGCATCAGAGCTCACAGCAACCTCAAACTCCTGAGCTTAAGTGACTCTTTTGCCTCAGCCTCAGTGGCTATTTTTAGAGACGTGGCTATTTTTAGAGACGAGATCTTGTTCTGGCCCAGGCTGGTCTCAAATCTGTGAGTTCAGGCAATCCATCTGCCTTGGCCTCCCAAGTGAGCCACTGCACCCAGCCTTTGAATTCACATTTTTAAAAAGTAATCTCTTAAGTCCTTATCAGAGATACTAATTGCAAATTTTTTCTCTGTCTTGTTTTCATTTTCTTAATGATGGTTTTTGAAGAGCAGAAGCTTTTAACATAATATAGTCCACTTTATTAAGCTTTTTCTTTTATAATTTGTTCTTGTGTCCTATGTAACAAATTTTTGCTTATCTTAAGATTTTCTTCAACTTCCTTTCTTTTTTTAAAATTTTTTGAGACAGAGTTCTCACTCTGTTGCCCAGTGCGGTGGCATCAGTCTACCTTACAGCAACCTCAGATTCCTGGGTTCAAGCGATCCTCCTGCCTCAGCCTCCCAGGTAGCTGAGTCTAAAAGCACCTGCCACAATGCTGAGTTAATTTTTCTATTTTTAGTAGAGATGGGGGTCTCACTCTTGCTTAGGCTGGTGTTGAACTGCTGAGCTCCTCCCACTTTTGCCTTCCAGAATGCTAAGATTACAGGCCTAACTACTGTGCTTGACTTTCTTCAGTTTTCTTAAATAAGTTTTATTGTTTTTCTTTTTATGTTTAGGTCTATAATTCATCTTGAGTTATTTTTGTGTATGGTGTGATGTAATGGTGTGGTAAGTAGGCTCTAAAACAGTGGTTCTCAACCTTCCGAATGCTGTAACCCTTTAATACAGTTCCTCATGTTGTGGTGACCCCAACCATAAAATTATTTTCGTTGCTACTAACTACTGATAGGATAAGGTGGCTCTGAAATCTTTACTGTATGCCCTCAGTGTTCCATAAGGATTCACCACTCTGGCTGACTAGAATTCTTATGTCTTCTTCTTTTTTTTTTTTTTTTTTTTTTCTTTGAGTCAGAGCCTCAAGCTGTCACCCTGGGTAGAGTGCCATGGCTTCACTGCTCACAGCAACCTCCAACTCCTGGCTTAAGTGATTCTCTTGCCTCAGCCTCCCAAGTAGCTGGGACCACAGGTGCCCGCCACAACGCCCAGCTATTTTTTGGTTGCAGCCATTATTGTTGTTTGGCAGGTCCGGGCTGGATTCGAACCTGCCACCTTAGGTGTATGTGGCTGGCGCTTTAGCCGCTTGAGCCACAGGTGCCAAGCCAATTCTTATGTCTTCTATCCCTGTGTGAGTTCTTATTTTTTCAGTTCACAGGTTCCAAGTATGTTATCTCTAATGTTCTGGAAGAAAACAGCTATAAACTTGGGTTTCCATACTCAACAAAAATATCTTTCAAGAATGAACATAAAATAAATAAATTTTACAAGCAGAAGTTGAGAATTCATCACAACTAGGTCCTTACTGAAAACAAAATGAAACAAAACAAAACCAAAACACCGCCCCCCAACCAAAAACAACAACCTGTGAAAGATATAAATCAGATATAAGGGTAAGATGACAAAGAAAGTGATAAATATATGGGCTAATATAAATGAATAGTAATTATATAAAAACAATTATTATGGTAAAACAGAAATCATTATAAATTAGACTTAAAAGCCTGGCAACTATAATACAAAAGTTGGGCAATGAAAATAAATGGTGCTAATGTGTAGCTGGGATTTCAGGTGCCCACCACAATGCCAGGCTACTTTTAGAGATGAGGTCTCACTCTTGGTCAGGCTGGTCTCGAACTCCTGAGCTCAGGCAATCTACCTACCTCAGCCTCCCAGAGTGCTAGGATTACAGGTGTGAGCCACTGGCACCAAGTTTAGCCAGAAATAGAAAATAATTCAGCTACGCTCAAACAGAAATGAAAAAGGAGACATTACAACTGGATACCACAGAAATACAAAAGAGCACCTGAGACTACTTCAAACTAGAAAATCTGGAGGAAATGGATAAATTTTTGTAAGCATATGACTTCCCAAGCTTGAATCAAGAAGAAACAGAAATCCTGTACAGACCAATAATAAGTAGCAAGATTAAATCTGTAATAAAAATTCTCCTAAAAAAGAGAAACTGAGGACCAGATGGATTCATAGTCAGACTTACAAGGAAAAACTGGTACCTAGCCTATTAAAACTATTTCATGACATCAAGAAGGCAAGTCTAACTCTTTGCACAAAACCAGTATCACCCTGGTACCAAAGCCAGGAAAGGACACAGCAAAAAACCTAGAAAACTTCAGACCAATATCCCTCATGAACATATATCCAAAAATCCTCAGCAGAAAAGCTAGTAACTTAAATCCAATAGCATAATAAAAGATAATTCATGATCAAATGAGTTTCATACAAGGTAGGCAAGGATGGTTCAACATATGCAAATGAATAAATGTGATTCACCACATAAACAGAATTAAAAACAAAAATTTTATGATCATCTCAAATAGATGCAGAAAAAGTATTTGACAAAATACAGCACTGATTCATATTAAAAACCCTTAAAAAACTAGGCATAGATAGCTAGGCACTGTGGTGGGCGCCTGCAGTCCCAGCTACTTGGGAAGCTGAGGCAAGAGAATTGCTTGAGCCCAACGGTTTGAGGTTGCTGTGAGTTATGATGCCATGGCACTCTACCAAGGGTGAAAGTAAGACTCTGTCTCCAAAAAAAAAAGGCAGCAAAAAAGTAGGTATCAAAGAAACATACCTCAAAACAATAAAAGTGATATATGACAAACCCATAGCCAACATCATACTGAATGGGGACAAGTTAAAAGCATTCCTCTTAAGAACTAGAACTGGATAAGGATACCCACTTTCACCAATTCTATTCAACATAGTATTGGAAGTCCTAGTTTGAACATTCAGGCTAGAGAAGAAATAAAGGGCATCCAGATTAGAAGAGAGAAGTCAATCTGTACCTGTTTTCTGATGATATGATCATGTACATAGAAAACCCTAAAGGCACCTCCAACAGACTCCTAAAACTGAGAAATGAATTCACCAAACTCTCAAATAACAAAAACAGTGTACACAAATCAGTAGCATTTCTATACACTAATAATAACCAAGCTGAGGATCAAATCAACAACTCAATTCCATTCACAACTGCAAACAAGAACAACAACAACAAAAACCCTTGGGATGTACTTAACCAAGGGCATTAAAGATCTCTATCAGGAGAAGTATAAAACACTGATGAAAGAAATTGCAGATGACACAAGTAAATGGAAAAGCATTCCATATTCATGAATTAGAGGAATTAGTATTGTGAAAATGTCCATACAAAGTAATATACAGATTCAATGCAATTCCTATCAAAATACCAATGTCGTTTTTCACAGAATATTAAAAAAAAGCCTTAAAATTCACATGGAGCTAAAAAAGAGCACAAATAACAAAAGCAATCATAAGCTAAAAGAACAAATCTGGAAGTACTACCTATCTGACTTCAAATTATACTACAAGGTAATAGTAACCAAAATATCATGTACTGGTACAAAAGTAGACATAGAGACCAATGGAATAGACTAGAGAACCCAGAAATAAAACCTACAACCAAATAATCTTCAACAAAGTAGACAAAAGTATACATTGGGGAAAGGACACCCTATTTAATAAATGATGCTAGGAAATTGGTTAGCCACATGGAGAAGAATGAAACTAGATCCCTATCTCTTACCATATACAAAAGTTAACTCAAGATGTATTAAAGGCTTAAGTGAAAAATCTGAAACCATAAAAATACTGAATGAAATCCCCCCCTCAAAAAAAACTACCTTTGACATTGGCCTAGGTAAAGACTTTAAGATCCCAAAAGCAAATGAAATCAACCAAAAATAAATAAATGGAACTTAAGTAAATTAAAAAGCTTTTGCAAAGCAAAAGATATAATGGACAGAGTAAATAGACGACCTATAGCATGAGAGTAAATATTCACAAGCTTCACATTTGACAGAGGCCTTATATCCAGAATCCATAAGGAACTCAAACAAGTCAGTAAGGCATTAACAGACATTTTCCTCTCTTTTTTTTCTCCAAACATTTTTCAAAAGAAGAGAAACAAATGGCCAACAAACATATGCAAAACTGGTCAACATCATCATTATTAGGGAAATGTAAATTAAAACTGTAATGAGATGACACCTTACCCCTTGTCAGAATGGTCATTATCAAAAAGTCAATGAATAGTAGATGTTGATTCAGATGCCATGAAAAGGGAATGCTTATACTCTGTTGGCAGGAATGTCAATTGGTACAATGTTTATGGGAAACAGTATGGAGATTCCTTTAAGAACGGAAAGTAGATCTACCATTGGATTCAGCAATCCTACTACTGGGTATCTACCCACAGGAAAATAAGCCATTTTATAAAAAAGACACCTGCACCCACATGTTGATCACCGCACAATTAACAATTGTGAAGAAATGGAATCAACCTAAATGCTCACCAACAAATGAGTAGATAAAGAAAAGGAGGAGTACAGATACCAGGGAATAATACTCATCTATGAAAAAGAATGAAATGTCTTTTGCAGCAACTTAGATGGAACTAGAGGCCATTATCCTATGTGAAGTAACCCAGGAATAAAAAACCAAATACTGGATGTCCTCACTAATAAGTAGAAGGTAAGCAATGGGTGCATGGGGTCATAAAGAGTAACTTGATGGACACTGTATACAGAAGGGGGAGGGTGGGAGAAGGATGAGGGACAAAGAATTACCTATTGAGTACAAAGTACACTATTGTGACAGGTATATTAAAAGCCTAGACTTTGCCACTCTCCAATTCAGCCATGCTATAAAAAACTACTTCTACCCCCTTAAATTTAAATTTAAGAAAAAGACAAAAGTAAAAGTGATGATAAGTAATATAGGAGAGAGGTCACAAAAGGTGCTCTCTCTTGTTTCCTCTGTGGGAAGACAACTGCCAAGTTGAGCATGAGGATACTCAAGATCTCTTTGGAGAGGCCATGTGGCAATGAAGTCAGGTTTCTGGTCATAAATAGGTTAGTAGGTCTTTTGTCGATATCTATGTAGATGAGTTTGGAAGTAGATCCTCTAACCTCCAACCATTCTTTAGATGACACTTTGATAGTAACCTCAGGAGATCACCTTGACCCAGTGTCATTGCCACTGGTCAGGGTCTGGGACTGATTGGTCTCCGGCCCTGGCTTATCTAGGTTCTGGATATGGACCGCTATGCTACCTTACTCAGGAACAATTGCTCTTAGGTGCCTAAGTGCTATTTACCTTCAGAGAAGGGAGAGAGAGATAAATAGTCTTTGAGGGTGAAGCTTCAGCAGATTCCGTGCTGGCATTCTGCAGGCAGGAGAGGAGACAGAGTCAGAGTAAGTGGGTCTGTGATAGAATGGCATGCTCCAGACTGCCCTCTCCTGCAGCCTAATATAAGGCTGATCTCGGCCTTCTCAACACCACAAGTGTAGAGACTGCCAATTCACTAATGCTCTCATCTCACGAGCTCTCTCATGCTTGTTAGAAGAGCTAAATCCCTCCATGCCCTTTCACCAAGGGCATTATGTTCCATTATAGAGCTATAGGTGTTTCTTATAACTCTCATTCCTCCTAGCCATAGGCTATATGGGCTGCTACAACCCAGAGTTACCCAGACAAACCACTCTCAAAATTCTTAACTCATGAAATTATAAAATAAAAAATGTTGTTTATAAGATGTTAAATTTGGGGTAATTTGTTACAATGCAATAAATAACTAATGTAGTTCTAGAGTCATGGAACAAAGAATTGAGGCAGAATGCATTTCAAAAGAAGAATCAATGGGACTTGGTTGTTGAAAGAAGATAAAGACAAAGAATGAGCCAAAGATGATTACAACATTTTTATAACTAAGGGCTCAGTACGTGTGGCTCAAGTGGCTAAGGCACCAGCCACATACACCTAAGGTGGCAGGTTCGAATCCCCAGCCCGGGCCCGCCAAACAACAATGACGGCTGCAACCAAAAAATAGCCGGGCATTGTGGTGGGCGCCTGTGGTCCTAGCTACTTGGAAGGCTGAGGCAAGAGACTCGCTTGAGCCCAGGAGTTGGAGGTTGCTGTGAGCTGTGTTGCCACAGCACTCTACCCAGGGGGACAGCTTGAGGCTCTGTCTCAAAAAAAAAAAAAAAAAAGACTATAACTAGGAATTAGGGAAATAGTGGTATCAATAACACAGAAAAGACTGTTTAAAGTAGAAGTTTAGTTGGAAAATAGAATACTATAAATTAGTTTTGAAATGTAGAAATTAAGGTAATAATGAGACATACAGTAAATGTCCTAAAGACAGTTACAAAATTAGGATAAGTACCAGGTAAGATGCAGAGTGGTTAAGGGGATATGGTGAATTCAACAAAGAAATGATAATTAATAGCACATGAACTGAATATCTTTTTTATAAAAAGAACTTGAGAAGATCAGAAGGCTTAGTTTCTTTGAAGCTTGTATGTGGGTACATAAAGGTAGACAAAAAGTTGAAAATTATTGAAACAGCTGGATAAAATAAGCTTGATAATAAAACATAGGGAAGAAAAGGAATAGAGAAAGGAAAACTGTTTTCTCCTTAAATACAGGCATAGGCCTCTAAAACTCTTTAAGGGAAGGATGGAGGAAGGAGAAGAGGGTGGGCAGAGGGGGTCAGGAAAGGAGAGGGCAGGGAGCGGGTGTAGGGGGGAGAGAGACTAGGCAGTTTTTTGGGAACAGAAACTGTAAGTTTTTTTCCCGCCAAATGGGTGAAGTTGAGAGCTTCAGAAAAAAAAGATTAGTAATTCAACAATGATGCTGATAATACAAGTCCTGAACAGTGAAGATCAAATCAAAATAATCTCCTCGAGTATAGTAATCCCATGATATGATCAAGAAGGAACTCCCTTTCATATTTCTTTGTTAAATTTAAGCATTCAACTATCTTTGTTAAGATTTGCTGCATCTTAAAAGCCAACAAATGCAGATATATTTCATTATATAAACATGGGCTATTACAGAATTTTAAGTCAGAAGTCATTAAAGATGTCATTTACTATTAATTTTTGGTTAGAAATGTCTTTATGTTCCAGTAAATATTCTTATTTACTGCTGAGCTTTGAATCTTTTTTGCTGTAGCTTATTTCACACCTTAAACTCTAAAGCCAGCTCATTATGTTTATTCCTAAAATCTATTAAATTTCTCAGTATTTGAATACTGGGTTTGAGTAATTAAAGAGATATTTTGTTACCTTGATTTAGCTCTTCAGAAAATTTTACCAAAAGATAGTAACACCTTGTTAGTATTATCAATAGATACTATGTCACTGAGTGATTGTATCAAATGATCACACCTAATAGGGTTTTATGTTTTGAGATTACTCTGTATGTTTTCACTAATAAAAAATTTTATCTTTTTTTAAAACAATTATAGCCCATCTGGTTTACTATTAGTGATGTGTTCTCTATCTTCCTCTAAATGAATTCAAGTCTTCTTTCTCATCTCGGCTCTCTGTTTCAATCTTTTGCGGGTGCCACATGTGGGAACACCTTTCTTTTGTACTCATGCCAGATCTCTACCTCAGCTTATGTTTTGGAGGAGAAATAATTCATGGCAATCATAGATTTGTCTATAATTAAAAACAGAACTGAAATAAATTTTTCTTCCTAGGGTATCTGCTTCATAGGTTTTTTTTTAAAAAAAGATGAGCCATTTTAGAGCACTTAAAATAAGATTTAGTTATAGAAATTCAGTTTTTAATACACTTATTACATAAATTAAGGTGTTTATTGGTTAAATATGTTTAACTTTGTATATTAAGATTTACATTTATATAGCCGGGTGTTGTGGTAAGTGCCTGTAATTCCAGCTACTTTGGAGGCTGAGGCAAGAGAATTGTCTAAGCCTAGGAGTTGGAGGTTGCTATGAGCTGTGATGCCACAGCACTCTACCGAGGGGGACAAAGTGAGACTCTGTCTCAAAAAAAAAAAAAAAAAAAAAAAGACATGCATTTATAAAATCTATATAACTCTAAGATCTATATAACTTAAAATCTAAAGTATCTATAATTTTAAAAGCCATTCTTTGATTTCTCTGAAAAAAATAATTTCCTGTCAAAAATGTAAATATACCTTAACACAATAAAGGCCATATATGACAAACCCACAGCTATCATTATACTTAATGAGAAAAATTTCAAAGCATTTCCTGTAAAGATTAAGAACAAGATAAAGATGCTCACTCTTTTTTTTTTTTTTGAGACAGAGCCTCAAGCTATCGCCCTGGGCAGCTGTGACATCACAGCTCACAGCAACCCCCAACTCCTGGGTATAAGCGATTCTCTTACCTCAGCCTCCCAAGTAGCTGGGACTACAGGCACCCACCACAATGCCTGGCTATTTTTTTGTTGTAGTTGTCATTGTTGTTTGGCAGGCCTGGGCTGGATTTGAACCTGCCAGCTCTGGTGTATGTGGCTGGCGCCTTAGCCACTTGAGCTACAGGTGCTGAGTCTAGAATATTTCTTTTGATGAAATATTCTTGTTCAGGCTGGGTGTAGTGGCTCACACCTGTAATACCAGCACTTGGGAGGCTGAGGTGGGTAGATTGCCTGAGCTCACCTCCTGCTATGCGGCCTGGTTCCCACCAGGCCACAGACCAGAATCTTTTTGGTACTAGAGACCAGTTTCATGGACAACAATTTTTCCATGGGGGGTTGGGAGAGGATGAAATAGGAGGCAGAGCTCAAGCGGTGATGCTGTGTAGCTGAGTTCCTAACAGGCCATGGACCAGGGTACTGGTCCCCTACCTAGGGGTTGGGGACTGAAGGCTTAGAACAATGCACACAAAAAGTGTTCAATAAATATCACCCATTATTACTTGTTCCTTTTCTGAATTTTTTAAAAACCATTTTGTTGGCTGGGTTCAAAACCAGCCTGGGCCTGCCAAACAACAATGACAACTACAACCAAAAAGAATAGCCAGGTGTTGTGGTGGGTGCCTGTAGTCCCAGCTACTTTGGAGGCTGAGGCAAGAGAATCGCTTAAGCCCAGGAGTTGGAGGTTGCTGTGAACTGTAATGCCACAGCACTCTTCCCAGGGCAACAGCTTAAGGCTCTGTCTCAAAAAAAAAAAAGAAAAAAAAACAAAACTGTTTTGTCTTGATTTCTATTTCTCTGGATATGCTTTCTCAGTTCTTTTCAGTGGAATCTTCCTCTCTCTAAACTTCGCATTTTGGCATTCAGTTCTCAGACAGCTTCATTTCTCTACCAATACTCTTTTTCAAAACACTCTCATCCAACGATGTTAAAAATCATGTATAGGTCAATGATTCAAAAATTTATAGCTCCTGTGGCAATCTCTCCCCAAACTTACACAACTGACTTAAATGCCCTAACTTAAAAGTCTTTTGGGCAGCTCATATTTAATACAACCCAAAGCAAACATTATTTTATTATCTCCAACTCTTTAAAACATAGGCTAAGCTACCACTATTTTATACTTGATGCCAGGCTTCTTTTTCCTTCTTTTACCCTTGTCCCTCTAGAGCAGTGGTTCTCAATCCATGGGTTGCGACCCCTTTTTAACAATGAAAATACATTGCAGGCTCAGTGCCTGTGGCTCAAGTGGCTAAGGTGCCAGCCACATACACCTGAGCTGGCGGGTTCGAATCCAGCCCGGGCCCACCAAACAGCAATGATGGCTGCAACGAAAAAAGTAGGCAGGCGTTCTGGTGGGTGCCTGTAGTCCCAGCTACTTGGGAGGTGGAGACAGGAAAATCGCTTAAGCCTAGGAGTTGGAGGTTGCTGTGAGTAGTGAAGCCATGGCACTCTACCCAGGGCGACAGCTTGAGGCTCTGTCTCAAAAAAAAAAAAAAAAAAAGAAAAGAAAATACACTGCAGCATCAGGAAGGTTGAAAACCACTGCTCTAGAGTCTATACTTTTATTTTTTTTAAAAAAGTGTTTTTTTAAGAGCATGTTTAGGTTTACTATAGTCTATTATTCCTACAGCAAAGTCATCTGTTGTACCTTTAAGTCTGATCCTATAACCCCAATTTCATTACCATCTTGAAGCTCTTAAGCTTTTCATCTCATTCAGTACAAAATCTCAAGCTCTTTCTGAGAAAGAGTTAGCAATGTTTTTCTTAAAGAGCCAGAGAGAAAACAGTTCAGGCTTTTCAGGCCAGCCAAATTCTACAGAACATTATACAGAATGTCCATAAAGTCTATGTACAATTTAAAATAGCCAACCAATTTAAATTGCACATGAACTTTTTGGATACTCTGTATATGGTACACCTATATGCAAATAGCATTAAACTTTTAAATTGACATGTGCAACAAAAATTATTGTATTTTATGGAATATGCACAAAATTTATAAAAATATACAATGTCCATTTTAGTCCATAATACCTAATAATTTTACCATAGTTTTATAAATATTTGCTGAATAAAATATAAGATCCAAATTTATTCATTTTTTTGAAGATATGGCAAGAACATTAAACTATTGGTTAATTCATTTCTTCTGTAAAATGTGTCAAACAATTAATAGTGAACTTACTTTAGATTACCGATTCTAATTTCTGCACTTTCAGTAAGTTTCTTTGTTTCTTCTTTCCACCTATTGGCTGCCTTCTGTTGAGTTGATAAGAGATGCCGCAGTTCAATGGTGGAGTTTCGATTACTGTCTTCCATCTCTCTCAATTGAACTTCAAACCCATGTTCCTTTATTGAAAATTCATGTTCCATTGTACTGATCTAAGAAACAAAATAAACACAGTATCTTTTCATTTTCTGTTATTTTAGGTGCTATACTGATCAATGATATGTACAAAAAAAATTATTCATTGTGTTGGCTGAAGCATAGAAATGTTTGGATGAGAAATCTATAAAAACCAAGTTTATAATTTGTCTTCACAAATGAAAATTTAAGCTATAGCATAATATGAATTTAATAAAAGTAGAATTATGATGAACTATAACTTTTGGCAACACTTTTCCCAATACCTTAGTATGCCAATAGGAAAAAAAGTATACTATTTAATATAAAATTGTCCTCTTTATCTACCATTATATTTGTAGCCAGAATCCAAGGAAAGCATTTATGCTCTTAGTAACAGAGTTAGTTTTTATTCAATTCATTTTTGATTTATATACTAAATTTCAAGCTGTCTTTCAAAAGGTCTTTGTAAAGTCAAAGAAAAAATATAATAATTCATTCCTTTAACACTTTAGTTGCAGTATTAATGAATGATTTTTTTTTTTGGAGACAGAGTCTCACTATGTTGCCCTGGTAGAGTGTCGTTGTGTCATAGTACACAGCAACCTCAAACTCCCGGGCTTAAGCGATTCTCTTGTCTCAGCTTCCCAAGTAGCTGGGCCTATAGATACCAGCCACAATGCCCAGCTATTATATGTTTCAGTTGTCATTGTTGTTTAGCGGGCCCAGGCCAATTTTGAACCTGCCAGCCTCGGTGTGTGTGGTTGGCGCTGTAACCACTGTGCTACAGGCACCGAGCCAAGAATGATGTGTTTTTTTTATATGGATATGTCTTCAGTATATTTCCCTCGAATTTATGTCATTATAGTGGAAGTGCTTTAATGCAGAATAATCATACAAGTAAATGTTCTTTATAATTAATGTTCTTTAATGCAGAATAAACATACAAGTAAATGTTCTTTATATAACCTAGAAGCTTTCTCGACTGGGGTTCAGAGAGAGAATCAAGCCTTAATGCTTAAAGGTAGCCAATGTATAAGCCTTTTTTCATATGTATTTAGAACAGAACTATTAAATGCCATCCTTGCGGCAACTGAAAAATAGTTATTAAAATAATTTTCTGTGCTTTGTGGTTCAGATAAAAAGCCCTAGTAGGAAAGGTTTAAAGATGATCTGACTTCTTCAGTATACTCTCAAGCTATAAATATTATAAAGAATACCTATCTTGTGGTATTTTAAAGTAATGTGCATTAAAAATGGCCACAGCTGCTTGGCTTCTAATAATCCATTAAATGTGGTTACTTTCAAACTCAAAAAAGCATAAAAAGAGACTCAACACTTTACCAATTACAAAAACACCAAACACAGCCCAACAATAACAAAATCCTTGGCCCATGGGAGCAGTCTGCAAACGTTCTATGTTAGCCACTCCTGCTAAATGAACATGCTTCCTAAAACTTTTAATTTTGCTTTCTCAAATAGTACACATACAGAAATAAAAGACTATAAATACAGACACTGGAAAAACAATCTTGGACTTACTAATTTTGTATTGTATTATTTTTACGTAAGCCTCTTGAGTCTTTGACTCCTTCTATCTTATCTTTATAATTTCTGAATTACTAGATTCTGCAAATTTACATTTGAACAGGCTTTTCCTCCTTCTCTGCCTTAATCCTGACTTGCTCTGGACAAGCCGTGATTCTAACATCTGGAATTAGATGGAAAACAAAAAGCCCAACTTTTGTCTGTCTCTCTCTCTCAGAAAACATCTTATAAAACTGATCTCTGTATGTATAGAATTTTAGAGCTCTGCCTGCCTAGTTAACGCTCTATTACCACTTGGAAAATCTATTTTATCATTTGACAAGCCTTGCTCTAAAATCTGTCATGATAACCTGGTCCCTGCCTACTTCTACAAGCTTGTGTTGTACCACTATTGTCTTCTGTTTGTTTTATTTCTACTACGATATATTCTCATTCTTAGGCCTTTTCCATATGTTATTTCTTTTGCCTGGAATAATCTTTCCCTCTCTGCTTATTTCAGTTACTTCTATTTAACTTTTGAAATTCAGCTCAATCATTGCTTCTACAGGAAAATTCTCTTACTATCTATCTAGACAAAGCCAGGTCCCTCTGTCAAAAACTCTTATTGTGCCCTATGCTTTTCTTAAAGAGCATTGATCTAGTTGTAATTATATATTACATATTTACAATTTACCCACCTCCATGCAAATTATAAGCCTTTTTTTTTCCTTTTAAATAGATAAGGTCTTCCTCCATTGCCAGGATGGAGTGCAGTAGCACAGTCATAGTTCACTGAACTTTGGCCTCCTGGATTTAAGTGATCCTCCTGCCTCAGGCTCTTGAGTAGCTGGGACTATGGGGATTTACCACCAGACCCAGATAATTAAAACAATCTTCCTTTTTTTTTTTCTTTTTTTGAGACAGAGCCTCAAGCTGTTGCCCTGGGTAGAGTGCCGTGACGTTACAGCTCACAGCAACCTCCAACTCCTGGGTTTCAGAGATTCTCTTGCCTCAGCCTCCCAAGTAGATGGGACCACAGGCGCCTATCACAATGCCCAGCTATTTTTTGGTTGTAGTTGTCACTGTTGTTCGGCAGGCCCAGGCTAGATTCAAACCCACCAGCTCTGGTGTATGTGGCTGGTGCCTTAGCCATGCTGAGCCTAAAACAATCTTCTTTTTAGAGATGGAGAGTCTTGTTTTGTTGCCTAGGCTGCTCTTTAACTCTTAGCCTCAAGAGAGCCTTCTGCCTTGGTCTTTAAAAGTGGTGTGAGCCAGTGCTCCCAGCCAAATCATAAGCTTTTAAGGATGAGTATCTTATCTGTTTTAGTTACCATGACCTATTCATCATCTAGAACATAGTAAGGTTATCAAAACACTTTTCCAGACTGAATTAATGCTGGCTTTGTGGCATCAAAATTCAGTCTTTTAATAAAACTCAAAGCCTTTATTCAATACACTTCCAAATGCTGGTGATGCTGGAAGGGTAAGGGTCATAATAACTAGATCTCCTATACAAAATTTCATTAGTGATAAAACTCACAATGTTGGGTAGGCAAAGGATTTTTTTTTTTTTTTTGAGACAGTCTCATTGTCTCACTCACCCTTGGTAGAGTGCTGTGGCATCATCATAGCTCCCAGCAACCTCCAACTCTTGGGTTTAAGTGATTCTCTTGCCTCAGCCTCCCAAGTAGCTGGGACTACAGGCACCTGCCACGATGCCTGCCTATTTTTTTGTTGTGTCAATGTTGTTTAGCTGGCCCAGGCTGGGTTCGAACCACCAGTATATGGCCAGCACCGTAACCACTGTGCTACGGGCACTGAAACAGGCAAAAGGATTTTATGGTCTCCCTCCCTTCTTCTTTTGTGTCCTTCTGTATAGAAATACTCATGTAGATAGCAGGATTGCTGAAAAGGACTCCATTTTACAATTTAATTTTATTTTAATAGATTTAGAGGTACAAGTGCAGTTTTGTTACATGGATACATGGAATAGTGATGAAGTCTAGGCTTTTAGTGTTTCCAGCATCTAGGGTATTTAGACCACAAAGAAATGGACAGCCTTGGCAAAAAGAAAGGAGGAATTGAGAAAGCTAGGGCTGAAAAGAATCCACTGGCTTTAAGATCAAATAAAAAGTTCATATGATAAATGGTTAAGTTTGCAGCCAACTGAACTCCCAATATCTCACTGTCTATCTTTTTGGCTTCTCTTTCTGTTTATCTATTAAGGATCACACTCCTTTTCAAGGAGGAGAAAAGCAGCAATGTGTAGCACGAGGTTCCTGCCTTGTCAAAGAAAGAATCAGTTAAGTAGCAATTTAACTGAGCGCTTTCCTTCTCCATAAAATAGAATTAAAGCAAACCTACTTAGTTAAGAGGTTCTGTCCTTTAATTACCAATGATTCTTCTCGTAAGATAGATGTAGACTTGGTGAGATATATGGGGTAGATAAGCTTTCTGTTATCCTTTTTTCCCCCAGAAGTATCGGTTACTATTCTGCAATGTTAAAGATGGATCAAATGGGGTACCAGGTAGAGAGAATGCACAGGTTCCATCCTTTTCCAATTATGAAAACCAAAATCCAAAACATACATATATTGTAAAATTATGGAACATACAAAACATTAAAAAGACAAGTATAAGGTCCCCATAATTCTACAATTCAGAGATAATCACTGCTAGTTTCTACATTATTGTTTTTATTTATGAATTTTTAAACTGTTATTGCAGTGTATAAATGATTGCTACATTTTGGTTACATATATATTTTAAAATTAGGACATAGCAATATAAGTGCATTATAAATTATCTAAAATGTAGTTTTTAATGACAATTTAATACATTTAATAGATGTATAAATTATTTGTCTAGATATTTATATCGTTTCTAATTTATAAATAACACTGCAATGAACTTATTTAATTATGAAGTATTTTAGTTATTTTCCTCTGACTGAATTTTAAACTGTAAAGTGACTGTGAACCATTTTATGCTTTCATTTGCATGTTCACTCATACTAATAACTTTGCAGTTAAGTAATAGCGATTTTAAACTTTATTGGCCATTGGTTTCCTTGGTTTGTGAATTCTGTTCACTTCTCACATAATTTTCTATTGGGTAACAAAGTTTTTTTTTTTATATTTATGGAAGTTCCTTATATAAGAATAACCTCAGTATGTTGTCATGTTTATTAAAACCATAGGTCCAATTATTTCTTTTTTCTTTCTTTTTTTAATTTTTGAGCACAGTCTCAGTTTGTTGCCCTTGGTATAGTGCTGCAGTCTCACAGCTCATGGGCTCAAGCGATCCTCTTCCCTCAGTTTTTCTGTTTTTAGTAGGGACAGAGTCTTGCTTTTGCTGATCTCAAACTACTGAGCACAAGCAATCCACCCGCCTTGGTCTCCCAGAGTACTAGGATTACAGGTGTGAGCCATGGTGCCTGGCCCAATTATTTCTTTTTTTAAACATTTAAAAGTAGTTCCAAATATTTTAAAACTTTACATATTAAATCCATCAATATTTTCATAAAGTTTCTTTCATTTTATTTTGCTTAAAAAATTCTTTCCTATCGGTTAAATATTCATCTGTATTTCTTACTAAAGTTTTTTTTTTTTTTTTTGCAGTTTTTGGCCAGGCTGGGTTTGAAATCCCCACCTCCAGTCTATGGGGCTGGTGCCTTACTCCTTTGAGCCACAGGCGCCTCCCTCTTTCCAAAGTTTTATAATATCATTAATCACATAAAATTGTTCATTCATATGCAATTTATGATACAAAATTTATAATGTGAGATGAAGATATAGCATTTTTTTGCCAAAGTACATTGACTATATTTTTTTCATTATAGAAATGTTTTAGTATGGGAACTTAAGAGCATACTAGAATATTATGGTGAAGTCATGTATGCCCATTACTTAGCTTCCATATTCATCAGACTATCAAACTCAGAGCCCCACTTGTTTTGTCTATGATCCTACCCATTTTCCTCTGCTAAGATATATCTGTCTGTGCCTCACAAGAGCACAGTTCATGTAGGAGTTACCACCCAGGTTGAGACACCTTGGGAGACTCTCTCATGAGCTCTCTTAATCAGTACTCATTCACCGGTTTAAAAGGTGAGTGCTACTTTACTCCTATTCTAATAGGTAACCATGTCTATTCTTCATTTTCAGATAGTAGAAAAACAGAATCTAAGCTTTTTTATGTCTGGCTTCTTTGATGAACATTATGTCTATGTGACTCATCCATTATTATTTATAGGTATATTTCATTATTTTTCATTGCTGCATCTATTCCATTATATAAGTATACTTAACATAATCTCATATTGGTGGACATTTGAGTTATTTTCAGTGTTTTGATGAACATAAAAACTCATATTTTGGGGTATGTAGCCAGGATTATTTGGCACAGGATCTATGTGCAGCTTTAAAAGACACTGCCTTGTTCTTACTTATAAGTGGGAACTTACACAGTGTGCACACACAGAAATAGTGAGTGGAATGATACAGTGAAGATCTGGAAGGGTAGATGGGTGGAGGGATGATGAGAAATTACTTAATGTACATTACTATAATAATGGATACACTAAAATCTCTGACTCCACCACAATGGAATATGTCAGTGAAACAAAATTATATTCAAATGAAAGAAAAAAAAAGCTAACAAAAAAATACTGTTAAATAATGGTTGTACTACTTTCCATGCCCTCTAGTATTGCATTAAAGTTTTGGTTATTTTATATGAATTTTATATCTTTATCAATACTTGAAATTGTACATTACAGTCTTTTAGATTTCAGCCATTCTGATAAGTATATAGTGTTACCTTGTAGTTTTAATTTATATTTCCCTGAAAAAAACAAAAAAGAAGTTGAACATATTTGCCTATATTCTCTTTTATAAAGTATGTATTTAAGTCTTTTGATCATTTTTTGAAATGAAGCATCTGTTTTTTTTCCTCATTAACTGTTTTTACTTATTAATAATTTTCTTATTAATTGGTAAGAGTTTTTATATTTTGAACACAAATCCTTTTTTTGGTTGTATGCATTACAAATACTTTCTCTTACTTTTTTACTTTCTTAGTGGTATCACTCAATGACTAAGAACAAATCAATTTTAATGAACTTCAATTCATCTATCTTTTTATTATAATTACTGTTTTTTGTGTTCTGTTGAAGAAATCTTTTCCTAGTGAAGGGCATGGGGATGTTCTCCTGGATATTCCACCATTTTATATTTTACATTTAGGTCTACATGCTAGCTCAAATTAATTTGCACATATGGTGTGATATAACAGTGAAGGTTAACTTTCATCATATGAATCCAATTAATCTAGTATTATTTACTGTAAAGATAATTTGCCCCCCATTGAATTGTAGTGATGCTTTTGTTATAAATCAGGTGATTATGCAAAATGGGCTTGTTTCTGGACCCTATTTTGTGCCATTGATCAATCTGATTATTCCTCTGTCAATTAACACATTGTCTTAATTATTATGGTTTTATGTGAAGTCTTAATATCTGGTAATATGGTTCATCTCTGTGTTCTTCAAAGGCCTTCCACAGTCTAAAGCATAAACTACAAATGTCTTTATATATAAGACGCTTTCATTTCAGGGTTCAAGTTTTTATAAAGAACTATATGTTTGATATTTATAATAGGAGGCATTTAATAAACACTTGTTGATATGAATTAGGTTGGAATATGCCTTCTTACAAATCCAAAATAAAACACTACTGCTGTACACTACTGTGAATTTGGAAGATGTAGATATTTATCCCAAAGAGCTAGTGCTACCTTTTACAAAAGTCTCATGAAACAAGAAAAGGTAATAAAGATGTTGATGGGGATACTTTTGTTTATTGAAACTCCTTTTAAATGATTATCATGTTCCTATTACCACAGCACGTAAGCCTTAGAGTAAAGGAGGAGGAAAGGGAAGAGAAAATGTAAGAAATGCAATTGTTTTTCGATGATACTTTTGCGTCCTGCTTTCTTTCTAGCATGGAATTTTCAGACTAGCTGAATGGTTCTTAGAGCATACTGATACAACATCTTCTATACAGTTAGTTTTAGAGAAGTTCAATTTTTGAGAGGCTATTATAGAGGGAGAAGAGAGTAACGCAGTCTGTAAAGTTATCTAATCTATAGTTTTGCTAGTGCTGCTTAAATTGCTTTGGCAGGAATATCAGTGTATTTCATGGTTGGAAAAGAATTTTTGTGCGTGTGGATAGTGAAGGCAATCATTTTCAAGTATGCTTGCCAAGTCCTACAATACAGAAATGATTGGTTAACACTCTGAATTATGATTTAGTGCTAGCTGATGAGAAGGCAAAAAAAAAAAAACAAAAAACAGGCCTTAGAAATGTTTTACTAGGTCTCTGTAAATATTCTCTATACTTTGATTTTCACAACTATACATTTAACTCTAGTTTTAAAAATACCTTTAATTTGGCTGTTTTTTGAGCCTCCAGAGCAATCTTTCTTAAATTCTCAGTCTCCTTCTGTAACTGTTCATTTTCTTGCTGAAGTTTCAGCCTTTGTTCACTGACAAATCCACAGTTCTTTCTCTCAGACTCCAATACATTTTGAAGTTTCTGAATCATTTCTTGGGAACGTGATATTTCTTCTGAGGAGCTAATTAAAATCAAAAACAAAAAATATTTACACTTAATGATCTGTAGTAGAAGTCAAGAAGTTTACCTACATTTTATAGCATAGACTTTAATTTTATTCTGAGCCATTTCTTTTCACTTTACCCTTAAACTTTGGGGTTTCAAGATGATTTGCCTCATTGGGTAAGACAACCTCTCTCTCAACATGAAAGTTGCTTCAATATAAGGTATTGCTAATTTTTATCCTAGTTTTAAAAACTTCCATCTTTTCAATTCCAGATAATCAACCTCTGTGAACATTTCCTGGTCAAAGGTATCACAGGGAATATATACTTGCAATTAACTGTAAGAAAACTACTGGTAGAATCCTAGAGATGAAAGGAGACTTAAGAAACATAGCATTCCTAGCATCCCTGAATCTGGAAGTAGACAGGAAAACTCATTCTCAAGAGAAATCATCTGAATGAAGTGATTATAAGAAAACATTCATCAAATATACCCTACAGCTGTGGTCCCCAACCCTAGGCCATCGACCAGTAGTGGTCTGTGGCTTGGTAGGAACTGGGTGGCACAGCCGGAGGTGAGCAGCAGGCAAGCAAGCAAAGCTTCCTGTTCATTTACAGCTTCTCCTCATTGCTCCATCACTGCCTGAGCTCCGCCTCCTGTCCCGCTCCTCTACACTGTCTGTGGAAAAATTACCTTCCAGGAAATTGGTCCCTAGTACCCAAAGGGTTGGGGACTGCTTCCTTAAAGCACATATGAAAACTCAGACTAGAGAAAAACCCTATATGTGGAGAATGTGAGAAAGCTTCACAAATTCCTCATGTACTAATGAATATGTAAGAATCATACTGTAGAGAAGAACTTTGTTTGTAAAGAATGTATGGAAGCCCTTAGTCATTCCCATTTCTTTAATAAAAGAAAAGAACTCACCTTGGAAAGAAGCCTTGTAAATCTAAAGAAGATAGGCTAATCCTTATCCTTTACTAACGTTTTAAATGTATCCTAAAGAGAAGCCTTTTCAATGTAAGGAACATAAGAAAGTCTTTCACCTAGTTCTCATGTTTTTATTCTGTGTTCTCATCTTATAGGAAAAATGTGAGAATTTGCACTGGAGAAAAACTTTCTGAATATAAGGAATATGGAGAAGACTTACTGATTTCTGTTTTTGCTGTACACTGAGAAACTCTTACTGCAGAGAGACCATATGAACTGAAACAAATGCAGGATACTTTTATTCAATATTCCTCATTTAAGAGACACATGAGTGTGCACACTGGAGACAAATCCACGAATGTGTGGTATCAGAAGAAGCCTTCGTGAATGATACTTTGCTTACTAAACATAAGAAAAGTTGTATTGGAATAAACCAGCTTTTTCCTCATGCTTGATTTAGAACTACATGAGCAGATTATCTGAATAGATTATTGAAAGTTACACATAGATTTATGAAACACATATACAATATCTCCTCTTAAAAAATTAAATAATAGGCATTAATATGTATTTAAAAAAGAAAAGTTATCTTTTGTTTAAAAATATATTTTAAATATACATAAAATTGAGATTTTAGGCAATTCAAATAATTTTATTGTATTAAGTAATACGGAGGAAAAAGATAGAAAAATATTCAGAATGGACATGCCAAATTCTAAGTTTGTCATTTTTCTAAATAATGTAATAAAAAAACATGATAGATCACTATAGAATATTGAATACAAGAAAAATACTAAGTATAAGGAGTATAAAAGCAGTAATTATAAGCATGCTCCAACAGCTGTATAGTTAATATGAAAAAAAAATCTTACAAACATCCCATTTAACTGTCAGAATAAATTTAAAATAAAATGTTATACTACTGTCAGATCTTTTCTTCTTGGAGAAATTAGTTTTCAGAAATAATCTTATAAAGATTGCATTTGATCCTAAAAAGATTTTTTTCAATATAAGATATATTGTAAGTTCTATAAAAACAACAAAAAAGAGAGAATCTGTTAAAAACTGTGTGAATTTTAAAGATTTTATCATGGAAAATCCACAAGAAAAACTTACTTAATTTCAAGTTGTTTTATTCTATTTTCTGCTCTCTTAAGTGTTAGCTGAAGATCATCTTTTGAACGCTCTGCAACTAAGCATCTTTGGTGCATTTCTTCCAGTTTTCTGTAATCATTTTCATTTCCTCTGCCTTCACGGTAAACCTGCAGAAAAGGCTTATATGTATATTACCTTACAGAAGGAACTAGCTTAATAAATTACACATTTTAGAAGCTGAAATCAATATCAAGGAATAAAAAGCCATGACCGTGTGATCATCTGCTCCCATCATAACATACTAAAACATACAAATAATTAATTTTGGTTATCTCATATTTATAAAAAGAAATGCTAAAAGTGAAATATAATGTGATAATTGTTTATTTTTTGAATTGCTATTCAAGGAATATAAAAATGTAAAGCAAATGAAGTTAAAAACCATTTTCTAAATGTTAAATTAAAGATAACCACTGGTACTTCTTTGCTAAATACCCTTCAAGACAATTCTCTCGTCTGATATTAAAAACTAAAGATACATGCTGTGATACAATGAGTAGAAGTCTCTGATGTGACTTTAGAATCTCACTTTGGGTCACCTGGAGAATGATGTGAGTGGAATGGGTGCTCCCCCTCCCCCAGCAGGAGTGGTTGTACCTAAGCATAGCTTCCCATGTGACTGGGCTACTTCTCCTAGAACAGAGGCTGTAAAGTCCCAGGAGACTCAGGGTCTCCAGGTGCTAGGCAGTTCTCACTTCAGGACAAATTGTATACACTGCCAGCCTCTAAATCTAGACTGTCTGGCTAAGTAACCTAAGTCTTTCTTTCTCCTGACAGCACAGCTTTGTCATTCTTACTCTGTGAAAAGGTAGAATATCAACATGTCTACTGCGTTCTGCTCCTAGAACACAGATGCAACACTTTGAGCTTCATACATTGGTCTGTGGGAAAGCGTGAGAACAGGGAGCTGTGCCTTCCCCATCCTCTTAACATTAGCCTTGTAGGTTTTACATTCTCCAGTAAGTCTGTTCCTTAATCCATGCCATATGATATTAGAAAAGTCATCCCAAACCTTTATGTATAGCAGGTGGAAATCTAAAAGGGATGTATCTGACATAGCAGATGGAAACTCAGAAGTGATCTACCGTGCAGGACAGTAGTAAGCATAAAAGTACTACTTTGAACACATATACTTTTTCCCCCCACAAACTGGATTATGCTTTGCTTTATGAATTATTCTTTTACTTGCTGATATCATGATTTTTCCATGCTGATAATATGGATATAGCACATGATTTTTATGCTACATAGCTCTTCTTTGAAAATCAGATTCTGACTCTACCATTTATTAATACTTAGCATTGGGCAAGTTACTTAACCTCTCTATTAAAGTTCTAATATAGCACCTAAAACCCACTTAAGTGCTCAAATTTGATCCCTTCTTCTTTTCCCAAAGCACTGTAAATGAGTGCCTTGGGGAAAGCACTTTACTGCTAATAACAAAAAGTAGAAGAAAGAAATAATTTTTTTTTTTTTTGAGACAGGGCCTCAAGCTGTCCCCCTGGGTAGAGTGCCATGGCATCAAAGCTCACAGAAACCTCCAACTCCTGGGCTCAAGCAAGTCTCCTGCCTCAGCCTCCCAAGTAGCTGGGACCACAGGAGCCTGCCACAATGGTTGCAGCCATCATTGTTGTTTGGCGGGCCCGGGTTGGATTCGAACCCGCCACCTTGGGTGTACATGGCTGGCGCCTTAGCCACTTGAGCCACAGGTGCCGAGCCAAGAAATAAATTTTAAACCATAGACTGTGCTTTCTTTTTTTTTTTCCTTTTTGAGACATAGTCTTAAGCTATCTCCCTTGGTAGAGTGCCATGGCGTCACAGTTCATACCAACCTCAAACTCTTGGTCTTAAGCGATTCTCTTGCCTCAACCTCCCAAGTAGCTGGAACTACAGGCACCCACCATAATGTCTGGCTATTTTTTGTTGTTGTTGCAGTTGTCATTGTTGTTTTGAGCTGGCCCAGGCTGGATTCGAACCTGCCAGCTTTGGTGTATGTGGCTGGCCCTGTAACCACTATGCTATGGGTGCCGAGCCAACCATAGACTTTTCTTATACTTTTTCTCAAATATGACTGAGGTAAAAATTTTCCTAACTATGAAATGAAAATCTACTTTTAAAAGTTAAAAGCAATGTTATAATTTTCTAGTCATATGTACTTGTTATATTTATCGATGACCGATACATAACATTAAAAAAGAAAAGAAAGTTAAGGTGAAATTTACTATTGGGATGAGGCTTATGCAAGCAATATAGCTACTTTAGAAACTTAATACTGTTAAGTGCGCAGTTCAAACAATATGGTCACCTTTTGAAAAAAATGTATCCAGACAATACTAGTATTTCATTGCAGACTGTGAATATAATTCAAGAAAATAAAAACATTCACTAGGAGAATACTAATAAATAAAAAGGTTACTAGTAGACAGTGTGATGGACTCAGACAGTAATGTCGAATATTAGCAGCTGGGTTTTAGGGAATGATATTTCCTTTTTGTTACCTTTTCTAGTTCTTCCTCTACCGCTTTTTTTTCCTTAATGGTTCTTTCCATTTGGCCTTGTTTCTCAGCACATTCCTATAAAGTCAAGTCAGACACAAGTACATTTTTATAAAACCTTAAGAAAAATGGGGGAAAGTGGGGAAATAAAATGATTTGTTCATAATGGGAATATCGTAGTTACTCATCAACATAGTACAGTCATATTGGTTTAAAAAACCAACATAATAAAATTCAGTCTTCAAAGATTTCAGAAATTGCCTCCAGCTATGGGATGCCGACAAGTGCTAATTACACAAACTAGGTGGGAGACAGAAGTTGGGGAATTTCAGGGAGAATCAAAGTAAATGCACAGAACCCCTTTCCTACATTATAGTTATTTTATTTATTTATTCATACACTCTTAGCAAATATTTTGAAAAGGAAACAAAACTGGATAGTGGCACAAAACCCTTAGAGACAAGCTATGGTCTAAAACACAAATGTGTGCACAGATTTTAAAACAGCTCATTTTTACTAATTTTTTCATTACTAAACTAATGAACAGAGAGTGGAAATACTAAAAATGTTTTATTAGCATAAACACAAAACATTTTGGCAAAAAAGGTTTTAACAGATAAATTTAGCAAACATATCAATTAGATAACAAAATTTTACATTTTGCTAATTGAGACTAAAACAAAAGAATCATTATAATTATTGGTTCTTAACAATTATTTGTTTTTATTTATATATTTATTTTGTAGAATGAGTATGGTTCTTTTCTTTTTTTTCCATTTCTTCTTAGAGAATTTTTTTTTTTGAGATTAAGTCTTATTCTGTCACTATGGGTGGAGTGCCGTAGCATCATAGCTTATAGCAACCTCAAACTCTTAGGCTCAAGTGATTCTCTTGCCTCAGCCTCTCATATAGTTGGGACTGTAGGTGCCCACCACAATGCTAGCTAGCTTTTTTTTTTTCTTTTCTACTTTTAGTAGAGACATAGTCTCATTCTTGCTCAGGCTGGTCTAAAACTCCTAAGCTTAAGCAATCTACTCACCTCAGCTTTCTAAAGTGGTAATGTTATTTTTCACTAACTGTGAATGATACTTCGGACAAATAGCTTTGCTAATGGAAAACTACTAATGATATTTCATTATCTTTCTCACAACTTAATTTTATAGAAAAAGTATATTTCATTATGTTTTTAAATTTTACAATAAATTTTTACAATAAATTGTCACTAAAAACTAATCACCTCTGATTATAATGAAGATCTTTAATCTTATGCTATAAATCAGATGAAAAATTTAATCTTTTATTAAAATAGAACACTTAGTGTATAAGAAACGTAGCTTTAATGTTCCATACAGTCATATACTAAGTTGCTTATCACTGAAAAGATAGTTTTCATAGTGCTAAATTTAGAATTTTACCTATGTTCATACCTCTTCCCAGGTGATTTTTAATATGTATGCTAATAACAAAGTTGAGTCAGACTTCAGGTTCTGGCAAGCATGTACATATCCCTTTCCACCCAATCCACTATTTCACTGACAAATAAAGATGGTTAAAAGAATATTTGGATAAATCTGGGACAAAGAAGATAAAATGTGACAGAAATGTTGAAAACTTTATAGAAAACTGTCATACTAATTCTATTTGAAATGCACTATGCTACTAAAGCAAACATTAAAAATTGCTATTAAAAGATTTTTAAAGCTGTTTGCTAATCACCACTGACATTGCTCCTTTTAGGGGAAAATATAACAAAATAATAGATTCTTTTTCAAGTATTCATACATGGAGCATTTTCAAGTCATACCCTATAAAGTCACAACAATTATTAAGAACCAGTATCATATAGGCCATGATCTGTGGTCCCTACATAACCAAATGAGAAGTTAATAAGAAGAACATAGTCTAGACTCAGCACCTGTAGCTCAGTGAGCAGGGCGCTGGCCACATACACCAAGGCTGGAGGGTTCAAGCCCGGCCCGGGCCTGCTAAATAATAGTGACAACTGCAGCAACAACAAAAACCAAAAAAATAGCTGGATGTGTGCCAGGTGCCTGTATTCCCAGCTACTTGGAAGGCTGAGCCAAGAAAATAGCTTAAGCACAAGAGTTTGAGGTTGCTATGAGCTGTTACACCACAGCACTCTACTGAGGGCAATAGCTTGAGACTCTGTCTTAAAGAAAAAAAGAAGACAGTCTATATCCCCATGTATTTAGAAATTCAAAAATAGACTTCAAAAAAGCTCATGAACCAAAGAAAAGATCATAATGAATATTTCCTTTTATTTGTATAAATTGAGACATTTTATAATTAATCTTCCTTATTTGCTAAAGATGAACGGCAATCTACTCCATGGCACAATAAAACCTTGAGTATTCTCAAGAGAAAATATGAGGTTGGCCATTTAAGTTCATAAACTCATCCTAGAAAAAGTACTTTGAAAAGTACTTTGGGGTGGTGCTTGTGGCTCAGTGGTGGGGCGCCGGCCCCATATACCGAGGATGGTGGGTTTGAACCCGGCCCCAGCCAAACTGCAACAAAAAAATATCCGGGCACTGTGGCGGGCACCTGTGGTCCCAGCTACTTGGGAGGCTGAGGAGAAGAATCGCCTAAGCCCAGGAATTGGAGGTTGCTGTGAGTTGTGTGACGCCATGGGACTCTGCTGAGGGAGATAAAAGTGAGATTCTGTCTCTACAAAAAAAAAAAAGAAAAAAAAAAGAAAAGTACTTTGAAAAGTGTTGCTGCGTAGCTTTCCAAGGGGAGTACTTCAAAGGTAACCACAGTAATATTCAGCAACAAGGGGTGTGTGTGTCTATATATATATATATATATGTCTCACTTTATTTTTTTTCAGATGAGTTTACAAACTCAACTGTCCAACTTTATATAACTTTCTGGAGAAAACAAAGGTTATTCAGTATGCACTGTTCTCCAAAAGGGGGTACAGGCTTGGTTCTGGCCTTTTTTTAACCTGTTGAAAAATCTGCACGCTAACGTAAAACATGTTTTTCTGCATGCATAACAATTTTAGTTTAAAGTATGTTTAACTTCCTTCCTGTATTTAATAGTGTAAATAACAGCATTGCGAGATAGTATAGTAATAGACTATAGCATATTACTATGGTGTAGTAATTGTATAGATAGTAAAATTGCTACTTAAAAATAGAAAATAGTACCAGGCATGAGATTATTATGCTTGAAACTCTAGCCCAGATTTTCTGAGAAAATCTGCTTTTTAAAGTAGCTAAATGATTTCTTTGAATATATCAAATACTTTTCAATTAGACAGTAGTACAGTTTTTTCCTACAGTCTCAATATGACATGAGATATTATATACGTTTAGAAAAATCACTTAGTTATCAAGTAGAATTATTTTAACATAGAGCATAAGAAGGTTGTTTGGGATAATAAACTGAAATTGTCTTTTTTTTTTTTTTTTTAACTCTGAAGTGAGTTTAATATAATTCTGGTTGTTATATACCTAACAATTATTTGAAAAAAATCCCTGTAGGTGATAGTCAGTCTTTGTTCCTTTGAGAAAAAACAAACAAACAAAAACCAAATGTCTTGCCCTGGCAGAGTTTACAATCTGTTAAATGATCTTGGACTGGGGTAGGAACCTATTACCCTTCTTCCACAAAGATGTGAATCTTTTGAAAGCTAATCAGCCCATGAAAGCAAAATAATGGGATGATAGAAAAGAGAGCAAAATTGTATAACAACAAAGAATTACACATGACTAATTTGGCCATTAGTCATTGCATCTCATTAATTTTACTAAATGTTCCCACATCATTAAGAAAAAGTGACACTGATGTTGGATATCAATGCGGGGGGGAGGTCAGGGACGATTTGTTTTTGCATGTCCCTGACCACCCTCTCCCAATTGATTGCAACTGTTATTAAATAAACAAATAAAAAATTATACTGTTATTTGTCCTATTACATTTAGGACTTATCATAAAGGTCCCATCATGCACACTACACAGTTTGTAGAATGTGAAAAAGATGTGATCTCTCTTTCATAGTGTTAGAATATCACTAAGTTAATAAATATTTATTTATACTGTGAAAAATACTATACTAGGCAATGTGGAAACTAGACAAAGGCATAAGAATCTTCTACTTTGAGATGTTTACAATCTAATTTGAGAAATAAGATTTTTATGGAATGTGTGTATATGTTCAAAATACACTAATGTATAACACTTATTACAAGACATAATTTATTGCTAAGTTTTGTGAGATTAAACGTAATACAGGTAATCAGAAGAGATGAGATTTTGTTAAGTTGTAAATATTTTCTCAATTCCTAAAAAATTGTGTACTTCTATTTTCCTACAAGCCAGGATTACATTAAATCTTCAAGTTAAATTAGTATTTCTAACCCCATCTCCAGCCACACAAGCACTCTTTTCCTCTTCCCTCTTTGCTTATTCATCCCTTAGTACTTTTCTTTTGGGAAGCTTTCCTGCGTTTCTTCCTTCCCATGGTCATACATACTTTCTCTTTCTCCCTGGTCTCCAAGATGAACCCAGCCTATGGGAGGAGATGCAGTGGGACGCTTCAACTGTACCCTGTGTCAAAGACAGTCCTTACAGTAAAATGCGATAGACCATAAGCAGCACCACAGAAGAAAACAAGTCCATCTGTATTTTCACTTTTCCCTAGCACTGAGCCTGGGTCCTGATTTAGTATCTTTTGAATAAAATACACCTTAACTTTTAAAATAACAGTGTGAAGAAAATGTCAATACAGTTTTCCAACATACCATTTGAAGGGCTGACAGTTCTTCTGATAATCGAGAAATCTGTACATTATATTGCTTTTTTGTGTTTGTAATCTGTAAATTAAGACATTTAGAGATTATTTCAGTCTAGAATAAAAATAATCAACATCTGATAAAAATATTTAGAATAATAGTGATAAAAAAACTAACTTCCAGAGCACCAAAGATAAATAAACATACAATATATTAAAAGGCCAAGAGTTAGTCATGAGAGTGGAAGGAGAACACAGAGGATAATCTACCTAAAGGAACACTGCCCTTTTGATCTTGGAATCCTTTTATGCTGTAAAAATGGATCTTATCTACAATGAATTCTTTCATATCAATTATAAAATATCAATTTTATCATATTAGAAAATGAGAAAATTTAAAAACATTTACCTACTCATCTCTCTTAAAACAACTAAAATCATTACCTGTTAAGTAATATATTTTAAGAGAAATAAGTATATTCTACAAAAGTAAAAGGTTTTGAGAATAGAAAAACCCAATGATGGCACTAGACATTACTTTATAATTTTGCAAATTTCCTTAATGTCTGGCTGAATAGAAGATAGCTAGACTCCTGTATCTGCTTCTGTTTCAACTGTTGTCACACTTCATGCAGCCCATGCAAAACAACACTGCACATTTGGGAGAACGTGTGAGGGAAAGGCAAACAAAGTCTTATAATTAGAAAAGTATGTGACATCCTGTGGACTCCCTGAACAACATTTTGAGAGCTGCTGCCATAAAGCGAGTCAAGAGAAAACCAGAATCACATGCTGAAAATGTAATCATTTATAACTTCTAAAGTACTTTTGTCTTATAATTAGAAGAATATTTTTATAATGCATATAACATCCCAGTACTAAGTAAATTAGTTTCAAAAACCCTTTATTTGAATTAATATTTAAATATCTTCAGAAAGAGTACAATTTATATATTTTGAAGAATTAGTCACATCTCATCAGGATGGCTCCAATGACAATCATTTTTTCTAGTAACCATTTATTTTATTTTTTTGAGACAGTCTTACTATGTCACCCTTGGTAGAGTGCTGTGGCGTCACCGTTTACAGCAACCTCAAACTCTTGGACTTAAGTGATTCTCTTGCCTCAGCCTCCTAAGGAGCTAAGACTATAGGCGCTCACCACAATGCAGGGCTGTTTTTTTGTTGCAGTTGTTATTGTTATTTAGCAGGCCTGGGCCGGGTTTGAACTGCCAGCCCCAGTGTATATGGCTGGTGCCCTAACCACTGAGTATGGGCACCAAGTCACCATTTATGTTTTTAACAAGGATCGGGAAGAACACCGATGCAATGATACATCATCAGCAAACTTCTGTGATCCAAAGGTCTTTGGGAATTTTCTAGTATCTCATAAAATGGACTATTTCTAAAACATAATGTAAATCTTCTTTAGAATATTTATAACATTGCTGTGTACTTTATTTGGTTAGTTAATATGAATTATCTTTTTTCTTTTGTTTGAGACAGAGTCTTACTTTGTCACCCTTGGTAGATAGAGTGCTTTGGTGTCATAGCTCACAGCAACCTCAAACGCTTGGACTCAAGTGATCCTCTTGCCTCAGCCTCCCAAGTACCTGGGACTACAGATACCTACCACAACGCTTGGCTATTTTTTAGAGATGGGGTCCCACTCTTGCTCATCCTGTTCTAGAACTCCTGAGCTCAAGCAATTTCACTGGCCATGATGTCCCAGAGTGTTAGGATTACAGGCTTGAGCTACCAAGCCTGGCTGAGCTATCTTTCTGAAGAACTGCTAAACATATGTGCAGGTCCATTTTAGCACTATTTTAGGTTATAATTTGATGCACACTTTTCCTATGTAAAATTATAGTAAGGCCCAATCTATTCAATTTATGGGTCGGTAATATTCACAGCTAGCATTTACTGAGCATTAATGCGTGTTAGGTATGGTTCAGAGTGCTTCACATGCATTATCTCATTAATTCTCACAATAATCCAATGATATAGTTATATCCTCATTACAGATGAGGAAGACTGAGGCACAGAAATTAAGTCAGAGATCTTCCTATAAAATAAAAATTTTCATTCTTATGAGCTAGTCACATCTATTTCTCACATAGTTTCGATAATATTCTTTTCAGTAATTAGGGATGATGCTGCTAACCTAAGGGTTTACGACAATAAATGCAATTGTAGGGTATATATTCTGAAATACAGTCACAGTCATGTTGGCAAATTCAGATGAACTAAACTATTCATGCTTTTTAGAAAGACTGTATAGAACTTTTGATACTGATGGTCTATCATCAGCAAACTTCTATGCTCCCAAGGTCACAAGAAATTTTCTAGATAGAGTTGGTATCTCATGAAACAAAATGGAAATCTTTGTTACGTAAGCAAATACACGTTTGTGAGGTGGTTTCACTGTGTTTGGCTCCAAAGCCCAGCTAGGGACTCATGTCCTTCTCTCATCATAACTTCATTTTCTTCATATACACATTTTCTTTTGTAATTTAATAAATAGTAAGGATTATAAATCAAATAGCAAGGAAAATTAACCAAAAATAGGAATAGAAAAACCTAATGATGGCACTAGTCATAATTTAAAATCAGAAGTAAACCCCTCCACATTTTATTTATTTGAGAGATATCTGAGAAAGAATTTCTATATTTTAAAGAAATAAGCTATTATCATATTTTTGTTCAATTTAGCCAAACAGAAATTTATGACAATCTATTCATCACATTTACTTTAGTCAATGAAAATAGCTAGATGTAGAGTTATTCTCAATTGAACAAGTTAATTCTACATAGTTGAAGGACAGGCCATGGATAATGTGGGATTAAATGAAAATTCAAAGGACAATGCTAAAATAGTGGTTATCTCTGGGTATTGGATTTGTGATTTTAATTTTCTTTCACACACATGTTTTCCTTTTTTTTTTTTCCACAATGAGTATGTATTACTTTTAATAATAATGAAAATGTTTGTTTAACAAAATGAACTTGGCAACTGTATGGAACTCAGAGAAGGCAAAGACCCAGAAAAATGCTTGGCACGTAGAAAGTGCTCAACAAATACTTCTTGGGTGAATAGCTGCAATAGCAAGGAAAGACTAGGTACAAGGAAATCAATAGAAACACATCAGGGAGAAAGGATTTGGAAGACAAGAGCAAGTTCAGCTTCACAAACATTGAGCTTCAGACATCTGATAGGACTATGTCTTCAGATAGGGAGATAATGAGATTTGGGGAAGTATCTTGAATATTCAGTAGAGATGTTTAGAATGAATATAGAGATCAAAACAATAGAAAAAAATTACACTGAGATTATTTATTTATTTATTTATTTTTGAGACAGAGTTTCACTATGTCACCCTTGATAGAGTGCTGTGGTGTCAGAGCTCATAGTAACCTCAAACTCTTGGGCTTAAGCGATTCTCTTAACTCAGCCTCCTAAGTAGTTGCTTGGGGGAAGGCAAACACATGAAATTTATTTATTTTTACACATGAAATTTATTTATTTTTTTAACTAATAAATTATTGTTTCTTTCTTTTTTCCTTCCTTCCCCTCCTTCCTTCCCTGCCCTCTTCTCCCCTTTCTGTCTAGCATGCTGATGGAGCTTTTAATAACCAATTTAAAACTAGAGTCCAACAAAGGGACAAATAATACTGTCCACAAAAAATATATAAATAAAAGAAAATATTTTATCCAGCAGAAGACTATATAGTATATCCCACTATCCAATAGGAGCTCATTAATTTAATTTAATTTAATTTAATTTTGAAGACAGAGTCTTAAATTGTTGCCCTGGGTAAAGTGCCATGGTGTCATAGTTCACAGCAATCTCAAACTCTTGGGCTCAAGCGATACTCTTGCCTCAGTCTCCTGAGTAGCTGGGACTACAGGTGTCCCCCCATAATGCTGGGCTAGTTTTAGAGGCAGGGTTTTACTCTTGCTCAGGCTGGTCTTAAACTCTTGAACTCAGGCAATCCACCCACCTAGGCCTCCCAAAGTGCTAAGATTATAGGCGTGAGTCACCACGCTAGCCCTTGGAGGTCATTTTAAAGGAAAGAAACCTTTAGTCAGTTCCTTTAGTTTCTTTTTGAGACAGTCTCACTTTGTTGCCCTCACTGAAGTGCCATGGTGTCACAGCTCACAGCAACCTCAAACTCCTGGGCCCAAGCAGTTCTCCTGCCTCAGCCTCCCAAACAATTGGAACCAAAGGTGCCTGCCACAATGCCTGGCTATTTTTTGGTTGCAGTTGTCACTGTTGTCTAGCTGGCCGGGGCTGGTTTTTGAACCCATCAG
>NW_003852488.1:6883573-6895534 GCF_000181295.1 Otolemur garnettii
GGCACAATCACAGCTCACTGCAGCCTGGAACTCCAGGTCTCAAGCCATCCTCCCACCCCAGTCTCCTGTAGGTGTATGCCCATAGCACCTAGCTAATTTTTTTCATATTTTTGAAGTAACAGGGTCTTGTTTTGTTTTCTAGGCTAGTCTCAAACTCTTGGCCTTAAGTAATCCTGACTTGGTCTCCCCTACACTGGGATTATAGGCATGGGCAACTGTGCCCAGCAGCCACTTGTCGCTTTCTTTAAAGGAAGCATCTTATTCTCAACTTCTTGGACATCTCCACTGAAAGAACTTCCATAAATCATGAATGGTATTTATTTCTCCTAACCTTCTTACCCATCCTTGTCCTAATGACAAACTTGTCTTTTTCTCTGGTATCTATTTTGGCCAGCGTGTCTTCTTCTTCTTCTTCGTCTTTTTTTTTTTTAATTTTAGACAGTCTTAAGCTTTGTTACCCTCGGTAGAGTGCTGTGCTATGCCATGGAGTCATAACTCACATCAACCTCAAACTCCTGTGCTTAAGTGATCCTTTTGCTTCAGCCTCCTAAGTAACTGGGACTACAGGAATCTGCCACAATCTGCCATCCGCCTGGCAATTTTTTTATAAACAGGGTCACACTCTTGCTCAGGCTGGTCTTCAACTCCTGAGCTTATGTGATCTACCTGCCTCGCCTTCCCAGAGTGCTGAGATTATGGGCGTAAGACATCATGCCCAACCCTCAGCCAGTTTTTCTATCACTCTTCTAACCTCTATAGTTGGAAATCTTAGAACCATTTTTGAATTTCCTTCTCCTTCAAGTCCCCATATAAAGCATATCACCAAATCTAGTATTATAACCTTGGAAAAATCTCTTGGGTTTCCTTTTTTTCCCATTATTTGGTATTAGTCAAATTATGTCCCTCATTACCTCACATCTTCATGATTACAGACACTGCTTATTTTGTCTCTGTTGTTTCTATCTATCCAATAATTTTCATCTCTTACTAAAAACTATTGCTATAATCCCAGTCCTTTTGTCAGTTGCCCTCTATTTCTTTGCTTCCCTGTAGAGCAAAACTCTAAAATTTGTTCATTGACACTTTTCCTCCCTTTTTTTCTTACACTCCCTTTAACTCATGTTTTTCTCACCATAATCTCCATATTGAGATCATGTACTTATCTTACTTATTAACAGCACTTGAGAAAACTGATCACTGTCTTCTTGTTTTACTTTATTTGGTAGTAAGCATGTCTCAGTATTGATTTTCCCTCTATCTCCCTGATCATTCCTTTTCAGTCTGCATTGCTCAATCTTTTTCTCCTGAACCTATTAATACTGACTACCCAAGATCAATTCTTGGTCCTCGTCTCTATTTGTCCTTCCCTTGGTGGGCTAATCAAATCTTATGGGTTTTATGTTTGTTTGTTTGGTTTTGAGACAGGTTGCCCAGGCTAGAGTGTCACGGGGTCAGCCTAGCTCAAGGCAACCTTAAATTTCTGGGTTCAAGTTATCCTCTTGCCTCAGCCTTCCAAGTAACTGGGACTACTGGAGCCCAAGACAAGGCCTGGCTCATTTTTCTACTTTTTTTTTTTTTAGTGGCGATGGGGTCCTGCTCTTGCTCAGGCTGATCTTGAACTCCTACCAGGGATCCTCAAACTTTTTAAATAGGGGGCCAGTTCACTGTCCCTCAGACTGTTGGAGGGCCAGACTGCGGGCCCCAGGACAAGTTGGCTGCTAAGCAGGACAGGTACTGGCGGCAAAAATACCTGGTGGGCTGGATAAATGTCCTTGGCAGGCCGCATGTGGCCTGTGCGCCGCACTTTGAGGACCCCTCAAGTGATCCTCTTGCCTCAGCATCCCAGAATGCTAGGATTATAGGTGTGAGCCCCTGTACCTACCCCAAATCTCAGTTTTAAGTATCATTTATGTGCTGACAATCCCAAATTTATATCCCTAATTCAAACATGTTTCTGGGCTCAGACCTCCACTTAGACCAGATTAAGTGCCTTTTAAAATCAACACATAATACATGGCCCTGTGTTTTCATCAGCCATCTTCTTTGTTTTTTAAAATTTTAAAATAAGACCTAATCTTGCTTTCTCACCCAGGCTGGAGTGCAGTGGCACAATCATAGCTCATTATAGCCTTGAACACCTGTGCTCAAGCAATCCTCCCACTTCAGCCTTCCAAGTGGCAAAGACTACATGCATGAGTCACCATGCCCAGCTAATTTTTAAACTTTTTATTTTACTTTTTGTAAATTTTAAAATCTTAAAATTTTTCTGTAGAGACAGTGTCACATTGTGTTTGTTGCCCAGGCTTGTCTCTAATCCCTGGCCTCAGACAATTCTCCTGCTTCAGCCTCCCAAGGTGCTGGGAGTACAGGTGGTACCCCAGCACCTGGTAGAATTATTTTAAAATAAATTTCCTCCAGGTTAAATAAGTACACGAGTGAGAAGTAACAGCTGTTCTGATGTTAACAATTGTGATGGGGAGACTAGGTCAGTGAAGAAAAGGAAACTCTGCTAGGCTGTGGGTCCTACTTATTTGTGTGATTGGTTGAGAGAACTCTTGACTTTGAACAAGGAACTGAAGATAAGAACCTTTTATCTATTAGCATGAGTCCAGGGGGAGCTTAACACAGGGCTGTATGTATTACAACTATAGATAGCTTCCATACTTTGTTAGGGTATGTTAACTCAGGACTTGAGTGAGAAGATCTGGGAGATAGGTTGTCCATTATGTTCTACACAAGATGTTTATTTTTTATTTTATTAATTTATTTTTTGGGAGTCTCAGTGAGTTACGCTGGGTAAAGTACTGTGGCGTCACACAAGCTCACAACAACCTCAAACTCCAGGGCTCAAGCAATCCTATTTGCCTCAGCCTCCCAAGTAGTTGGGACTATAGGCGCCTGCCACAGCGCCTGGATAGTTAATGCCTGGCTAGTTTTTTTTTCTGTTTGTACTAGAGACAAAGTCTCAGATCTCGGTCAGGCTGGTCTTGAGCTCCTGAGCTCAAGCAATCCACCCAACTTGGCCTCTCAGAGTGCTAGGATTACAGGCCTGAGTCATCGTACCTGGCCAGAAAATGTTCATTTTTAATGACTTGATAAGAGTGCTTGTACAACTAGGCTTCAGAGGGTACAGATAAACAATTTTGCCTGTCCTTCATTTTTTCTAGCTAACTTAGATGTTTAGAATAATTCTCAAGTATATCTCAATAATTGTCTATGGTCATTCTAAAAAGTAGTATTCTGATCACAGACAGAATTATTAGTTGAAAGGCATGATAAGCATCTTAGCTTTCCCACAGTTCCAATTTAGATAAATATTTCTTTTTTAATTTCTTATTAGTATCTTAATATCCAACTTATAGCATGCTCTGTTTTTAGTTCTCTTGGAAAACTCTCTACCATGTAGAAAGGAAACATAAATAAAACAAAATATTTCCTTTGTACCCCTCACATTTCCCAGCATAGTACTCTGCATACACTAATTATTCAATGATTGTTGATAAATGAAATAATGAATTAATGAGTATTACATAAAGGAGGCAGCAACATTAAAAACAAATCTATTTTGTGACTTAAAAACTATATGCTGCTCATATTGAAATTGTGTAAGACAAAAAATATAGGGTGATATACCATCGGCATCACAACTATTGGAGGGCTAAATGAAAGAAGAGCAACATTCATGCATTAAAAAGGACCTTTATAAAAAAAGAACAGTGACATGAAAACTCCAGTTCATAAACTTTTAAAGTCAATTAAGGTTCTGCTTTAGTAGAGTGATTGTATAGATGATGAAGAGGAAATAAAGATATAAGATTCATCTGATTCAGTTGAATAGAGTATACGTGTAAAATACTGTAATAGATTTTTTAAAAGTATGAGATTATATGAGATGAAGATTAGTTACACAGGTACTGGGAATATAAGAAAATCTGATGTTTATATGTTAGTTTTGGAAGAGGATTGACATTTTACCATATTTTGTGATATTTAGATTTATCATGTAAGAAAATAACATGTCTAGTACTGGAGAGACTAATAGTTTCATTTTTATGCATTTATTCTGCCACTATTGATTCCCTATTAGTTTACATGGGGGAATGTTTAACATTTCATTCCTAAACATGTTTACAAGATTTTTTACCTGATTTTTTTGAAGGTTAGCTTCTTCTAAGAGTTGCATACTATTTCGGGCTCTTGTAATAGCCTCAAATTTCTCATTTTCTAATTCATTACACGTTGCCTGTAGGTCTCTGGTATGTTTTTCCAGGTGTGTTTTTTCTGCTCTTAATTGGTTGGCCTCTTGGATTTCCACACATAATCTAGAAATTAATCATCACATTGTGAAAGTTAAATATTTTTAAAGGGAAGGAGAAAAATAAGATATTTACTGAGCAACTATTATAGGACAGGCATTTTATAAGTCTTATACAGTACAAGTAACTTTTTGCATGTACCATTTCATTTGATCCTCACCATAGTTCTCTAAAGTAAGTTTTATTATCTCCATTTTAAAGAACAGCCATACTGAGAGAGGTAAAGCATTTGATTGAGGTCACATAGCTAAAGAGCAGGGGGTTGAGACTGAGGCTGAATATTGTGAGTCTAACTATGTTACACTTGGTATGATGTCACACTGTATTACATAGTTACATGGCAATGTTATAAGCAAATCCTTAAGAAATGAGTTGTTCTATACGTTTATATGGTCTTTCTTTTCTTTTTCTTTTTTGCTTGGCTCCCCATTCCTCTCTCTCTATCTCAGGCAACAGATGTTAATTTAGATACAATAATGTATATCTTTAAATATTTTTCTCCATGTTCATATAATCTCACACACATGTGCACACACATATATACGTGTATATACACATAAAAATGAATACAAATAAATACACAGTATATATACAGCTTTTCATAGGACTTTTTTTGTGTTATAAAAATTAAAACATTGTATAAACTCTTTTCTGTACTCGCTTGTCTCATTCAGTAATATCCTATAGAAAAGTCTGATGGCTATAACTTCATTTCACTGTTAATCTACATTTGCCTGACTACTACAGAGTTTAAGCATAAACTCTTACATGGATTTCGCTTTTTGAGTTTCCTCTTCATCTCCTCTGCACATATTTCCTGATCAGTTGTTTACCTTATTCATCCCTTTATAAGAACTCTGAGTATCAGAGGTATTAACTCTCTTCTGTCCTTTATGCTTGCAGATATTTTTCCAAACCTACTGTTTCCCTGTTGTCTACTGACTCGATTTCGGGGATATTTACCACACTAACAATCTGATACAGCTAAACTTGATAATTTTTTTCAATTTTTTTTATTTTAGTTTTTATAAAGATGGTCTCCTTCATCCATAGATTATTATTATTGTTATTATTTTATATATATGTATTTTTTTTTTGAGACAGCGTCTCAAGGTGTTGTCCTGGGTAGAGTGCCGTAACATCACAGCTCACAGAAACCTCAAACTCTTGGGCTTAAGTGATTCTCTTGCCTCAGCCTCCCAAGTAGCAGGGACCACAGGGGCCCACCACATACCTGGCTATTGTTATTGTTTTGGTGTTTGAATCCGGGCTGGATTGGAACTCACCACCTCTGTTGTACATGGCTGGTGCCCTAGCCACTTGAGCTACAGGCACCCAGCCCATCCATAGATTATTAATGTAATCTCCTAGATTTCCTCAAAAGATTGATACAACTTTATATTTTTACCTTTAAATCTTTAATCCATCTGGAATTTACTTCTGAATATGGTATAAGAGAGGAATCCAATGTAAGTTCCAGATTGATGGCCAGTTGTATGAATACCATTGAAATACTCTTGTTATCATCCCCCAAATACACAAATATCATAATTTACTTATGGATTATCATGTTTTATTGCCCTATTAGCCAAATCTATGCTCAACTCACATTGTTTAAAGTAGCGTTATTCTGATATTCTGATATTTTCCGGTAAGACATACTTCATACTTTTGTTATGTTCAGGCACTTCTTTATTCTAAGTGGTAGGAAAAGAATCATTCTATACACCTTCTCTCCTACTACCTACATCCAAATACTCCTCCTGCCACTGGAGTGGCTTATTTTCTCATGGTTTTGGTACTTGTGATAAAGTTGTGTTTAATCTGTGGGAATTCTGAGCAGCTTAACTTAGAAAAATGTTCAACTTATAAAAATGTTTATTTTAATTTATCATCAAGATGTTGATGATGAAGAGGATTTTACCAGAATATTTAGTCTGCCATTGTGTTATGGACTAGTCTGCACATTTATTATGAACCATTTTGTTCTTCTCCACATCTAGCCCGTGGTACTAAGCTGTCGGTCCACCCATATATTTGCCTCAAACCTTGAGAACAGACATTAGTGGTAAAATACATCTGCTATACCTGGCTTCTGTTCTTCCTATTGGACTTCACCTGAGTCCTGTGCTCCCAGGAAAACAGAGATGGCTAAAAACTCCACCCTTGTTTTCTAACCTCCCCCCAATCCTTTTGTATTCCAGAAAAGAATTAACAGCAAAAAAACAACTCTGCCCTCGCATATTCCAAGATAAGATACACCTCCATCCTTCCTCATAACTCCTCTAAGACTCACGCATGCCTCACTTGATAATCTGCCTATATAGAACCTCAGGCTCCTTCCTTTTCTTTGAAATATTCCTCACTAATGGACATTCTTCATACCGCAATAGCTTGAATAAAATCATCTCCTAAACTATCTCGTATATTTGATCTTTTACAGTACTAAAGAGTCCCTTAAACTATCCAACTAAATATTTAAAGGAAAGAAAATTTTAATTAAATTCTATTTTCAGTTACTTTCATATTACTCCCTTTCAAGCTCTCAAACACATATACACACATACACTCTATTATAGCCCAGTTTTTTAAACTATCTGCCTAGGAAGTAGATATTTGCTGAAGAAAAAGAGAAAGTGATCTGGATTCTAACTGAATGATGTATAAATCTCAATGTATTCTTTAGAAAATATGGGTGAAATTTCAAACATTAATTCAGGTTGATAGTAGACTCACACTGGTGAATAATTCTTTTTCCCTAAGATTTTAAGTAGGTGAATGATGGAAGTTAGAAGGCAGTAGGGGTGATTATACAATATAAGTACAAGATGCCTATCTAACAAGCTGCATTCTAAATTTTTACTTATCTTTTAAAAACCCTGTTTTTAAGTGTATCCATGGGTGAATTTTCCCTACTGAGGATAACGCAAAACAATGTAGTGAACATTTAAATGATATTTATATTTCAGAACATCCCTTGCATTCTTTAAAATAAATAAGTATAATATAGTTTAAAAACTTTTTTGTCAAGTATGGAGATGATTAGATGTCACCAGATACTGATCACCCCGGTACCCCAGAACCTAAAACACTGACAGGTATACAGTATACAGTAGGTGCTCAACATATGTTGAGTAAATAAAGCTTCACCTGTGTATATGGAAGTCCTTCTCAGGAGAGTCTTAAAAGATTTTTTTCTCCTGATAATGCATAGAAAATCATTTCTGGTCACACTGGCATATATTTCAGTCTTCCGCTAGACCTTTTCCCACTACTCTTGTTCAACAGGCATAGGACTAGGAGGTCCAAATGTGCTTTGCATATGCCTCCCTTATCCTGCCCAAAACAAAATTAATAAAAACTATTATAACTTTATTTCAGTTCTTTTATTTTCTTCTCACAATTTATCGATTCCTTCAATGTTCAAACTTATCCCCCTCTATTTTAGTCATGTTAAATCTTACAAGGTAAAACTCTTAGCAGAAAAAAAAGCATTTTAAAGTAGGGGGGGCAGGCATATATTGTCAACTTTATTACAACCAAATCAAATGAAAAAATTTTATTAGAACAAAATAAAATCATAAAGCACATGGAAAATGTCTGTTTCTTATTTTGTATTATTTTAACATGAGCCAATGTAAACACTTAAAGGAGTGCTTTGATAAAAATATAAAAATTACAAATATTGATATATACCCATCAATCTTTTAAAATCATTTTAGGAGCTATGATTTAAAAACTCAATCATTAAAGTGAAATTTGTGGGAAGGGAGATGAAAGAGATGAAGTAAATTTTTATCGTAAGCATAATGGATATCACTAACCCAGGAATACTCAACTGATCTATAAAACAAAATCTCTTTTTAGCACTGTGTTAAAATTACCTCCTTGTTTTAGAAAAGGACAAATATTTATTCTTTCTACCTAATACAAGGTCCACAATCTAGTTTCAAATCATGTCGCTCAGCTTTCACAAAGAAAAGAAATTTTTTAAAAAGAGCATCAAGTGAATCATTTTTACATATCAGTGTCCTACATTCAGTGGTTTGCAACTATGATGGTACTAGCATTTAAGATCCCTGGGGACATTCTGGTGGCTATAATGATAGGAGGTGCAATTAGAATCTAGTACATTTGGTTCCAGGAATGCTAAATATTCTGTAATTATTGGCACAGTTCTCAAACAACTAAGAACTAAGAAGTAAATAACTCAAAAGGCAGAACTGGTGGAAAAAACATGGCACCACCTACTGATCATCATGAGGGCAGAGATCAGTGATTGGAAAAGGGATTTGAAGGGCCACTGGAGGTAAGAATTCCCAAGAACACAAGGAAAGAAGAATACTGGGGAGCAGGAAGCACTAGCTCTCTTGGGCATAATTGGCATATGTCAGAGAAGTCTGTAGTCTGAAGATTTATCTTCAATCTTGTTGGTCTCTCGGGTCTCTCTCTCCTGGGAAACCAACAGGATTGAAGATAAATCTTTAGACTAAAGACTTCTCTGACATATGCCTATTATGCCCAAGAACCAGTCAGCTCTTGGAGCTAATCATTCTTACAAGGTTTATGGTTCATGATTCTCAGGAAACAATTTTTAAAAATAACATTCTTCACCTTTCTTTGACTTGTTTCAATGGTTTATTTCTACTGTAACTGCATTATTTGTAAGAGAATAGTATTACGGAGAAGTTGAGAGAGTAGCAAATTTCCTCTGACACTACTGATTTTAACTTTTTTTTGGAGATAGCGTCTTGCTTTGTTACCCGGGCATGATCATAGCTCAACACCAACCTTAAATGCCTGGGCTCATGTGATCTGCCTCGGACTCCTGAGTAGCTGGTATTACAGGGATACCATCACTCCTGGCTATTTTTCTATTTTTTATAGAGGTAGCATCTCTCTTTGTTGCTTAAGCTGGTCTCAAACTCCTGACCTCAAGCAATTCTCCCACTTCAGTTGCCTAATATGTTAGGCAGGATTACAGGCATGAGTCACTGTGTCTGGCATTTTAACTGGTTTTCAGAAGAAAGACATTAGACTTCTGAAGAAACTAGGTTCACTCCAAAATCTGTGGGGTGACCTCAAGAGAAATAAAAATAAAAGTGGGCTTTGTGCTGCAGTACTTAACACAAAAGCCATGATTATCAAAAGTTTTATTCCATTCCAAAAAAGTACTAGACTAAGTTTGGATCAAATGTTTGGTTCCAAATTTATGATTATAAATTAATATACTTAGTAAGGGTCTAAAAAACTCCTATTAAACAAATTATCTTTAAACATATGTTCAAAGTGTAATAATCTATTAATATAATTTTTTTTTTTTTTGAGACAGAGCCTCAAGCTGTCACCCTGGGTAGAGTGCCATGGCATCACAGCTCACAGCAACCTCCAACTCTTGGGCTCAAGCGAGTCTCCTGCCTCAGCCTCCCAAGTAGCTGGGACTACAGGCGCCCACCACAACACCTAGCTATTTTTTGGTTGCAGCCATCATTATTGTTTGGCGGGCCCGGGCTGGATTCAAACCCACCACCTTAGGTGTAGGTGGCTGGCGCCCTAGCCACTTGAGCCACAGGTGCCGAGCCTATTAATATAATTTTTAATAAATAATATCTATAAAATCAAAATTTAAACCTATGACCATAGTTTTGATTTAGTACTTATAAAATATATATTGAGTAAATATCACAAACTGAAACTCTATTGTGTAACATTTTGAAGTATATTGAAAGGCTAGATGTATTTCACAATTTACCTTGTTTCTAATTGTTTTATACTAGTTTGTAATTGCTGTACACGCCTATCTGATGCTTCCTCTCTTCCTTGGGCAGACATCATATCCTCCTCCTAGAAAATAAAAAAACTAGAAGCTTACTTTGAGTATGTGAAAATTTAGAACACCATCATATAACATAAAAAAGAAAAATAGTTCATGCTATAAAGTTGTTACGCTGCTAGATCTCTAACATGTAAGCTTAAAGAAGCAGTATGACTTTGGAAACAAAGCATTTGTATAACAAAAATGGGGGACTTCAATATTAATCCTATATTAGACAAACAATAATCAAGATAGTTAATGCACATAGGTTTCTGTCAATATTTCAAACTATTAATATTTCTATAGTGTAAGGCTAACAAACCAAGAGAGGGATTTCTATGCAGATAGTGTACATTTAGAACATGTTTCTTAACTATGTTATACTACTTCTCATTATCAAGCAAGATAATCACAGGGTCTCCTTTGATACAGTGTGATGGCTTGAAAATATTAACAGATTTTATTTGTATCATCTTTCTAAAAAAATTTCTTATTCATCCTGTCCTGCCTTCTTTTGTGTTAACAAATGTTCTTTATGATACCATTTTATTTTATTTTTTATTTATTTATTTTTTCTTGAGCCAGAGTCTCACTATGTTACCCTCAGTAGAGTACTGTGGCATCACAGCTCACAGAAACCTCAAACTCTTAGGCTCAAGCCATTCTTTTGCCTCAGCCTCCCAAGTAGCTGGGACTATAGGGGCCCACCACAGTGCCTGGCTATTTTTTTGTTGTTGTTGTTGTTATTGTTGCAGTTGTCATTGTTGTTTAAGCTGGCCTGGGCCAGTTTGGAACCTGCCAGTCTCGGTGTATATGGCGGGTGCCCTACACACTGAGCTATGGTGCTGCCCTGTGATACCATTTAAATTTTTTTTATTTTTTTCAAGATAGGGTCACTATGTTGCCCGGGCTGATCTTGAGCTCCCGAGAGTAAGTGATCCTCCTTCCTCAGTGTCCTGAGTAGCTGGGACTACAGGCATGTACAACTATCTAATTTAATGATGCCATTTAAATTCCTCTATTCCTTCTAGCTGTATTGCTTTGAACTTTTTTTTTTTTAGTGACTGCTGTAGATCTTTAATTTATCTTAATTAATTTAGAATATTTAATTAATTCAGAGAAAACACTGGAATCTTTCAACAATGTATTTCTATGAACTATCCCAGTTCTTAGTGCCACTGTTGTTGTATATTACATCTGAATACTTTACAAATCCATCAAATCTAGCATTATAGGTTCTTCTATAAGCAATCATGTCTTTTAAAGATATTAAAAGAAAAATATGTACATATGTTATTTCATAATTATCATTTCTGTTGCTTTTAATATCTTCCTATATCTGAGTTGCCATCTGGTGTCATTTCTTTTCAGCCTAAAGAATTTCCATCAGAATTTTTTTGAAATACAGGTCTGCTAGGGACAAATTCTCTCATTTTTTACTTGAAATGTAATGCCTTCATTTTTGAAATACAGTTTCTGAATATAGAATTCTTGGTGAGCATTTTTTTTCTTTACCATTTCAATATATTATTCCAGTGTTTTCTACTTCTGCAGTTTCCTGAGAAGTAGGTCATTAATCTTACTATTTTCCTGTTCAGATTATTTTTCTGTTGTTAGTTTCAAGTACTCTCTTTATAATTGATTATCAGGATCATCATGGTGCATTAAAAGTAATTTTGTGTTTATTCTACTTGGAGTTTGCTAAGATTAATGTTTTCCACCAAATTTAGGAGTTTTCAGACAAGATCAGGAGCATTCAGGGTGGTAAGGCCATAGACAGATTTAGAAAGTTTTCAAACACTATTTCTTTTCTTTTCTTTTTTTTTTTTT
>NW_003852488.1:6895729-6898565 GCF_000181295.1 Otolemur garnettii
AGGTGTATGTGGCTGGCGCCTTAGCCGCTTGAGCCACAGGCGCCGAGCCACAAACACTATTTCTTTAAATACTTTTTTCTACTTCCCTATGCCTTCCTTCCGCAATTCCAATCACACTTATATTGTTCTATAGGTCTCGCAGAAACTGGTCATATTTTTTCTATCTTTTAAATTCTCTTTTCTTTGGAAAGGGACATTTCTATTTATGCTTCAAGTTCACTGATTATTTCTTCTATCTTTTCAATCTATATTTTAGTTCAACTAATACAATTTTTATTTTAGTTGCTGTATTTTTAAGCTCTAGAATTCCTACTTTAAAAAATTTCTAGTTCTCAGCTCAGTGCTCATAGCTTAGTGAGTAGGGCACCAGCCACATACACCAAGGCTACCAGGTTTGAGCCTGGCCCAGACCTGCTAAACAAGGACAACTGCAACCAAAAAAATAGTTGGGTGGCGTTGCCTGTGGCTCAAAGGAGTAGGACGCCAGCCCCATATACTGGAGGGCCAAAAACTGTAAAAAACAAAAAATAGTCTGTGTGTGGTGGATGCCTATAGTCCCTCCCCTACTAGGGAGGCTGAGGCTAGAGAATCGCTTAAGCCCAAGAGTTTGAGGTTGCTATGAGCTGTGACGCCAGGGCATTCTACTCAGGGCAACATAGTAAGACTGTCTCAAAAAAATAAATTAAAAATATAAAATAATAAATTTCTAGTTCTCAAATACAATTCTCTATTTCTTCATTATGATTTTATATTACTCTAATTTAAAAATAGATTTTTAAAAAGTTTCTTGAAAATGATAGCTGATTTGAAGCCTCTGCCTGGTAAAGCTAACAACTGGATCTACTAAGAGTCAGTTTCTTTTGATTGCCTTCTCCAACCACCAGCGCACAAGTAGTTTCTATCTAGTAGTTTTAGTTGAAAACTGGATAATACAGATAATATATTGCAGTTACTGTGCATCCTGTTTTGTTGTTTTGAAGATGATGGCTTTTTAAAAAATTCAAGTAGGCAATTTTTCTTGTTTGGATTTGAAGTTTGAAATCTCTTTCTCCTACAGTATGAAGGAGCTGTTATCTGTAATTAGTGTTTATTGTTTTCCATTTTACATTCATAGCTAGGTCCCTAGAGCATTCCTTTGTGCCTATATAATTTGAGGATCAGTCAAGATTTGGGTAGAAGTAAGGTTCACACTTTTTGTGGTTTCCTTATTCCCAGAGATTCCCCTGTAATATTCTGCATTCTTGAAGCTTTGGGCGCTGTCCTCTGATAGTTCAAACAATAAGTCTTCAGTATTCAGGTTCTTGTATTGTATACTTTTCTGGCATGTACTCAATTATAAATAGTAGCAAACAAATAACTAGTTCTATATCTTTCTTACAAGAGCAGATTTCTCTCCTGTTTCTGTCTGCTTCTTCATTGTGTTCTCTGGGTTCCTTTCTCTACTCCCACATGTAGTTTAGTTGACAGGCATGGATTTGGTAAGAATTTATATTCAGAATTTGGCTCTCATTTTTTATGTGTTTCTCTTGCTGCTAGTACTTCTTCTTTGAATTTCCAACTGATTTTCTAGTCCTCAACTTTAATTTTGGTTACCTTAAATTCACATAAAGCTGTTGTTTTCTGAAGCCATAGCTGTGGGAGTTGAGAGAACCATCAAGTCCGAATACCAAAAACTAATAATCCTTATCTCTTTTACATCTTTCTGGTTTTCAGTGCTTTCCAATATTTTAAAAAATGTACCCAAGTTTTAAAATGGTTATCTATGGAAGAGTTCTTGTAATACTTTCACAAGCCTACCATTATTAGAAATCTGTAATTAACTTTTTATAGATATGGAAAAAAGGCTTCAAAGTAACACAGCTAGAACGTTTCTGAGCTAGAATGTTCAATAAATAGATTCATCTAAATCAAAGTCTGGCCTTTCCCTGACATTTTCCTTAAATCTTTTACATTTAAAAAGAACCAGAGTCTATTATGTCAAAAAATATTTTCATAAATAACATAAAATGCAGTATTAAGAGCCTCTCTTCTACCTACACATAACCAATAATCAAAACTTGATCTTGGCTTGGCACCCATAGAACAGTAGTTATGGTGCCAGCCACATACACAGAGGGTGGTGGGTTCAAACCTGGCTGACCTACTAAACAAACAATGACAACTGCAACAAAAAATAGCCAGGCAACATGGCAGGAGCTGTAGTCTCAGCTACTTGGGAGGCAGAAGCAAGAGAATCACTTAAGCCCAAGAGTTGGAGGTTGGTATGAGCTGTTGTGACACCACAGCACTCTACAGAGGGCAACACAGTGAGACTCTGTCTCAAAAAAAAAATAAAAAGCAAAAAAACTTGATCTTGAATATGCTTTTAAATGATGATGTGCTTAGGGATGAGTATGGTATTTAATAAATTAGGCTAAAAAGAATGGAAATAATTATTTTTTAAACAAGTTGTTTCTACTATTATAATTTAGCTTCTTGCTTTCATATTTTATATTTAGGGGCAATAAAATGAATAATTCAACTTCTAATAACCCTCTTTAACACATAATCCAAAATAAATTGACAATAAAATATATAGAAAAGACAGAGGCATCCAATTGTCTTACAAATGGAAAATACCTTCTTTTGCATCTGTCCCTGAAGATCTTCAGTCACTTTAGTTAATTCTTCTACTTTTGCTACTGCAATTCTCATATCTGTCTTGGCTTGCCTACAGAAAGAAAGTAAATTAATGAATATTGTTTTCACAGACCATAAAGAATAAAAAGTTAGATCTTAAAGTTGGAAGTTAGTACTAACTCTGTGTGCCTACAAATGGTTCTGAGGGGTAAATTCT
>NW_003852488.1:6898928-6899951 GCF_000181295.1 Otolemur garnettii
TGAGGGGTAAATTCTAAAAGATTTATTACTAACAAAATGCATGTGGAAGACAGTAAAGAGAAAAAAGTACAGCAGAATGAGAAGGGGTATAAAATAGGAGTCCTTAAGACTTTATCTGGATAAGTTATATTTTATGCTGAAATAATTTACTTCATGAAAAAGAACTTTATCATAATAAATTACCTAACCAGAGTTTGAGTGCACTAATAATAATATACTTATGTCTATAGTTTCTTGTATTTATAGAGAAATATTGCTGATTGGCACTTTTGTGAAAATGAACCTAAGCTTCAAAACATTGATCATTCCTTAAACACCAGAGGTTTATATTATGCAACCACTTAACATAATAAATTAAAATGTTTGTCTCATAATAATATAATTTTCATTTTCCTCAGAGACTATAGCAGAAAAAAATAGAAATAGACAAGTTTTTTGAACATTCTAACAGAATCAAGTAAGTTTCGATACCTTCTAGACTTCCCCATAGGAAATGATTTGAAAACAATATATGACTTTCTGTTTTTGTTTTTGTCTTGAGACAGAGTCTTACTCTGTTGCCCTGAGAAGACTGCTGTGGCATCTCAGCTCACAGCAACTTCAAACTTCTGGGCACAAGAATCCTCTGGCCTCAGCTTCCCTAGTAACTGGGACTACAGGCACCCACCACAATAACCTGAGTATTTTAAGAGACAGGGCTTCCCTCTTGCTCAGGCTGATCTTAAACTCCTGAGCTCAGACGATCCACCAGTCTGGGTCTCCCAGAATGCTAGGATTACAGGTGTGAGCCACCATGCCCAGACTATTGCCATTTGTAGGCACCTTCTTAAACAAACAAAAAAAATTATATGGCTGGGCGAGTTTGAGACTAGCCTGAGCAAGAGTGAGACCCCGTCTCTATTAAAAATAGAAAAACTGAGACAAGAGGATCACTTGAGCCTGAGTTGGATGGTGAGCTATGATGCCATGGCACTCTACCCAGGGGAATAGCTTGAGACTCTGTCTCAAAAAAAAAAAAAAAAA
>NW_003852488.1:6900704-6913489 GCF_000181295.1 Otolemur garnettii
CAAATGTTTATTAGCCATTCGTCTGTCTTCATCAGTGAAGGTTCTGTTCGTATCTCCTCCCAGCGGTACATGGGATTGTTTACTCTTTTTTTGTTGATTTTGAGTTCTCTATAGATTCTAGTTATCAACCTTTTGTCAGATTCATACCCTGCAAATATCTTTTCCCATTCCGAAGGTTGTTTTTTTTGCTTTATTTGTTGTGTCCTTAGCTGTGCAGAAGCTTTTTAGCTTAATTAAGTCCCATTTGTTAATTTTTGTTGCTGTTGTGATGGCTGCTGAAGTCTTTGTCATAAAATGTTTCCCCAGTCCAACATCATCAAGATTTTTCCCCACACTTTCTCCTAAGATTTTTATTGTTTCCTGTCTGGGATTTAAGTCTTTTCTCCATCTTGAGTCAATTTTAAGTGGTAAAAGGTGTGGGTCGAATTTCAGTCTTTTACATGTGGTTATCCAGTTCTCCCAATACCATTTGTTGAATAGGGATTCTTTTCCCCCACTGTAAGCTTTTGTTTGATTTATCAAAGATTAGAAGCAAGTAGAGATTGGTTTCATCTCTTGGTTTTCTAGTCTGTTCCATATATCCATGTCTCTAGTTTTGTGCCAATACCATGCTGTTTTGATTACTGTGGACTTATAATATAGTCTGGTAAGATGATGCCTCTTTCTTTGTTTTTATTACTAAGAATTGCCTTAGCTATCTATACAGGGTTTTTCTGGTTCCATATAAAACAAAATACCATTTTTTCTAGTTTTTCAAAATATCATGTTGGTATTTTAATGGGGATTGCATTTAATCTGTAGATTGCTTTGAGTGGAATAGACATTTTGACAATGTTGATTCTTCCCAGCCAAGAGCATGGTATGTTCTTCCATTTGCTGGTGTCTTCTACAATTTCTTGTCTTAGGGTTTTATAATAATTTATAACAATTTATAATCTCTTTGAATAGATCTTTCACCTCTTTTCTTAGGTATATTCTAAGCATTTCATTTTCTTTGAAGCTACCATGAAGGGAATTCTGTCTTTATTTGCTTCTCAATTTGGCTGCTATTGGCATATACAAAGGTTCCTGATGTGTGGACATTGATTTATACCCTGAGACATTACTGTATTTCCTGATCACTTCCAGGAGTTTTGTGGTTGAAGGAACAACATTTTAAGAAGAAAACTACTTTAGTATAGTAACTGGTCCTTATTTATTTCTTAACTATACTTTTAAGTATCTATTTAAATGTAAATCATGTTAGTTCTATTAAGCTTACAGAAATTATGTGATGCAAATTCGCAAGTAAATGTTAATTCACTTATTTTTGATTCTTTAATAGTACTTATAATTATGTTACTTATGTAGTTATAAATTTCCTGTAATTTCCTACATTTCCTAAGAAAATGTTCTGCTTTAAATAAACCAAGATTACAAAATATTATCAAACAAAAATGGATTTATTTCACTTACAAAAGGATTTACCAAATGATAAAACAAAAACTGCCTTATGTATGTAAAATATACTTTACGCTTTAAGGTAATTTCATGAAGATACCTATTATATAAATCAATAAATGGATATGTCAGTTCCATATACTTTAAAATGAAAAACTTAAAAGAATAAGATACTTAATTAGTAAGGATAACAAAGACTCAGAATAAGCATAGCAAGCACACTAATTTGGTTTTCTCACCTTCAGAAAAAATGTAATATTGCTTATACTACTTGTTTAATGAGATAGTATTTAAAAAGTATTAAATAATGGGACTGCTGAACAAATTAAAATAGATGATGAATATTAAATTACCCTGTAGACTGTATACAAATGTAAGGAAAAAAAAGAAAAATATATGGTTGAGATACAGAGGAAGTAAGCTGCAACATGAACAATAAGGGCAGGATCCAGTACTGTCACTAACTGAAATGTGGCTTAAGGCAATTGACTTGACCACACTGAGTTACTCAAAGACTTCATTTCCAACAATAGGTAATCTGAGAAGATTAGGATTAGATAATTTGACAAGATCAAAATTTTTACAATAGATTGTTTTCTCATTTCAATCTATTTTCCTAATGAGTCTACTAAATTTTCTCTCAAAAGAGCATTCCTTTTTCATTTCCATGGTCCCAACTTTAGTCTCATCATTATTTCCTAAAATAAATCAAGTAGATTTCAAACTCGTCTCTCCACTGCTGGTCTCTTTTTTAATTCATTGTTGATAATGCATCTTATTTGTTAAGAAAAAATTATCTAGTAATAAAAGTTACTAATGAACAATGATTTCTGGATCTCATCTCTTGCCAATTCCCCCTATGTGATTTACTTTCCAGACTACTCACTCACTATTTTCAAACCACATTCTTGTTTTGCTTTTCACATATTTGATTGAACTGGCCTTTTGCTTTTTTTTTGTTAAACTCCTCAATTTTTACCTAGTTTAAAAGTTTCTCTACCTTTAGGCCTTCATTAACTTCCCTTTGGCAAAAAAATCCTACAACCTTAAGCCAGGCTCAGTGGCTCACACCTGTAATCCTAGCAACATGGGAGGCCCGAGGGGGGAGGACTTAAGCTCAAGAGTTTGAGACTAGCCTGCGCTAGAGCAAGATCATTATCTCTACTAAAAATAGAAAAAAACTTAGCTGGGTATTGTGGCAAGCACCTGTAGTCACAGCTACTTGAGAGACTGAGGCAGAAGCATTGCTTGAACCCAGGAGTTTGAGGTTACTACAAGCTAAGCTGACACCACAGCACTCTAACCCCATCTACCACGTGATATTCTGTCTCAGAAAAACCAAAAAAGGCCCTATAACCTCAACCCTGTATAATACATAATACTTCATACGTTAATAAAGATCACACTGTGTTGTAATAAATGCTATAGGGATCCTCCTTTGTGGAGTTGCGAATTCATAAAAAAAAAAAATAGAATGTAAGATAATTAAAGGCCCAAATCCCATCTCATTAATTTTTAAACCCTCAGCAGATAGCATGCAACTTGGCACATAGTAGGCATAAATACATCATAAATGAATGAAAAAGAGGCTAAAAAGAGGGAGGAGAGATGTACCAGGACAGTTATATCTTAATGTTTTACTTAGATCTTGCACTCCAAATTTGATAATATGGAAAATTCTAGGAAAATAATTTTGTGAAAAATTCTTCCAAAAACATATTCCTTTGAAACAGAATCTCTTGCTACATAAGTAAAAAGAAAAAAGCCAGCCACTGGACTTAGATCAAATTTTAGATCACTTCGGGTAGTACAGACATTTTCACAATGTTGATTCTGCCAATCCATGAGCATAATATGTTTTTCCATCTGTTTACATCCTTTGTAATTTCCTTCCTCAGTAATTCATAGTTCTCCCTGTAGAGGTCTTTCACCTCTTAGTTAAATGTATTCCTAGATATTTTATTTTCTTTGTGGTTATTGGGAAAGGTATTGAGTCTTTAATTTGACATTCAGCTTAACTGTTGTTGACATATATGCTACTAATTTGTGTACAAGAATTTTGTAACCTGAGATTTTGCTGAATGTATTTACCAATTCCAGGAGTCTCTTAGCAGAATCTAAGATAATATCATCAGCAGTGAGTGACAATTTGAACTCTTCTATACCCATTTGAATACCCTCGATTTCCTTCTCTTGTCTATTGCTCTGGCTTAGACTTCAAACACAATGTTATTAGAAGTAGTTTGATAGCGGGCAACCTTGTCTGGTTACAGTTCCAAGTGGGAATGTTTACAATTTTACTCTGTTGCATATGATGTTGGCTATGGGTTAGTCGAATATGGCTTTTCTAATTCTGAAGTAAGTTTCCATTTATGCCTATTGCATCGAGTGTTCTTATCATAAAGGGTGTTGAATTTTGTCAAATGCTTTATTTTTTGAGACAGAGTCTCAGTTTGCTGCCTTAGGTAGAGTGTAGTGGTGTCACCTTAGCTCACTGCAACCTCACATTCCTAGTGTTAAATGTTCCTCCTGCCTCAGCCTCCCAAGTACATGGTACTATAGGTAGATGCCTTAACATCTGGGTATTTTTTTCTATTTTTAGTAGAGACAGGGTCTTGCTCAGGCTGGTCTTGGAGTTGATTTCTAATTTTATTCCACTGTGGTCTGAGAAGTTACATGGTATAATTTATATACATATTTTTTAATATTTGAGACATGTTTTATGGCTTAGGATATGATTAGTCTTAGAGAATGTTCCATGAGCTGATGAGAAGAACATACATTCAGTATTTTTGAGGTAGACTGTTCTATAAATGTCTGTTAGGCCCATTTGTTCCAGAGTTCTGTTTAAGTCCATTTTTTCCTTTATTTTCTGTTTGGAGGATCTGTCTCATTCTATCAGTAGGGTGTTGAGGTCCTCGGCTATTATATATAACACTGCTGTTTATCATTTTGTTTAGATACAGTAAGATTTGCTTTATAAATCTGGGTGCACCTATGTTAGGTGTGTAAATATTTAGAATTGCTTTATCTTCTTGTTGAATTGTTCTCGTTACCATTATATAATGACCATCTTTCTCTTTTTTACTTCTGTTGATTTGAAGACTATGTTACCTGCTATAAGAACTGCTATACCACCTTCTTTTAGTTTCCATTTGAATGGAGTATTTTTTTCATCCCTTTATCTTGAGTCTGAATGAGTCCTTGTAGGTTAGATGTGTTTCCTGGAGACAATAGATATTTGTATGTTTTAATCTACTCAGCCACCCTATGTGTCCTGAGTAGGTAGTTAAAGCAATTCACATTTATTGAAAAAATTGATAAGTGGAGGTGGATTTCTGTTCTTTCTGTTGAGTAGAACTTAATTGCTCTGTTTTATCTTTTGAGCCACTGTGGTGACCAGGCTTTGACCTTTAGTTTTTGGGGTGATTTTACACTGATAGGTGCCAAACGCTGATCCATATATGTATATACTGCAGGTCTGAGTCTTTTCTGCAGGGCAGAAATGGTTTTGGCAAATTCCCTCAGTATTTGTTTGTCTTGAAAAAGACTTAATTTCTCCATCAAATGTAAAATTTAGTTTTTCATGATACAAAATTCTAGGCTGGCAGTTGTTCTGTTTATGGAGTTTGAAGATGGAATGCTCTCTTTTCTTGGTAATAAGGTTTCTACTGAGAAGTCTGTTGCTATCCTGATGGGTTTTCCCTTGTAGGTCAGTTATTGTATGTGTCTAGTTTGTAGAATTTCCTCTTTCATTTTGACTTTTGCCAGATTGAATACTGTATGTCTTGGAGATTTCCTATTTGCTATGACTTTTTCCTGGGTTTGAAGAACATCTTATTACTAGGTATCTGTCAATTCTAAGGGGGTTTCCCACAATAATTCCCTCAAATAGACTTTTTATCCTTTTTGCACTTTCTATACCTATAATTCATTTGTTTGCTTCACACAGTCCCATCTCTAAGTGATTGTTTTGCCCTTATTGTTCTCTTCTCTGCCTCTTTAAATGATTGGGTTAGCTCAATAGCCTTGTCTTCAACCTCTGAGATTCTTTCTTCTCTTTGGTTTAATCTGTTGCTGAAACTTTCTGCTATGTTTTGAAAATCCCTGAATAACTCTTTCATTTCTTGGATTCTACTACATCCTTCCTTATTTTGTCAAGTTGTTCAGTGACTTTCTCATTCATTTCCTGAAAAATTTTTTGGACTTCCTTTTGTTGGTTTTCAACTTTCTCTTCAATTCCATTCATCTTATTTGCCATACACATTCTGAATTCCATTTCTGTTATTTTGACAATTCCCTTGTGGTTGGAATTTGCTGCTATAGCTCCATTGTGATTGCTAGGGGCTGTGGATCTGTTTGACTTTTTATGTTGCCAGGGTTCGTCTGCTGGTTTCTTCTCATCTGAGACTTCTTTTCTCAATTGAGGGCTAATATGTCTGCAGGACTCCTAATCTTTGCTGAGAACTCTCCAGATAGTTGTTCAAACTGGGAGCTGGGTGAGAACATCTTCCTTGAGGTTGATGTTGTAGGGATTGCTCACACAGGGTCTTCCCACTGAGGGAACTGCAGCAGCTAGATAAGGTTGTTATCAGTTCCTGGGTTGTGTGTGCTTGCTCAAAGCAGGACACAGTGTGCTGGTTCCCTGGCAGGGCCATGAACATTGGAGTTCTTCCAGCCCTGCTTTGGTGGTTGAGGCCCTGGGATGGAGTCTTTGTATCCAGGTGCAGTGCTGAAGACTTTGGGATGGTGTCTTAGACCTGACGGGAGTTCTTGAGGCACAGAGATGGAGACTCAGGGTCCAGTGTGAGAGCTTCAAAGCTGGACTGGGGAAGAGCTGGAAGCAGACCTACAGAGCAGGACTTTTGAGCCAGAGACGGGACATACAGATGGTGGGGTTGAAATGACCTGCCGGATGGGGTCAGGGCAAGGCAGGCGGCAGCAGAGAGTGCCGGAGGAGGGAATGGAGCCAGGGAAGGGGGCCATATGCTGTTTAACAGGTACAGGGATCATATGAATATCATATGGGTGGGCTGAGGTTGGCTCTGGCAACCCAGGAACTATATAGAGCTCTCCATACTCTGCTCAGGGACTGCCAAAGTAGTCACTCAAAGCTTGTCAGGTTAGAACCTATTATGTCCCAGCATGACAGTCTTTAAGTCAGGGCTGGGGTGGAGCTGGAAGCTGAAGAATGCATGTGGGAATACTTAAGGGAAGAGTCATATCTTGATGTGCTTGCACTATTAGTAATAATGATTTTATAAGTTTGAAACCAATATTCAATTATTGTTAGATTAGAAATAATATTAGGAATAGGGAACAGAGTCTGGACAAAGGGGGACAGTAATAGAGGATTGGTTCAGACACAATTTCTAGGCTTTGAGTGCAAAGCATGAGACTCTGTCACTTTAAGATTCTGAAGCCTGACATGTTAAATATTCCCCCTCCCCTCACAGCTGCCATACAGCAGCTCCCAGAAGGCCTTGAGGCCATTTTCTGATAGGGTGAGGCTGTGTGTTCCAGGAGAGTGATTTCACATTCAACTTTGTCCAACATAGGAAGACTTTGCTCCAGACCAGATAAGAAAGATCTCTTTTCTTCTGCCACTTTAATTGGGCCAGAGGAGTCTATCTGTTTGGACACAAGGCTGTCAGAGTATTAAAACATCATATCTGTGATGTGTGACTATGGGTTAGCTATGATTTGGTCCTTGAGTCAGCCTATAATTGGCTGCCTTATCAAGACTCTGTTTGTATTAAGACCATATACCTTAAAACAGTAAAAAGAAGCAAGTAAATCCATTCAATTAACATAATCAGTTGTAGAGTTAGTCTAGTTAGTAAAAATGCAAATGCAGCAAGAACCATGACGGGATTGTCTATCTTGTCTTCATGAGATTTATGATTGTAACACTGATGTATGAAATAAATACAGAGCTAGCCTGATACTCAAGGCGGCATACTGGAATCCTTATGAAGAGGGGTGTGCCACCTCCTGAATCCTTGCTGCTCTTAAAACTATCTCTTTGTCTTTGTCTATTATTTCTATATTAATTCTCTATAACTCTCATTAATAATAATTTTCTGACAGTCTCCCGCATCACCAGGCCACTAGGAAGAAAACTCACAGTGTGTTGAGGCTGGCTCCCAACAGAAGCAAAACCCCCCGAGCAAAGCTGCTGAGCCGGAAATAGTGCTGTGCAGTTTGCCCTATATGGAAGAGTCATATCTTGGGCAAGTGGTCCTCCAGCTCTCTAGCCTCCTATTGTTCTGTTGTGTGATCTTGTTGTATGTATCACCATATCACCATTTGTTTCCATACTAAATATCCCATGTTGCTTCTCTGTAATTTCATAATGCTGTATCAAGAAAGAACAATCTGTATGTAGGCAGCTGCCTGCACCTTTCACTCATTTCATTTAGAGCAGTGTGCTAGGAGGCTGCCTCTAATCTACCATTTTTTCCCCTTTATGCCACAATTGCTTCATCCACTTTTCGGTTGATAGGCACGTAGGTTGATTTCATAGTTTTGCAATTGTGAACTATATTAACATAAACAAACATACAATCGCAAGTATCTTTCATTGCATCTGAGCCAGTATCTACTTTTTTATTCTTTCCATGACTTTTCAATAATGGCCATTCTGACAGGTGCTATGGTGGTATCTTATAGTAGTTTTAATTTGTATTGCCACGATTAGTGATGTTGAGCTTTTTTTCATGTTTGGTGGTAATCTATCTTTTTTGAAAAGTGTCACATTTCATGTCATTTGCTCACTTTTTAATAGGAATGTTTGCTTTTTTCTTGCTGATTTGTTTAGTTCCTTGTGGATGTATAGTTTGTAATTATTTTTTTTTCATTCTGTAGGTTTTCCATTTATTCTATTTTTTCTTTTGTAATTAAGTACCATTTATATTAATTTTTTTTTTGGCCTTAGTCCGTATCCTTTGCCTAGACCATTGTCCAGAAGTTTTTCCTAGGTTTTCTTCTAGAATTTGTATAGTTTAAGGTCTCAGATTTAAGTCTTTTGATCAATCTTGAATTAATATTCTTATATGGTGAGAGAGAGGGATCCAGTTTCTGCATGAGGCTATCCAATTTTTTAGCATCATTTATTGAATAAGGCTTCCCTTCCCCTGTGTATGTCTTTGCTTTATTAAAGATCAGTTGACTATTGTTATTTGGCTACCTGGCTATTTGTAGATATTCTGGTTTATGTCCACTTTTTCTTTTTTTTGAGACAGAGTCTCACTATGTCACCTTCAGTAGAGTGCGGTAGCATCACAGTTCACAGCAACCTCAAACTCTTGGGCTTAAGTGATTCTCTTGCCTCAGCCTCCCAAGTAGCTGGGACTGTAGCCACTTGCCACAATGCTTGGCTATTTTTCTGTTGTAGTTGTCATTGTTGTTTTGCATGCCAGGGCCAGGTTCAAACCAACCAGTATAGTGTATGTGACAAGCGTCTGAACCACTGAGCAACAGGCACTGAGCCTATGTGTCTACTTTTATACCAGTACCACGCTGTTTTAGTTAACACAGCTTTGTAGTCAAGTAATGTAGCTCCTTTAGATTTGTTCTTTTGCTTAGAATTGCTTTGGGCATTTGGGCTTTTTTTGGTTCCATATTAATTTTAGGATTTTTTTCTCTAATTCTATAAAAAACAACGTGTGTCTTGATAGGACTTGCACTGAATCTATAGATTGCTTTGAGCAATATGGTCTTTTTATAATATTGATTCCTCTAATCCATGAGCATGGAATGCCTTTCCATTTGTTTCTGTCTTCCATGATTTTTAAAAAATCAGTGTTTTGTAGTTCTTATAGAGATCTTTCACCTGCCTGTTTAAGGATATTCCAGGTACTTGAATTTATTTATTTATTTATTTTTGAAACTACTGTAAATGGGATTGAGTTCTTGGTTTGATTTTCAATTTGATTATTATTGGTATATAGACATGCTACTGATTTCTGGGTGTTGATTTTGTAACCTGAGACTTTACTGAATTTATCAAATCTAGGAGTCTTTTGGGGGAGTCTTTAGAGTTTTCTAAGTATAAGATATATCATCATCAAACAGAGATAATTTGACTTCCTCTTTTCCAATTTGGATACCCTCTTGCCTGATGGCTCTGGCTATAAGCTCCAATATTATGAACAGATGTGATGAAAGTGCGTACCCTTGTATTGTTCCATTTCTCAAGGGAAATACTTTCAATTCTTCTCCATTCAGTATGATCTTGGCTGTGGGTTTGTCATATATGGCTTCTATTATTTTGAGGTATGTTACCTCTATGATTAGTTTCTAAAGGGTTTTTATCATGAAGGAAGCCTGGATTTTACTGAACAGTTTTTCTTCATTTAATTTTTAAAAATTCTTTTTACATGGTAAATCACATTTATTCATCTGCATATGTTGAACCATCCTTGCATTCCTGGGATGAAACCCATTGATCGTGATGCATGATCCTTTTGATGTGCTACTAGATTCAGCCTGCTGGCATTTTGTTGAGGATTTTTGCACCTATATTCATCAGGGGATTTAGCTTTTGGTCTTTTGTAATTGTTCTTTCCTCGTTTTGGTATCTGAGTCATACCAAAATTCCAGGAATTTATCCATTTCCTCTAGATTTTTTTAGTTTGTGTTCATAGAGATAGTCACAGTAATCTTGGATGATCTTTTGTATTTCTGTGGTATTGACTGTAATTCCTAAGTTCTTTTTCTTGTTGCACAATATCTTTTGCTTTTAAATAAAAGCTTAAAAGCTTTAAATGAGTATGCTCTTATGTGCAATCTTGTGAGTCTTATCAAATATTGTAAACTTGTAAAATCTTTAGAGGAATTAACAAAAATAATCCTAATTTTATTTCATAAAATAGCTCGAATAACTATTTATAGTATTTATGTGAAAATGTTTTAGATATATAGCTGCTTATGTATATAATTTTATTTTATTTACTTATTTTTTTGAGACAGAGTATCACTTTGTTGCCCTCAGCAGAGTGCCATCGCATAACTCACGGCAACCTCAAACTCTTGGGCTCAAGTGATTTTCTTGCCTCAGCCTCCCCACTACCCAGGACTACAGGTACCTGCCACAACACCTGGTTTTTAGAGGTGAGGTCTCACTCTTGCTCAGGCTGGTCTCAAACTTCTGAACTTGGGCAATCCAACCTCCTCAGCTTCCCAGAATGCTAGGATTACAGGCATGAGCCACTGTGCCTGGTCTTGTGTATATAATTTTATAAATGTCAAAAATAGTTTTGATTTTAGAAAGACCAATTTGATAAAAAGCTAATTGAATGTTAACTATTTTGATATCACAACTTATTTTATATTTGCTTCAAATAAATTTAAAAAGCACATTATTTCATTTTCAGGTATGCTTCCTTGTTAATCAATTACTTCCTTGTCAATTTTACATTTCTCAGAATTTTTATTAATGTAATTTTCATTACTTATGATATTAAAGAGATCTGAATTATATTTTTATAAAAATAATTTTTTTCTGCTAAACCAAGTATAAACAAGTATAACACAAAGGAGAATATGTAATACTAGATTTAAATATCAACATGGACAAAAATTAAAATGCTTTAATTATCAATAAGCTGTTTTGAGTTTTAACATCAAATATGGTGAGTCTATTATAAGATAAATTATATCTGTTTCTTTCTGTACTCTCATAGCAAGGAAATCCTAGCAGTGGTTATAATTTTTCTCACACATGAAAAAACAGTAAGATTCTGATAGTTCTTACTGATTTGATATATATTCTTAATCTTTTCCTCTTTAAAATAAAAGAAAAATGCATATAATATGTGTACTTTTGTATTTACCCAGTATAATAAAGCCAATTCATTTATGCTTAAACACTTAGAAAATTGTCAAACATAATTTTGGACAGTTCTAAATTTTAAAAATCACCATTGCTTTTAGGAAACTAAGGAAAGGTAAACTGGAATTCTCATTTCTTGTTTCCTTCCCAATCTTTAGTGGCAGTCTAATAATTAACTGATTCAAAAGATAGAAATGTTCTGAAGAAACTCTAAAAGCAATGGATATTACTCTCTCTCTCTGTGTATGTGTGTGTGTGTGTGTGTATATATATATATATATATTTTTTTTTTTTTTGTAGTTTTTAGCCAGGGCCGGGTTTGAACCCACCACCTCTGGTATATGGGGCTAGCGCCCTATTCCTTCAGCCACAGGCGCTGTCTGATATTACTCTATATATTAAGCTGTGAAAACTTTAAAAATAATGGCTATTCAGTCTTTAAATACTTAATTTGTATACAATTTATGCACAATTTAATTAAATTTAATTAAAAATCACATATACACTTTAAGGTAATACATTAATTCTAATTTATGCTAGAATATAATGTTCTATAATACTAGTAGTAATTCCATACTTTCTGTATATAAAAGTGAGCTTTTTGCAACTATATATATGCCTACACTGTTTGAAACTATGTATGTATAGTCTATCTAAAATTTAACCATTCAGAATGTCTAGAATTAGTACGTGGTCATCTCTCGAAAATACAGCTACTGTCTCAGATTTTATGAAATAAAAATACAGCTAACAAGTTACTTTTGTGTAAACAATGATTACAAATATACCATTAGAGTCATGTAGTTTGGGCAACATTAACAAAGTGGAGAAAATATTAATTCATATTCTATTATTAAGTAGATTATCCAAACCTCTTCTACAATGGGTAGCCTCAAAACATGTTTGTGCCTGAGATGCTTGAGACACTGTGGTAAAGTGGTACAAAGCACCAAGATAGGTAAAATATAGCAATCTTAAGGAGGTCCACAAAGCATACTTTAAGCAACATAAAAAATTAAAGCATTATGATTTAGAGTGGGTAGTACATTTGCATTTAGCTGAGAGAATATTGAAGTAGGAGGTATTTAAAATTAGAATTGGCAGTGGAATTATATATCTTACAAGCAAAGAGAAAGAGAAGGCTTCAGGAAAGAACAAGATAAGCACAAGTATAAAGGTAGGCAAGAGTAGGGCTTATTTAGGAAGATGAGAAATAAAATTGTAAAGACCATGAGAAAAAAAAAAGATTATAAAGGTTATGGAGACTACAATGTCAATGGCTTTAACTGACAAATAATCTGCATTAAATGAAAATGGGGCACTGCTCAAGCAACAGTATCAGAGTTGTACTTTAGAAATTTAAACTTGATATTTGTGAAAAAGAATGATCTAGAACAACAGTCTGTTTCTCTTTTTCTGATCAATATATCATGATAAATGGGCAAGAGTCAGGAAGGTCCAAATTAGAATGGTAACAACAGTGCTGAAAGAGATGACATAGATTTTACAA
>NW_003852488.1:6913753-6921736 GCF_000181295.1 Otolemur garnettii
GCACCATGAATATGGTCTGGACAAGTTGAGCTTCAAGTGCTGGTGGTTCTTTGTTTTGTTCTTTGTATGTTTGTTTTAGCTGTATTTCAGGGGCCCTAGAATTACTTTACTGAGCCTGTATGCAAACCATACTAAGCAATGTCAATCAAGCACCTATGTGAACTGTAACCATCCACTGAGCACTTACACTAAATATTAAATATACAGGCTTGGCACCTGTGGCTCAAGTGGCTAAGGCACCAGCACATACACCTCAGGTGGCAGGTCCGAATCCAGCCTGGGCCAGCCAAACAACAATGATGGTTGCAACCAAAAAACAGCCAGGCGTTGTGGCGGGCGCCTGTGGTCCCAGCTACTTGGGAGGCAGAGGCAGGAGACTCGCTTGAGCCCAGGAGTTGGAGGTTGCTGTGAGCTGTGATGCCACAGCACTCTACACAGGGGGACAGCTTGAGGATCCATCTCAAAAAAAAAAACTTAAATATACTAACCACCGTTGTCAACACCGGAAATGCAGTGGTAAACAGAGGAGATAAAGCCCCCACCCTCACAAAGTTCAAATGTTTAAACTGTAGTTGAGAGAAATAGACAATAAGTATGCAAACAAGTAAGAAAGATAATTTCAGAAAGTGATAATACTATGAGAAAATAATATAAAGCAATGGGAGGCTTTGGGAGGGATCATCAGGAATAGTCCATGGTACAAAAATATGAGCTAAAACCTAAAGGATGATGAAATCAACTTCAGAAAATTTAGTGTGGAAGATTATAGACAAAGAGAATTAACAATAAAAGAATATAAGAAAGATACTTACAGAAATGACAATTAACCTGAGATGTATCACAGAAAAGTGGAAGATGAAATCAGATAGGAAGGCAGAGGTCAGATCACATAAGTGCCTTTTGGGTATAGTAATAATTTTGGAATTCATTCCAATTGCTGTGAAAATCCACTGAAAAGTTTTAAGCAGGAAAGTAATATGATCTCTTTTATCCTTTTGGGGAGGCCACACATGCTGGTATGTGGAGCGTGAATAGCAGTAAAATAAGCATGAAAGCAGAGAAACTAGACAGAAGGCTACAGCAAACAAGAGATAGTGATGATCTGGGGTAGGGGTGATACTGGTGATGATTGGATTTGTAATAATCTGTATACAAAGCCAACATGACTGGGATGTGAAGGTAAAGCATAAGACAGCAATCACGCAAAATTCCTAGGTTTGATTATAGTATTCATCACTAAGATGGGGATGATCTGTACTCCTAACTTCAATCGTGGCAGTTCTATTTTTGTAAGTTTTATGTATTTGGACTGTATGTGTAAGATTTCTTTCTTTTTTAAAGGGGTCTACTGCTAAAATATGTTTGAAAACTGCTGACCTAGCAAATCAAGTTATGGAACTTAAAGTGATCAAGGGCAGAGGTATGTATTTGGAAAACATAAACATTTGGGCAGGGTAGATGTGATTATGTAAAGAGAGGGAGAAAATAGTGTAAAATGTTAGAAATTTGAAGAAATGTCTACTTTTAGTAGCTAGGATAAGGAAATAGGAAATGTAAAGGAAACAAGGAAATGGCCACAAAGGTCAGGGCATAAACACAAAAGACCTACTAGAGAAATGTTCAAGAAAGGAAGAAAAAGGATCAGTCAAGGAGAATCAACAATGAGTGAGAATGCAGAGACCAGTAATCTTGAGGAGAAGAAGAGAAGAGTTAGGGCTGAATCCAAACTGAAAGAAATTTCAAAGAGCAACTATAGCAAATAATGAAGAAATTCTTCTAAGCATGATCAAAGAACGGGAAGGAGAAAATAGTAATCTTGAGGAGTCATGAGACAAGTCCATACATTTGAGGTTTTAGAAGAATTCCGCAAAAGAGAAACTAAGACTTAAAATCAAAAAGAAACTAACTGATGGAACAAGATACAAGTAGCAGTGGAAAGGAGCTGGGATTTGCACATTCATGAGAAATGACGATACAACATAACCGGAGAGAAAGAAAGAAATGCTTCCTCTGGTCTTACAAATTACAGCTTCAACAACAAAGGTAAGCTGACTTCCTACACCTAAGGAGAGAAATAATCCACTGTCTATTTTTACAAAATTAATTCCAAAATCTACTAGCATGTGCTTTGCAAATATTATACATCCTACCTATATAGGTTGGATACTTAAGCAGAATGGAGGTAAGCAAATATAGTAAGTTATAGTACATTGCAACACTGCAAGAAGGATTTCCATTATGGAGATGAGGACGATAGAGTTCATGTAGTTAAGTGGCTAGCCCAAGTCAATCAACCAATAAGTAGCTTCTATGGTCTGAATGTTTGTGTCCTCTCAAATTCATATGTTGAAATACCATATGAATATAATTATTTTAGTTTATTTATTTATTTTTTTTTTGAGACAGAGCCTTACTAGGTTGCCCTCAGCAGAGTGCCATGGTGTCACAGCTCATAGCAACCTCAAACTCTTGGGCTTAAGCTTCTCTTGCTTCAGACTTCCAAGTAGCTGGGACTACAGGCGTCCGCCACAACGCCCAGCTATTTTTTATTGTAGTTATCACTGTTGTTTGGCTGGCACAGGCAGGGTTTGAACCCACCAGCCCTGGTGTATGTAGCTGGTGCCCTAGCTGCTCAGCTACAGGTGCTGAGCCATGAATATAATTCTTATAGAACCCTCAATGTAATACTATTAGAAGGTGGGGGTCTTTAGGGAATTGATTAGGTCACAATAGCAGAGCCCTCAAAAATGGGATTAATGGCTTTATAAAAGAGGTCTGAAGGAGCTTTGTTTGCCCCTTCCACCATGTCTTCATAGGTACTATCTGTAAATCAAAAACCACACCCTTACTAGAGACCAAATCTGTCAATGTCTCAATCCTGAACTTCCTATCCTCCAGAACTGTAAGAAATAGATTTCTGTTGTTTACAAGCTACCCAATCTATGGCATTTTGTTATAGTGCCCAAATAGACTAAGATAATGGCTGAGCCAGAAAACAAAACCAGAGCTGACTTCAGAGTTTTGGCTCTCTGTGTGACATATAACACAGAATAACGATAGATGTACAAATGCGAAGTGTTTGCAAAGGAAAGTTATAAATATCAATAAAACCATATTTTGAAACAAAACAGCTATTACAGGCAAAAGTTCTGAACAAAGTTGTTATGGATTTTGTTCTTGCCAAATCCCCTAAACAAATAATCTTAATTAACTATGGCTAAGGCTCCACTCTTAACTAATGTGTTAGAGAAGTCTAATACTCCTCCTGTCCCTTACAGATTAAAAGAGAAAGTTATACACATTTTTGAAGAAGGGTGACTGTAAGTATCCACTAAATAACACTGAAGTAAAACAGTGTAGAGAAATAGAAAATGACAGTAAAACCCTATTTCTTATCTTAAAACCTGTTTTATATGCTCAGAAAACTAGTTGCCAACACATAAGGAAATGTCTGGCAATTCTATGACTAAGCACATCTGCGCAGGGCCATTTCTCACATGGGATAGTTTCCAAGAGACACTATGAATCAAAACTAGTGATCCATGAATTCCAGATTTCCATACCATTTTTATAATAGGAGACACAATATTATTCAAATTGGAACATGAAACATCTGAGAAAAATCTGTTATCTCAGTTAAAATAAAACTATTACCTGGCAAAAGTATGTGGTATTTAAAAAATAAGATAGTATGGAAAAATTATCAGCACATACGTTTTTAAAGGAAAAAGTATTCATTTCTAAAAGATAAAAGCAAACATAATGAAACACATAGACTGTGATTTACAGAATTTCCCTTTTCACATTTAAAGCAATACAGTATTAGCAAGAATTGCATTCCTGGCTGGGCATAACCCTAGAGATGGAAGGATTCTTAAACTCAGGAGTTTAAGACCAGCCTGACCAAGAGTGAGACCCTGTCTCTACTAAAATAGACAATAAAGGCTAGGTGTTGTGGCAGGTGCCTGTAGTCCCAGCTACTTGGGAGGTTGAAGCAGGAAGATTGCTTGAACCCAGGAATCTGAGGTTGCTGTGAGCTAGGCTGATATCACAGGACTCTAGTGTGGGCAAAATAGTGAGACTGTCTCAAAAACAACAAAAAAGAAATACATTCTTTTCACATCAGCTCTTTTGTTCTTCCATAAAACCATTTATATATAAATATTTCACTGTCGCATTTTAAATACTTCTTAGATTTTATTTTTCATATTTAAATATAGAGAGAACATTAAAAATATTTTTAAATTCCTCTATCACCCATTCAAAACTTGAAATGAGGCCAGGTGTGGTGGCTCACGCCTGTTATCCTAGCACTCTGGGAGGCCTATGCGGGTGGATAGCTTGAGCTCATGATTTGAGACCAGCCTGAACAAAAAAGCGAGATGCTCATCTCTACCAAAAACAGAAAAAAAACTGAGGCAAGAGGATCTCTTGAGCCCAAGATTGGAGGCTGCTGTGAGCTATGACACCATGGTACTCTACCCAGGGTGAGTTTGAGCCTCTGTCTCAAAAAAGCAAAAACTAAACAAACAAACACAAAAAACAACTTTGCAATGATTAACAATAAAAACATTTAAAATTCATTATAATGGCTGAGTGTGGTGGCTCACACCTAAAATCCTAGCACTTTGGAAGGTCAAGGCTGAAGCATTGCTGAACTCAGGAGTTCAAGAACAGCCTGAGCAAGAGCAAGATCTGATCACTACAAAAAATAGAAAAACTGGAAAAACGGGATAGAAATGGACTCTATGAAGCCAAAGATGGGGAGCTGAGCCAAGAAAGAAAGAAGTTCAGCAAGCTGTAACTCCAAGGAAGAGCATCCAAGAAAACAAATTATAGGCACAAAGCCTATCAACCACAGGACAGGACACCCATCTCCTAAGCAGGGGGCCTGCCGCAGGCTATCTGCAAACAAGCAGGGAACAAAAGACCTCTCATTTTACCTCACTAGAGAGAGTTGCTAAACTCCAGGTCTCTTTCTCCAGGGAGGTCCCACTCATGAACCTAGACACTACCTCGCCAGGTATAAAACTGAACAGATATTTTCCCTCACAAGTCCAAACTCCCTGTCCACCCTTCCCTCCTCGTAAGGTGGTCTGAAGTTCTGCCCTTTGCAGAGCACAAAGAGTTTGGTTTTGTCCTGAGAAAACAGGGCATACTGTGGACCACCAACCATCAGGATGCAGTCTGTAACTAACAGGGAAGAAAGAGGACGTGGGAAAAAAGGGACACTCGGTAGGAGGAGGAGCAGTCCCCTGGTTATGACTATGCCCAGCCAGTGGCAGTGTTGACCCTCAGTTCAGGCTATGTCTGGCAGGACGGGGTACAGAACCCCCAGCTCTGACAGCACCCACAGCAGGAGAGTGGTTGCCCTGTGTTGACTGAGTTTGGCATACAGGCTGGTTCTCAGTCCTTGCTGGGCCTGAGAGCAGTGGCTTGATAAGTGTAGACCGTGACCTGAGGGCAAGGACGTGGTCCCTGATTCCAACAGAACCCTGGAACAGTGGCTTACTGGGTGTGAACCAAGACCTTAGGGCTAGGTCATGGTCCACTGTCTCCAGTAGGGCTGGCGAGCAGAGGCTTACCAGGTGAGTACTGAGACCTGCCAGCAGAGTGCGGTGCCCTGACTCTAACAGAGCCTGCAAACAGAGGCTTGCCAGGCAGTGGACTGAGACTGGCAGGTGGGGGTGTGGTTCCCTGACGCCAACTGGTCTGGCAAGCAGAGGCTGTGTGTGGACTGAGGCCAGAGGGAGGGGCTGGTGCCCTGACTCCAACAGAGCCTGCGAACAGAGGCTTGCCAGGCAATGGATTGAGACTGGCAGGTGGGGGCTGGTCTCCTGACTCCAACTGGTCTGGCAAGCAAAAGCTAGCTGGATGTGGACTGAGACCAGTGGGTGGGGACATGGCCCCTGGCTCCAGCTGGGCCTGTGAGCAGAGAAATGGACAACAGTGTGGACTGAGTCTGACAGACAGGAGTGTGGATTCCTGGCTCCAATTGTGCTATTGGAGACCCTTGAATCCCTCTCTGCTGGCCAGGGTTTGCACTGCCTGAGACAACTTGGATGGAACCTCTGTCTGAGGCTGTCCACTTCGGGACATTCTGAGGTTGACCTTCGAAGTTCTGTAATGGAAAAGAACTGAGGGTAGGGGCTGGGTCCCACAACTGTTTGTATCTCTTCACAGTCAAGATTTAAACCTAATATGATGGTTTCTTAGGATAGGGTAAAGGTTGCCTGATATCAAAACAGAGATAGCTTGTGCTATTTCACCAAGTAGGTCCTCAGAATCTCCGGATAAAACTCTGAAAGGGGCCTCTGTAAGGATGTAGGAGATAAGCCACAATTACAGAGCCTAGAACTTTGGTAAGCAGCTATCTCTAGGACTTGGGAACCCCAATTCAATCTCACCCTACCAGTTCTAATAATCAAACCATGGAAAATAAACATGGTGCAGACCCAACAGAAGAACTCTGGCAACATGAATAACCAGAGTAGATCACCCCACCCCAAGAAATGACAAAGGAGATACAACTGAAGATGCTATGCATAGACAAATGGCAGCAATGTCAAAAATCGAATTCAGAATATGGATTGCAAATAAGATAAATAGAATGGAAGAAAAGATAGAAATTGAATTCCAAAGAGTAGTTCTAAAGTTGTTTCAAGAAATTAATAAATTCAAAGCTCAAGTCACCAAAGATATGGAAATAATGAGAAAAGAGATAGCAGAGATCAAGGAAACGAAAATGTTGAAGAGCTCCAAAATACAGTAGAATCCCTCAGTAATAGAGTTGATCAGGCAGAAGAAGGGATCTCTGAAACTGAAGACAAAACTTTTGAATGTTCCCAAACACTCAAAGAGGCAGACAAACAGAGAGCAAAATCTGATCATTCCCTGAGAGAGTTGTGGGATCACTCCAAAAGATCAAACATTTGTCTTATAGGAATTCCCAAAGGAGAAGAGGATGGTCTTAAAGGTACAGAGGCTCTACTGCAAGAGATTTTGGAGGAGAATTTCCCAAGCATTGCAAGAGATACAGAACTTCAGATAGCAGACAGATTCAGAACCCCAACAAGACTCAATCCAAATAAAGCATATACTAGACACATTGTGATTAACTTTGCCAAAGTTAAGATGTAGGAGAAAATTCTGCAAGCAGCCAGATGTAAGAAAAGTACCATCTACAAAGGAAGAAATACGAGAATGACTGCAGATCTCTCAGCTGAAACATTTCAAGCCAGGAGAAGATGGTCATCAACCTTCAGTCTCCTAAAGGACAACAACTTCCAGCCCAGGATTCTCTATCCAGCTAAACTGAGTTTCATTTGTGATGGAGAAATCAAACACTTTAATGACATAGACATGTTGAAGAAATGTTTCTGTAACTAAACCAGCTCTCCAGGATATTCTCAGACCCATCCTCCACAATGACCAGCGCAATGTTCTACTTCCAAAGTAAACTCACCCAGAAATTTTTGAATAAAACCCAACTTTCACAGTGGTGAAAGGACTAAAAATGTCCACTGGACATCTGAAAATCATGAGACTGAAAACACAACCAGGCTTATCAATTCTCTCAATTAATGTGAATGGTTTAAATTGTCCTCTAAAGAGGCACAGGCTGGCTGACTGGATATATAAACTTAGACCAGGTATCTGCTGTATACAAGAATCTCACCTTACCTCAAAGGATAAAAATAGACTCCAGGTGAAGGAATGGACTTGTATAATACAGGCAAATGGAAACCAGAAAAAAGCAGGGGTTGCAATTTTAATAGCAGACATAATTGGCTTTAAACCAACAAAGATAACGATAAGGAAGATCACTACATATTCATCAAGGGAAACATGAAGAGATTTCGATAATTAACATTTATCCACCCTACCAGAATGCTCCTCAATTCATAACACAGACCCGAATGGATATAAACAACTTGAAATCTTCCTGCACTATAATACTTGGAGATTTTAACACCCCTTTGA
>NW_003852488.1:6922851-6925458 GCF_000181295.1 Otolemur garnettii
GATGCAAAAATATTCAATAAGATCTTAGCAAACAGAATTCAACAACACATCAAAAAAATTATACACCGTGATCAAGTTGGCTTTCTTTATTCCAGGGTTACAGGGTTGGTTCAACATACGCAAATCTATAAATATAATACATCACATCAATAAAATAAAAAACAAAGACCATATGATTCTCTCAATTGATGGAGAAAAAGCCTTTGATAATATACAACATCTTTTCATGATCAGAATTCTTTTTTTTGAGATAGCCTCAGGCTGTCACCCTGGGTAGAATGCAGTGGCATCACAGCTCACAGCAACCTCCAACTCCTAGGCTCAAGCAAGTCTCCTGCCTCCACCTCCCAAGTAGCTGGGACTACAGGCGCCTGCCACAACACCCAGCTATTTTTTGGTTGCTATTTTGTTGTTCGGTGGGCCGGGCTGGATTTGAACCCGCCAGCTCAGGTGTATGTGGCTGGTGCCTTAGCTGCTTGAGTCACAGGCGCAGAGCCCATCATCAGAATTCTTAAGAAAATAGGCATAGAAGGGACATTTCTTAAACTAATAGACACCATCTACAGTAAACCCACAGTCAATATCATTTTGAATGCTATAAAATTGAAAACATTTCTACTCAGATCAGAAACGAGTCAAGGATGCCACTGTCTTCAGTGCTATTCAACATAGTAGAGGAAGCCTTAGCCTCTGCAATCAGGCAAGAGAAGGTGATCAGGGGTTTCCAAATAGGGTCAGAGGAGATCAAACTCTCACTCTTCACTGATGATATGATCCTATACCTGGAAAATCCCAGGAACTCAACTTTAAAACTCTTAGAAGTGATCAAGGAATACATCAGCATCTCAGGATACAAAATCAATACTTATAAGTCAGTAGCTTTTATATATGCCAAAAATAGTCAAGCTGAAAAAACAATCAAGGACTCTATTCCTTTTACAACAGTGCTAAAGAAGATGAAATATCTGGGAATTTACCTAACAAAGGCTGCGGAAGAGATCTCTATAACAAGAACTATGAAACTCTGAGAAAAGAGTTGAAGATGTTAACAAATGGAAAAATATACCATGCTCATGGCCAGGAATAATCAACATTGTTAAAATGTCCATATTACCCAAAGCAATCTACAGATTTAATGCAATCCCTATTAAAGGAATTGTCATACTTTAAACAATTTGAAAAAATAGTACTTTGTTTTGTATAGAATAAGAAAAAACCTCGAATAGCAAATACATTACTCAGAAATAAGAACAAATCAGGAGGAATCACATCACCAGACTTCAGGCTATGCTATAAATCTATAGTGATCAAAACAACATGGTACTGGCACAAAACAGAGTGGTAGATTTATGGAACAGAATAGAGAACCAAGAGATGAATGAACCACACTGCTTATCACCATTTGATCTTTAACAAGCTTATCAAAAATATTCAGTGGAGGAAAAACTCCCTACTTAACAAATGGTGCTGGGTGAACTGGCTGGTGGCTTACAGAAGACTGAAACTGGACCCCCACCTTTCACCAGTAACAAAAATTGATTCTCACTGGATAAAAGATTTAAACTTAAGACATAAAACTACAAAAATACTAGAAGAGAGTGCAGGGAAAATACTTAAAGAAATTGGCCTGGGACAATATTTTATGAGGAAGACCCCTCGGGCAATTGAAGCAACACCAAAAATACATTACTGGGATCTGAACAAACTAAAAAGCTTTTGCACAGCCAAGAGTACAGTAAGTAAAGCAAACAGACAACCTTCAGAATGGGAGATTTTTGCAGGTTATGCTTCTGACAAAGGTCTGATAACTAGAATCTACAGAGAACTCAAACTAATCAATAAGAAAAGAATAAATAACCCCATTTCTATGTAGGCAAGCAACTTGAACAGAAAATTCTCTGATGAAGACAGGCACATGGCCTACAGACACACAAAAAAATGCTTATCATCCTTAATCATCAGAGAAATGAAAATCAAAGCCACTTTGAGATATCATCTAACTCCAATAAGATTAGCCCACATCACAAAATCCCAAAACTATAGATGGTGGCATGGATGCGGAGAGAAAGGAATGCTTCTACACTGCTGGTGGGAATACAAGCTAATATGGCCTTTTGGGAAAGAAGTTTGGAGAACACTCAAGGAACTAAAAGTAGACCTACCCTTCAATCCTACAATTCCTCTACTAGGTATATACCCAGATGATCAAAATTATTTTACAACAAAGACATTTGTACCAGAATGTTTATTACAGCCTAATTCATAATAGCCAAGACATAGAAACAAACCAAGTGCCCATCAACCCAAGAATGGATTAACAAATTGTGGCATATGTACACCATGGAATACTATGTAGCCATAAAAAGGTAAAGACTTCACATTTTTTATGTTTACCTGGATGGAGCTGGAAATATTCTTCTTAGTAATGTATCTCAAGAATAATAAAAAAAAAGTATCCAATGTACTCAATACTAGTATGAAATCAATATATAACCACCTACACACTCATATGAATGGCAAAACATAACTATGGTCCAGAAAGTAGAAGGGAAGAGGAGAGAGAGAGGGGAGGGGAGGGGAAATAGAGGAGGAGGGAGGGTTTTGGGG
>NW_003852488.1:6926077-6929375 GCF_000181295.1 Otolemur garnettii
ACCACTGCTCTCTAGCTGGGGTGACAGAGAGAGGCCCTGTCTCAATAAAGACCCTGTCTCAGAAAAAGGTCATAGCTTTCTTATAGGTTGTGTTGATAATGGAAAACACTGGAAATATTTTAATTCATTGTGTAAAGCTTCTATTAATTATATTGATGATGATTTTTTTTCAGGTCTATTTTTTGAAAATCAAACCAGTAAGTGGTCACACATTTCTACAGAAGTGAGAAATGTAATTTTTCTAAATAACAACAGTCCAAGAAAACAATTATGCCCCTTTAAGATAAAAGAGCAAAGGGCAAATATAGAAAACCCATATAATTAAATGAGTTAGCTTTATCTTTCCCCCAAATCCAATTTAATTATTTAAGTGACTGACTTAATTACTCAAAAAATATTTTTTGAGCGCCTGCCATGTGTCTAGCACTGTGCTAGATGATACCCAGATAAAGATCACCAACTCATGATCCATACCTTCCAGCAGCTTCAAGAGCAGTGAAGAGAGTTTGTATACAGTTAAGCACAATAAAAGTGTTAAAAATGACATAACATGTATATGTATAATAGACAATTGAGACTCGAAGGAAGAAGGCATGTTTGATACTACCTGGGGAAGAAGAAAAGGCTTCAGAAAAACATTTGTAGAAGATGTAACTCTTTGCGCTAAACTTTGAAAGCTAAAAGAATATTTGTCAGGGAAGGGCATTTTAAGCAGCCTGAAGAATGTCAGGAAAAGTAGAGAGTTATGAAATAGCATGGCTTAATTTGGGAAACTAAAAAAGTTCAAAAATTAAAGTGAGGAGTGACAAGATAAACAGCTAAGTAGCTAGGGGTCAGATCATAGAAGACTCTACGCCATGCCGAGTAATTTGGATTATATCCTGTAGGGAAATTTAGTAGCCATCGAAGGGGACTGACATGATCAGATTTCATTTTAGAAAGATCACTTTGATGACAGAATGAAAAAGGAAGATGGGGATGGTAAGCTAATTTGGAGGTTACTGCTGTAGCTCAAATAAGATGGGCTGAGCAAAAGTAGTAATAATATAGTATGGAGAAGCAAAGGATCAAAGAGACATTTATATGGTGGAGCTGGGATAGAAAAGAATTTATGATGCCTCCTAGTTTTCTGAATCAGGAATTGGATGGTACAATTCACAAGTACAGAGAAAAGATTCAGGAGACGTGAGGATAAGCTCCGTTTACAGCCTGTTGTGTTTCCAGTGCTTCTGAACCATTTGGGTGGAGAGAAGCAGGAGAACCCTGTGCTAGAAAAATTTAGTGAGATCTCCTCATTAGAAACTACTGAAACCACAAAAGTACACATGAGATGAAATGGGCCAAATTAGATGCTTTGGAGGCTGTGATATCCAACTTATTAAACTTACTAAAGACTATTTCTACCTTCAGAGCACAGATATACATTTCTAACTTTGTAACAAATATAAGATAAAGTGATTGACAAGTTACAGATTCTTTATATGAATATAATATCTGTGTCTGTTATAAGACCATTTCTTATTGGCTAAAATTATTTTTAACAAATATTCTGATGATGCCACTCTGCTGAGAAGTTAATACAGACCCTTATACAAATGTTTCAGTCACTCTTTACAGTATGTCCTTTCATAAAGATAATACTGATTCCAGAGGTGGGGAATCTGCAGCCTTAAGGCCACAAGTAGCCTTCTGGATACCTAAGGGAGGCCTGTTGACGGAATCCAAATTTTACAAAAGAAAATCTTCTAATAAAGTCTTTGATTCAAAGATTTTACAAGGTATGTGTAAAATATGAGCACACGTGACTTGGAAAATAATCATCTCCATAACCCAGCCATATATATGTTATAAATAAATATACAAAAAAGTCCCTAATGAGAAACAGTATACATTTTCAGTTTAAATTAGTAAATACTGAATAGACCCACAAGAATGGAACAGTAAAAATCTGGTAGAATGAATGAGCAAATTCTCTCTAGAAAAGAGAAATTTTAAAGGCAAAAAGGAAAGAACCACACATTTCTCTACAAGAAAGAACAAAATAACTACTCTGAGCAGTTTATACACATATAACTGGAGGGATGGAGGAGATTAAGTGAATGAAGATTCTGAAGAAAAGAAGGATGAAGAGTTTTACCTGCTCTGATAGGATGTCACCAAAAATTCTCAAAAAGAAAAATGATAAAAGCTTTAATTATAAATTTACATGACTTTAATTTTTTGTATCACATTATCAGACAACAAATGAAAATAATGTTTCAGTATTTAAGTACAAACTTAAACAACTCTAGTGTTCAAAGAGTTTCTAAGTTAGTTATTCTTGGCATGGTTATAAAGAGCATCTCAAAACCCAAATTCTGGTAATGTCAATATGCCCATCATTCAGAATCTGTCAAACTTGAAAGCAACACCCTCTTCCCTAAAAGAAGCATCTGCTTATCCTTATGTTCCTTCAAATCTGTGGCAGGAAAAGCAAGTATAGTTTTATGTATACTTGCTGATCTGCTTAATGTTAAGCTATGAAATACTGTCAGTAAATATTATGGCAAAGTTGCTCATGGACAATTAAACATTTAAGACCTTTTAAACTCTAGAAAACTGCAACTGGTTTAATCAATCCCTAATCTCAATTTATAATCTCCAGGCCCAAATGTTCACAAGCCAAATGAATCTTATCTACATAGACATTAAACAACAACACATCCAGGTGGCGCCTATGGCTCAGTGGGTAGGGCGCTGGCCCCATATATCAAGGGTGGTAGGTTCGAACCTGGCCCCGGCCAAACTGCAACAAAACAATAGTTGGGCATTGTGGCTACTTGGGAGGCTGAGGCAAGAGAATTGCCTAAGCCCAGGAATTGGAGATTGCTGTGAGCTGTGACACTACAGCACTCTACCAAGGGCAATAAAATGAGACTCTGTCTCTTAAAAAAAAAAAAAAACCACAGTGGCACCTGTGGCTCAAAGGAGCAGGACGCTGGTCCCATATGCCAGAGTTGGCAGGTTCAAACCCAGCCCTGGCCAAAAACTGCAGAAACAACAACAACAACAACAACATATCCACTCATAATCCTTTCTTTCTCTATCAACTCTCATACTTGACTTTTATTGGCTGTGAATACTCTCAGAGAGCCAGGCTTAACAGCTAAGTAGATTAGTGATTACAAGATCTGAGTTCTAATCGGACTTTTCCATGAATTTCTTGTGTAACCATGGACAAGACAACTAGTTTCTGAACCTTTGGTTCAGTTTGGTTTCTTCTATTAAAATTAGGAAGCTAAACTAGCTAAACGTTAAG
>NW_003852488.1:6931407-6934228 GCF_000181295.1 Otolemur garnettii
TTATTTATGTATTTAATTTTTTAGACATAGTTTTCTTCTGTTGCCCTGGTTACAGTGCAGTGGTGTCATCATAGTTCACTGCAACCTCAAACTCCCATGTTCAAGTGATCTTCCTGCCTCAGCTCCCCAAGCAGCTGGACTACAGGCAAGTGACACCAAGCTGAGCTCCTTTTTCATATTTTTTTTTTAGTAGAGACAGGGTCTCCCTCTTGCCCAAAGCTGGTCTCTGTCTCCTGACCACAAGTGATCCTCCTGCATCAACCTACTAAACACAAGTGGGGAAATTGTTTAGCAAAGTAATCATTCATAAGTAAACATTAAATTCTAAAGAGACTCTCAAGTTGAAGCCGCTGGCCCATTAGCTACTTGCAGCAAGACCACTACTTTTAAGGTTTTCACACTGTCACAAGATTGCTCTTCTAATGGAATAATACCCTGTAGCTTCTTTCAGATGCTATAAGTGGCATGATGTCATTACATAAGGCCTAGGCTTAGCACTATTTCTGGGCCCACTGTATGTGTTCTTGCAATGCTAACCTGTTGCTTTTTTTTTTTAATCAAAAGGATGGTACCTGCTTTTTCTAACCAGTTTTCTCTTTCAAGTCCTTCACCTTGTTCTTGAATGACATTTTATCCTTTGGAAAGAACAAAGCTGTGATGTACTATTATCTGTATCACCTGAGTGTCTGTTCTTGTCACAGATGTATTAGGGGATGTTAGATAAATTCATTTCTATACTAAATTTCTTCCCCCCGCCCAAATAGATTGAAAAGAGACAAAATAGAAGCAAGAGGACCAGTAAAGAGGTTATTGCAGTAACCCAGGCAAAAAAATGATGTTGATTAGGATTGTGATGGTAACAGTGGGAGATGGTGAGATGTGGGTGGATTCTGGATGTGTTTTTAATTGTTTTATATGGTAGATTCAAGATGATTTCTGCATAGGTTGGATGGAGGCAACAAGGGAGATATTGAAGCATCAATGCCGACTCCAAGATTTTCTCTTGAGGCAACTAGAAGAATGGTGTTACCATGGACTAATAAGTCTGTGTGTAGGTAGCCAATTTGGCTATAATGAGTCTCATCTGTCACTCAGGCTGGCATAGTGATGTCATCATAGCTTACTGCAGCCTCAGACTCCTGGGCTCAAGCAATTCTCCTGTCTCAGACTGCTGAGTAGCTAGGACTTAGGCACATGCTATCATGCCTGACTAATTTTCTATTTTTATTTTTTTGCAGAGATGGATTTTTTTGCAGCCTGTGTTTTGCAGGCTGTTCTCAAACTGTTGGGCTTAACTGATCTTCGAAACCTCGGCCTCCAAAAGTGCTGGGATTATAGGTATGAGCCACTACACCTGGCCCATAATTTATACTACATAATTTATGTTGTATAATAATCTGCTTAATCTTTGTTCTGGGTTCCAAGGCTAGAGCATCTGAATCCCCAAGTAACAGAATTACTTTTGTTATTCATGGCAACAAACCCTGGGACCACACCTGAGTTTAAGCTGATAGAATGACTCCAAGGCATCTAGATAGGTTCAGGATGGGGGCTGGCCATATTGGAAAAACCATGTTATTAGAATGTTGGGGTTTTGAGCCACAAGATACAGGCCTAATCTCTGGATTTCCAGGGAGGTGGAGGAGGCTGGAGGTTGAGTTCAATAAGGTGCTTAATGGTTGAATCAATCATATACAATACAGTATACCCCTATGAAAACTCTGGACTCTGAGGCTTGAGTAAGCTTCCCAATTTGTGAAAACACTGATATCCTAGTAGGACATGCCCTAGATTCCATGGATATGGTAGTTCTGGGTTTGGCACTTTCTTAGACTTCACCCTATGAATCTCTTTTCTTGGCTGGTCCTGATTTATATGCTTTATAATAAAATTATAATCATAAAAGAAAATGCAGTGTTTTTCTGAGTTCTGTTAGTCATGCTAAAGAATTATTGCACCTGAAGGGCTATTGGTGATGTCGATATGTGTAGCCAGTTGCTCAGAAGTGAGGCTGGCCTGACTCAGGCCAGGTACCTCCCAAATAATAGCAGGGGACTACAGGTACCTGCCACAATGCCTGGCTACTTTTAGAGATGAGGTCTCACTCTTGCTCAGGCTGGTCTTCAACTCCTGAAGCAGGCCAGCTAGCACTTAGTGAGAGTAGTCCTATTGTAGACTGTGCCTTTCACTGTGAACTAACTCTGGGTAGTTAGCATCCAAATTCCATTGTAATTTGACACACTTTCATATGATCTAGAGATTTTTATAATGGGTTTATATATTACTTCTATAATTTAAAAAACTTTTCATTTTGAAAAAAAGAAGATCTTGCAATTAAATAAATCATAACGATTTTAAGGTACAAAATCAACACCATCTAAAGAAATAAGAAGGACCAAACAAAAGTCCCCAAGTGGCAATGTCTAGGAAAAAGCAAACATTTAAATTAAATTAAAAAGTGGATGAAGGTAATAAAAATATAAAAAATGGTGCACAAAATCTTAAAAAATAAAATATTTTCCTTGGGAAACAATACATTATTATGTGGATTAGATGAGATAAAACATATGATATGAGGATAATTAAATAGCTAAATTCAGTTAATAAACAATAACTTATGCTACAATTCTACTTTTCTTTTGAAACAAAGCTTTACTCTGTTTCCCAAGCTAGAGTACTGTGGCATCAGCCTAGCTCACAGCAACCTCAAACTCTGGGCTCAAGTGATCCTCCTGCCTCAGCCTCCTCAGTAGCTGAGACTACAGGCAGCTGGCTGCAACACCTGGCTAGTTTTTCTATTTTTAGTAGAGACAGAGTCTCA
>NW_003852488.1:6934927-6938996 GCF_000181295.1 Otolemur garnettii
CTGTCTTAGCCTCCCAGAGTGCTAGGTTTACAGGCATGAGTCACCACCCTGGCCAAGCTGCCAGACTTTTAAAAATTCTTTATTGTTGCCTCTCCCTTCACTTGTCTCACTTCTTCTCTCCCCTATGGGTGCTCTTTGGTATTACCTTCCAAAGAAATGATTCGTTTTGGAATCCTTTTCTCAGGATCTACTGATGGGGGAATCCAAAGAAAGATAGGAAATTGTCTTCTATATGCAGAGAATTTTTTCCTAAGGGAATTAGTTTTCTTCTATGACCACTGGTTTTACCATCATGATATATCCCTCGACATACATACTCATCCCTCACTATCTGCAGGGGATTGGTACCAGGACATCTTAGATTCCAAAATACACACATACTCAAGTTAGTTATATCATATGGTATGGTATTTGCATATAACCTATCTATGTACATCCTCCTGTTTATGTTAAATCATCTCTAGATTATTTATATTATTCTAGTACACTGTAAATGCTGTGTAAATGGTTATTAAACTGTACTGTCTTTTTAATTTTTATTACTTTTTAAACATTTTCAAACCATGGTTGGTTGAATCTACAAATATGGAACCTATGAAGACAGACTTCATGGATACAGAGTTTAGACTATACGTCATGGTTACCTCTCACTAATAATTTTTTTTTTATTTCAGATTAATATGAAGGAACATATGATTAGATTACATTATTTGTTTTGTGTCTGTATGTCTTGAGTTGTAGTTGAGTCCTTCACCCAGAAAGTGTGCCATATATCCATACACTGTACCTGTTAGGTGGGAACTAACCAAATCTGACCCCCTCTTGAATTTAATTGTATTTCTTTCTCAAGCAGGTATGTAGTTATTAATCTACAAATTTCAACTTAATACTGAGTACATAAGGATGCTTGCCTTTCTATTTTTGAGATACTTAGGAGAACATTCTTCAAATCCCTCTGGTAAATATAAAAGATGCAAAGTCTCCATCTTTTTTTTATGGCTGAATAGTATTTCATAGTATACATATACCTATCCTGACAGGTCATACATATAAAAAGCTATTGAGAAAAGCTTAGTAAAAGGGGGAGCAGAACAGTCATGGGAAAATTATTATTATTATTATTATGATATCATCTCAGCTGCCCTGAACAAAAATGAATGAATAACAAAATAACAAAATTCATTTTTGAAAATACCTAAGTTGTTTTCGGAGCTGTTCAATTTCCACACTTTGTTCAGTTATTGTTTTCAGAATATGTTGGTTAGCCTGCAACAAGAAAAAGAACAGAAATTATCAGTATTGGAATAATTAAGAACTGAATCTTAGGGCGGTGCCTATGGCTCAGGGAGTAGGGCACTGGCCCCATATACCAGGGGTGGTGGGTTCAAGCCCAGCCCTGGCCAAAAACTGCAAAAAAATAAAAAAGAACTGAATCTTAATTATAAAGCATGCAAATAGAACAAAATGCAGTGAGGTTCATGATAATAATTGGATTTATTGAGGATTAAAAATCTAACCCTACCCATCCTTCCTTGCCTTTAATACTTCAGTGGATATCTGCTTCACTTCAAACTACCTATACCTATATTTCTATGTCTCAATGGCTTTCTCTGGCTGTCTGAATCTCTTTTGCTTATCTACCTAGAAAAGATAGCTCTCCCACCTTGCTCTGCAGCAGCCAGATGTGACTGAAGGGAAATGATGCATACAAAATCCAAACCCCCTTGCCCTATGGGTAGAATAATTTAGGCTGGTTGCTGCACTGCCTTTCAGAATTCATTAGTGGGATTAAGTTTCAGTTACTCACAGTATTAACTTGGTCAATTAAATAAAAAAACATTATTAGCTGTCTTCTTGATCTTTCTTGGTCTCACTTCCTCACTCTCTGACTGATGTTCCCTAGCATTACTTCCTAAATAGATGACTTGTTTGGGGACTCTTTCCTTAGGGTTCACTTGTAGAATAATTCAAAGGAAGATATAAAGTAATCTAAACATAGAAAAAAATTTTTTAAGGGAATTGTTTTTCTTTCATAAGTGCTGGTTTTACCACAATGGTACAAATTCCTTATCCCTTTTCTTCAAATATAGTTACCTCCCGACTAGTAGTCTTGATTTATTCCTGTCCCAATAAATTATGCCTACATCTCTCCAACTCAAGTCCCTAAAGCAGCTTTCACTGTGCTTCTCTCATGCTCTGCCTAAGTTCACTGGCTTCATATTTTCAAAAGACTGTTATATTTCCCTATGTCTGGAATGTCATCATTCTGTCTGCATTCATCTCTCAAAACCCTGTGTGGTCCATTCATTCTCAGGCAGAATTTTCTGAATTTTGATAAAACTTTATATATACCTTTACATGGCACAATATTTAAATATTATATTTAAAGACTATTCCTGGCTACAATATGAACCTTTTTTGAGGATCAGCCAGTACCACATTGTTCAGATTACTGAAGATACGTAACATATTTTGAAATCAGGAAGTATAATGCCTCCAGCTTTGATACTCCTTCTTAAGACTGATTGGTATTTGTGGTCTTCTGTGGCTCTACCTAAATTTTAGATTTTTTCCTATTTCCATAAAAAATGCGACTAAGATTTTAGTAGAGATTGGATTGCTCTGGAGGTTGCTTTGGATAGAATGGACATTTTAACATTATTAATTTACAACATTATTAAATTACAATCCTTAAATATGGGATGCCTCTCCATGTGTTTCTTTTCTTATCTTGTCTTATCTTTATTCCTTCCCCTGTTAACTCTGGGGTTTTAAAATTTCTTTCACCAATGTTGGTCTTCCAGTGTGCTAGGATTATAGGCATGAGGCACTGTGCCTGGCCAAAACACAATTGGTATTTGAATGTTGATTTTGTGTTCTACAATATCACTGAATATTGTTTCTACAATACTGTTTCTACAATATTGTTCTACAATATCACTGAATATTGTTTCTTTGTTCTAACAGTTTCTTTGGCATAATCTTTAGGAATTATAGATATAATATCATGCCATGGACAGACAATTTGACTTTTTCCTCTCCAATTTGGGTATCTTTTATTTGCTTTTCTAGCCTAATTGCTATTAATAAGACTTCCACTATTACATACAAGTAGTAGGAATGGCCATCCTTACTTGCTTATGATCTTAGAAGAAAAGCTTTCAGTTTTCACCACTGAGTGTGGTATTAGTTGTGAGTTTGTTGTGTATGGCCTTTCTTATGTGAATTAATTTCCTTCTATGTCTAGCTTGTTGAGAATTTTCACCATGAAAGATGAATTTTGTCAAATACTTTTCCTATATCTACTGAGATTTTTATGCTTTATTCTGAAAACATGGTATATTATTACATTACTTGATTTTCATATATTGAACCTTTCTTATACACCAATCTCACATGATCGAAGTGTATGATCCTTTTAATGCTCTATAGGATTCAGTCTGCAAGTACTTCATTAAGGATTTCACACATATATTCATTAAGCATACTGGCCTGTAGTTATCTTTTTCTATAGTATCTTTGTTTGGCTGTGGTATCAGGATAATCCTGGCCTTATAAAACAAATTTGGAAGTTTCTCCACCTTTTCAATTTTTTGGGAAGAGTTTAAGAAGGACTGGCATTACTCTGTCATTAAATGTTTGGTGGAATTTATCAGCGAAGCTACCTAACCCTAGGCTTTTCCTTTTTTCCCTTGTTGGAAGGTTTTTAATTATTGATTCAGTCTTAATTATAAGTCTGTTTAGACTTTCTGTTTCTTCATGATTTAGTCGTGGTAGGCTGTATGTTTTTAGGAATGTATCCATTTCATCTAGTTTGTTGGATGACCTAGGCATACAAATGCTCATAGTAGTCTTTTATGATTGTTTTTATTTCTGCTGCATCAGTTTGAGTATTCTTTCAGTTTCTCTTCTTTCATTAATGATTCTATTTATTTGAGTCTTCTCCTTTTTTTCCTAATTTCATCCAGCTAAGCATTTGTCAGTTTTCATTTTGTTGTTATTTTCTATTATTTTCTTTGTCTCAATTTCATTTCTTTCTGTTCTAATCTTTGTTATTTCCTTCCTTCTG
>NW_003852488.1:6939158-6941068 GCF_000181295.1 Otolemur garnettii
GGACTGGCGGCCTACTCCTTGAGACATAGGCGCCGCCCTCAAGTTTCATCTTGACTCAAACTTACTCCTTTGTCTGTGCTCAGAACACTCTTTGAGATGTACAAGGTCTTCATGAGCACTTAGCTGCTCCCTTTACACGTATCAGTCGGAGCTGAGATCCATTATGTACCTTATGAAAAATCCATTTTAAAATCTTTCTTAACCACTTTTCTTTATTTTTACCACCTGTGTAGTCATGTCTTTGCTTTTTATAATACTCATGTCTATCCATATTGCCATTACTGTATTAGTTTTATTACATCCATAGTTTATTATTCTTAGCTTAGCATGAAACCATGAATTCTTCTGTCTTAGAAATTTTTAATGTATTCTTTTAGAATACTCAAACATCCTTTTCCTAGGACTTTCTTTCATCAAAATCACTTACGGTTATTTATTTAAAAAAAAGGGGGGGGGCTCTGTAGTATGAGAAAGCAAAGGATTGTATAATTTCCCAATCCTAGGAGACATACTGAAAGAAAGAATGAATAACTGTGATGTCAGGTTAAATTATTAATTCCATGTAGGGAAATAGACTAAGTTAAAAAATGCCTTTCTTAATTATGGATACCACTAATCATTTTCTTCTGGAACACTTTACTAGTATTTTTAAACTCTAAAAAGCATATTATCAAATACTGTATGTGATTAGAAATTCTAAATGTTAACTTAAGAAAAATAGGAAGAGATTTGCTTAATAATTTTTTACATGGTTAAAAAAGAAAAAAATTTAAAGTAGAAAAAATTTAGAAAACCTACTTTTAATGATACAACTCCACTCTTAAAAACATTTTTATTAGTTGTTAAGAAGAATTAGCAGAGTAAATAACCAAGAATGAGGAAAGGAAAGAAAGGAATTACCTGGTGTGTCATAAACTCTATTATTCAACAAGGAAGTACAAATAAAATTCCAAGAAAAATAAAAGTAAGAGAATAAAAAAGGTAAAAAGTACAACTGGTTAATTATATTTATTTTAGAAATAAATTATAGGGAAATTTAGGATTACCAAAGTGGTTAATTAACTAACACACAGTTCTTAGCTGCCTAATATTTTTTAGGAAATAGGCTATTCATTAAACAGTTACATTTTTCTTCTTAAATACCTAGTATTGTGTTAGATAAAAAACAAAGAGTCAAGTATGCTCTCCTTCTTGAGGAGTTTGAAGGCTAGATTAGTCTTAGGAGATCTTACTAAGGATGCTAAGTGAATTTTCAGATTAAGATATATTTCAGATCGATATTAGATCTACAAAAGGTTCTGTGAACTATGTCATGCTATTGAATGTGAAAGAAAAATATAAAAAAGAGTACTGACTACCTATTTTAATTTCATGAAGTATATTTTCTAATTCTTCTTGATTTACACTTACGTAAACATTATCCATAATAACAATTTCTAGCTGATGTAAACAAGTGCACTAAATGGTGATTTTTACTTACCACTTCTGTGTTCACCTTATTAATGTGAAGTTGCTTGGTCAGTTGTTGATAATTGGTCAGCTGATCCTACAGTGGGAAGGTAGGGGGATATATAAATAGCATTTTGTTTATCACCCATAATTAAAGTTAAACTAAAATAAAGTCGTTTGCCTAAGATTAGATGAAATCAGTAGAATTTCTCCTACCTACTACTGTGTGAAAACAGTTGAAGAATACAAATTTTTTTAATGATTAAAAAATTACATAAAGTGGCAATGTTCAACTAATGTAGCTACTTATGTTTTATGTGAAATCATTATTTCTAGGAGTCAATCCATTAGTAAATACTATTTTAAGACTAAAAGAAATATATATCAAAAATTATGTGATTAGAAATTCCAAAAGCTAGAGAGACCTTATGTAATATTAGAAAATCACATTCAAATTTACT
>NW_003852488.1:6942059-6943111 GCF_000181295.1 Otolemur garnettii
TATCCATAGTTTTTAATGCACTTAGCAATACAAGAGTGAATAAAGACAAACTTCTCAATGGAATGAATGGATGGTCTTGTGAGATAGTGAATTCTTGTCAATAGAGGTAAAGTAAAATAAAGTGAAAGCTAGATGTACACTTTGGAAGGGGGTAAAAGGATTCTTACTTTGGATAGAAAGTAATCTTTAACAACCATTATGATCCCTTCCAGTTGTAAAATTCTATTCTTATTAATTTATGGAAGATAAGGTTGCTATCTATTTTAGTAATAGGACACATTTGTGAGTGTTAACATTTTTATTTTACATAGCCTTGTTATCGTATTTGAGCAGGTTTCTTCACTGGCCGTAACCTAATACACGGTTTTGTTTAAAGTTAGGTAACAAATCAAGCAAGTAGAAGTTTTATAGGACCATTTATACAAAATAATCTTTTTAAGAATGAAATACAGCTTCATTGTTAAAACACATTATGGAACCAAAGGTACACATATCAGTGCTTTAATTACCCTACCTGTTGAAGAGATTTTTAACCAACAAAGATCTGATTGTTATTAACATGAATAGCATAGTAGAGATTTAGGCATTTCTCTCCAAAACAGTTTCTTCAAAATGCAAATTCTTACCTATATATAAGAAAACTATGAAATCCAAGATTACCTTTTGCTTTTGACTTTCTAGTACGTGAATCTGGGCCTCAGTCATATGTTCCTGATACAATTTCTGTAATCTCTCTAACTCCTGAGAAACAGTCTGCCAGAGTTCCACAGCCTGAGTTTTCTCCTATAAAACAAAACCATTTCATAACTTATTAAATTATTAGCAGACTATTAATTATGAAACACAAATGAATCATAATCTTTTACAGAATGAGTTCTTCAAAGTCACAAAACAAAAATATAACTATGTAAAGATGGTATTCTCATTGTTTTTGATGATATGAAGTTGTATTAATAATTTAGAGAATAAACCTAAAGATAAAAAGTTCATTATTTTGAAGCTGTCTTTTTACTCAGATTTAACTAAAACTAAAAGCCTTAACAGATACACAG
>NW_003852488.1:6943243-6955193 GCF_000181295.1 Otolemur garnettii
AATAAATATTACTAGCATCAATGTAATCATCTTTAGAAATGTCACCTCCAGTCACGTTTACAAATGTGATTCTGGGAGAGAATATTGTAATTTTTTCTTTTAACAAAATTAGTATTCATATAGTATACTGTGTGCATTATGCTATTTGCACTTAGCATTTTATAATGAAAATTACCTCATTGTTGTTCTTTGAATACAGCATTATCAAAGTGTGATACGGAAACCCTTAGACCCTTTAAGAGTGATACAGGACAAGTGGCCATCCCTGCCATCCCTGGAGCTGGAGGCGGGCGCTAACCAGGGGCCTCTGCCTTGGCAGTGTTGATGCTGCATCAGGGAGCAGAGGAACCAGCGGGCTGGAGGGTAGGCAGCAGGGCCCTGCAGGAGGCTCCCGTAGACAGAGGGGCCAGACAACTGCTGGACAGACAACAGCACCTTAGGCTAAACAGGAAAATCCCATTTTCTAGGCCTCACCAATTTCATGTAAATTTCCTAGGCCTGGGAATGAAAGGCATTGTAGCCATTCATTTACCTCCTGGACATGTCCCAGACAGGCTAAATATAACTACAGAGGGTCCCAGACACACTAAATGTAACTACAGAGGGTCCCAGACCACTAAATGTAACTACAGAGGGTCCCAGACCACTAAATGTAACTACAGAGGGCCCCATGTGACTATATATATCCTTAGACAGAGAGAGAGCTTTTTTTTTTTTTTTTTTTGCAGTTTTTGGCCGGGGCTGGGTTTGAACCCACCACCTCCAGCATATGGGGTAGGCACCCTATTCCTTTGAGCCACAGAAGCCGCACAGAGACAGAGCTTTTCTCTCCCAACTTGGGTTTTCTCTCTCTGCCAGGAACTCTGGAGCTTCTATATTCTTTTCTGTAAATAAATCCTGTCTAACCACTGACCTGTGGTCCATGGATTCATTCTTGGCATCACTGAGACCAAGAATCTACTGAAGAGCAAAATTTGGTATCAATAGGACTCCAATTATGTTTGGAATAATATGATACATTATTTGCCTTTTTCACTTTCATCCTTTCACAAGTGTACAGTGGAGTTTTCTAAAGTTCATATGATATGATGTCATCATTGTTCTGAGGACTAATGGAATGCATGCTTATGTTCGTATTTGTTTTTTTAAAAAGTTTGTTTTAAACACATATGTATAAGTAATAAACCAAAGTAACATTTGGCAGTATTGTTTTATAGATTTCTTAAACTTCAGAAGTATTAAGAAATGAAAATTGTGGTACAGCTTTTGAAATACATATCGAATATCTGGTTAGAAAACACTTATAAGTCTAAATTAATTTCTATTGACCTCTATACAATTATAAATCCTCCTAGATTAGAACATGTTTTCCTCGTCTTTCCTTCATTACTTTTTAAAAGTAATGCTTCTCTTCATACAAATTTTTAAAAAATTCACTGTTAATACTTTTCCTTATCAAACTAAATCCAATCTTCCTCATTTACCTAAAATATCATTTTCAAATGTAAAGAATTCTAAAACCCAATTCCAAGGAATAAAACCATGACTTTTTTTATAGACAATTACAAAATCAAAACTGAAATCTAGAATTTCTAATTCCCATTGATAAATAAGGAAACTGAGGCACAAACAGAAGAATGGAGATTTAAACCCATGCAAGGTACAAGGCACTTGGGATATAAAATTGTAAATTAAAATAAAATTTCATTACATGTAAATACACAAAAATTACAGTGTTAAAAAACAAGATCCCCCCCCCCAAAAAAAACAAGATCCCAAAGATTTCAATTATTATAAAGAGAAAAAAGGAAAAGCAGTTTAATTCTAGAAATATAACATCATAAAATATAGTATTACAATTTCTGGAAATTAAAGAAAACAGTATAAGAAGAAAACAAGGAAAAATGAAAAGTATAAATTTAGGTAAATAAGATAATTGATTTTTTTCCTTTGATAATTTCCTTTGACATTAAAATATTCTCATAAGACAAAAAAATCATGTCAAAAGTGTTACGATTCAATTACAGTGCACATTGGCAACTATATTAGTAACAGTGAGGTTGTTTGTTACAAGTCTTACTACCTATAACAATTTTTATAAATTGTAGAAAATCAAAAAATATTTTATTCTCTTACTATTCATAAATAATGATTAATGCAGTTTTTAAAAGCTCTATTACCTTAATGTATAATTTTTTAAATATATATAACTCACTTGATTGGCTAGTTGCAATTGTTCTTGAAGGTTTCTGACTGTTTCATCATCTGTACTTATAGCTATTCCTATCTCTGTGTCAAGGGGAAGGGCCTCCAATTGCTTTTCAACAACGTCTTTTAATTCACTGTGTAACCTTTGGAAGAAACAGTTTAGATGAAAAATCTAAATTCATTTTAATAACGTTACTGTTATGAGGTCTATTCAATGAACATTTGGGTCAAAAATAATACTTTACACAAAATCAAATAAAAAATTAGACATATTTAATCACTATTAACTATTACACTATGTGAATAAACAGTATATAACAATTTCAAATGCATTAACATAATCATAATTAGTTTAAGCATAGTTCAATTTATCTAGAGATAGTAAATGATAAAACAAGCCATTCAGAAAAAAGTTTAAAATACCATAGTAGTTTTAAATGAAAATAGTATATTAAATCTTATAGAATTACTTGTTATTTTCTTTAGTGTGTTTTATAAAACTCATTGGACTTGTTCCAGTTAAACAACAGATCAAGATATAATGGTTATTGGTCATGAAACCAAAACTATTAAAAGCTTTATTTTTCAGCACATCCTTAATAAACTTGACCATAATAAAAAAAAAAACCTTAAATTCAACTTTAATCTTAACATTAAGGTAAACTACAGATAACTTTAAAACAACTAAAAAAAAAAAAACAAAAGCACAGTGATTCTTTAAACTTAAGAAGAAAGGTATAGAAAAAACTTGAAAACAGTTATTTTACATAATTATAGGCAGAAAATATCATTCACAGTAAATACATTTTAAAGTGAAAATTATGAAAGAAACCACGTCCACCTACCTCAAAAATTTAGAGAATTATTTAGTGATATCACAAAACTCTCTTTTAAAACTAGAAAAATTTAAGCTTAATTTTTAAAAGATAATTATTAACAACAAAGTTCAGGCAGGGCATAGGGGCTCACATCTATAATCCTAGCACTCTGGAAGGCTGAGGCAGGTCAATTGCCTGAGCTCACAGGTTTGAGACCAGCCTAAGCCAGAGAGAGACCTTGTCTCTAAAAAAAATAGCTGGACATGTGGTGGGCACCTGTAGTCCCAGCTACTTGGGAGGCTGAGGCAAGAGGATCATTTAAGCCCAAGAGTTTGAGGTTGCTGTGAGCTGTGATGCCACAGCACTCTATCAATGGTGACAAAGTGAGACTATGTCTCAAAAAAAAAAATAAAATAAAAACAAAGTTCATCAAATAAAATAAAACCAAGGAAACAAATATTTTAGGAACAACAAAAAATTACTTCCTACAGTAATTATTTCCTAATTACTTCTTTGCTAATTATTTTCTAATTTAAAAAATACATACTTAAAAGTATCGAGAACACATTTTTATTTTTAACTAAATATTTTAAATATCTGATACTATCTTAAAAAATCTTTTCTTTTCTTTTAGAGACAGAGTCTCACTTTGTGGCCCTTGGTAGAGGTGCTATGGTGTCACAGCTCACAGCAATCTCCAGCTCTTGGGCTTAGGCGATTCTCTTGCCTCAGCCTCCTGAGTAGCTGGGATTACAGGCACTCGTCACAACACCAGGCTATTTTTTTTTGCAGTTTGGTCAGGGCTGGTGCCCTACTCACTGAGCCACAGGCACTGCCACAGATATTTTCTTTTCCTATGTAAAATATTTACTTCCTAGAGAAAAAGGACCCAATACAGAAATACAATAAGAATTTTAGAAAAGATACTCATGTCCCAGAGAAAAATAATTTTTAAAGCTGTGAATTACTTTCTAGCAGAGTTTTTACTTTCCATTTAAGATTAAATAGATATGTCATATGCCTAATATAATATTAAAATCTGCTTTTTATACTGTATTATTAAAACAGGCATTCTCTCATTTTATAAAACATTTTCTGTAAATATTTTAACGATGATATCAATATTTGATCATTTCCATCATATAGTTATCTGTATCATCTTCTATCAATTCTCCTAATAATTTTAAATTAATTATAAAAGAAAATGAAAAATACTAAAATTAACATTTAGTACACTATAACTTGAAACATTAGAGACACTGAGAATTAACCTTTTTAACTGTGAACAAGATTTCTGTTTGGTGCAAAAGACGCCTTTAGGCATTCACCACAAGATCTTCCTCGGTATTAATGACTCCAGTAGGCCTAGTTCATTTTGCAAACAAAAATACAGTCACTGTTATGTTACCTGACTTGAGTATGTAAGCATCATACACTTTCTTCTCAATATTTATCACAGTTTTGCTTGAAATAATTTCTACAAATAGTGGATTCTTATGGGAGTATGTGTAAATGTGGAGCGCAATAAATTGAAAGATTCATCAAATTCATAAGACTTAATTATTGTTGAAGAATTTGGATACAGAGGTGGCTTTAAAAATACTCCTCAGAAAAAAATATAAACTGTCAAGTACCTCAGAATCTGATTTGGAAAATGAAGGAGTAGAACCTATTTAAAATTTAAATTTTTATTGATAGGGCAAAGCTTTATAATTTCATATTAATTTTTTTTGTTTGCATATCACTTTTAAAATAAATATAAAATATTGAAACTGAAACCAACTTGGGTTATTTATTTTGATTAGTAAGAAACCAAAGAACATCCAGTTGTTGCAATGGCTACACACCTCAATTGGCACATTTTACTTCTGAGCACTCCACAGTGATGAGCCAGGCACAGTGGTTCACACCTATAATCTCAGCACTCTGGGAGGCTGAGAGCAGTCAATTGCCTGAGCTAGAGCGAGACCCCCATCTCCAAAAAAAAAAAAAATAGCAGGGCATTGTGGCCAGTTCCTATAGTCCCAGCTACTTGGGAAGCTGGGGCAAGAGGATCATCTGAGCCAAAGAGTTTGAGGTTGCTGTGAGCTATGATGCAACAGCACTCTATCAAGGGTGACCAAGTGAGATTCCTTCTCAAAAAAATCCCAAAAAACAAAACTAAGTATGGCAAAGGGGAAAGATCGTAGATTAGAAGCAACTTCTCAACAGCCTCTCCCAAGAAAAGTAGGGAGAAGCACAAGCAGCGGCTGCCATTTGATTTGCTCCACAGAGAAACAGCACTGTGAAGGGACAGAAAGCCAGTGTGGGACACCTAAAGCAGGAGCAGGGGAAAAAAAAAAAGGAAAGTAACAAAAGAAACAGGGAATAGGGAGTTGTGCAGCACAGAAGCAGAGACTCTGCATGGAGACTGCTGAGTGATCTGAGCTACTGGGTGGCTACACAGTAGGCACAAAGCCCCACAAGGGCATAGAGAGGTACAAACACCAGCTGGGAACCACCCTGACCTGCCAAGTCCACCACAGTAGCCTGGGGCAAGCTGGAGAGGGAGTAGATAAACTTGCAGTTGGTAAGTCACAGCTGGGGACCTGAAAACAAGAGCCTCCCTCATGAAGCACAGGAGATTGGGGCAAGGGAACTGGCAGGGGTGGAGCCCAGCAGGCCACCATCCACTGGGGAAACAACAGGCCACCGCTCTACTTTAGAGGAGTACAGGAGGGATGTGAAGAATACCACAAACCCACACTAGCCCCACTTGATAGGGCTTCCCAGAGGTTCTAAAGACCAAAAGTTTAGTCTGTCATCCAAGGGGCTTGGGCATCACACTCCAATACTGGGCTGATGCCCACCCCTATGACCCTGTTTTGTCAAACAGATCAGAGTAGGCTTGCCCCTCCCCACAGATCTCCTGGATTCTGGCCCTGCACAAGTCACTAAATCATAGTCTCCATTCCAGCCCCAGATTCCTCTATGTAAGAGCCTCCCCTGAGAATTCACCTGTCCCCACCCCACCCCAGGCCTGCAGCACCACCTCCAAATCAGTGTTGCACTGGGCCCACAGAGCCCAACCCTAGAACTTCTGCTACCAGAGCAGAGACAGAAGTCCCACTTCATACTTCAAGCTAAAAGACTGGTGAACCCTGCACCAAGCTAGGCTCAGCAAAGAAAACAGCATCCATCAGCTACTGTTACCGCTGATATTAAAGTGCCATCTAGTAATCTCTCCCTATTCAATGTGAACAAAAATAACTCCAACTAAGATGGAGGGGTATCTTAACCCTTTAGCTTAGAGATGAAAAAAGAGAACATACATTAGGAAGAACCTAGGAAAAGAATTCTGGCAACATGAAAACTCAAAACAGAACAACTCTTCCCCAGAATAACAATATATAGCAGAAAATAGATATAGCAGAAAATCCCAACCATAAAGAAATATTGAAATAACAGAAATGGAATTCAGAATATGGATGGCAAATAAGATAAATAAAATTGAAGAAAAAGTTGAAAACCAGAAAAAAGAAAGACCAAAATATGACTTAAGAAATTAACGAAGATGAAGACAAATTCACTAAGGATCTGGACAAAATTAAGAAGTATGTAATTGAACTTAAATAAATGAAAAAGGCATTCAGGGGGGTTTAAAACACAGCAGAGCTTCAGCAACAGATTTAATCAAGGTGAAGAACAAATCTCACAGCTTGAAGACAAGGCTCTGGAGCTAACCCAGTCATTTAAAGAGGCAGAAGAGAAGAGAACAAACCCAGAGCAATCTTATAGAAAGATTTGGGAGTACACAAAGTGCACAAATTCACAGATATGGGTATCCCTGAGAGAGAAGAGCGTCCCAAAAGCATGGAACTCTAGTTGAAGACATTATCATTGAAACGTTTTCAAACTTCACCAGAGACACAGACATCAGATGAATATTGAACTTTAGGAAGACTCAGTTCAAGTACAGCACCTCCAAGACATGATGTAATTAACCTGACTAATCAAAATGTGAAAAATTCTTTAAATAGCTAGGCCGGGCACAGTGGCTAACACTTGTAATCCTAGCACTTTGGAGGCTGAGGCAGATGGACTGACTCAGCTCACAGATTTGAAACCTGCCTGAGCCAGAGTAAGTCCCTGTCTATTAAAAAAAAAAAAAAAAAAAAAAAAGCCAGGCATTGTGGTGGGCACCTATAGTCCCAGCTACTCGGGAGCCTAAGGCTAGAGAATTACTTGAGTCCAAGAGTTTGAGGTTGCTGTGAGCTATGACACCACGACACTTTAACAAGGTCTACCAAGGGTGACAAAGTGAGACTCTGCTTCCAAAAAATAAATAAATAAATAAAACATCCAAAACAAACAAAAAAAACCCAAACAGGGGTAAGCAACATCTAGCATACAAGGGTAAACGTATGAGGTTAACAACTAACTTCTCAGCTGAAACCCTGTAACACAGAACGGAGTGGGCCTTTATCTTCAATCTTCTTAAACAGAACAACTGCTGCTCAGGATTCTGTATGTTGCAAAACTAACCTTCATATTTGATGGTCAAATAAAATATTTCCCCAGCAAGCAAACTCTGAGGAAATGTGTCACAACTAGACCTGCCCTGCAGAAGGTACTCAGATTTCCTTGATACATGGACCAACCCACCAATGTAAAATTACCCAGAAACTGAAGGTCAAAGGCTAGATTCCACAATGGCCAAAGCAGTAAAATGAAGAAACAGAGCCCCACAAAACAGGAAAAACAGAAATCCAACCAACTTATCAATGCTCTCAATAAATGTGAATGGCTTAAATTCTCCACAGAAGAGACACAGGTTGTCTGACTGGATTAAAAAATGGAAGCCAAGTATCTGCTGCCTTCAGGAAATGCATCAAATCCTCAAGGACACATCCATACTCAGAGTGAAGGGCTGAAAACAATATTCCATTAAAAAGCAAACCAAAAGAAAACAGATGTTAACAATACTCACTGCCAATACCAGCAACATTAAAGCAACCAAAGTAAAAGAAAGACAAAGATTGATATTATATATTGTTCAAGAGAACAATTCAACAAGAAGACATATCAACTCTAGATGTCTATGCACACAACTTAGGTGCTCCCAAATTTATGAAATAAAGATGACTTGATCTAAACAAAATGACAAACAACAACACTGTAATAGCCAGGGACTTTTACACCCCACTGACGTACAGATCCCCTAAGCAGAAATTAAACAAAGAAACTTTGGGCTTAAACTCAACTCAAGAACAAATGGGCTTAACAGACATCTAGAGAACATCCCACCCCAACACTACTGAACATATGCTGTTCTTACTAGCACATGGAATGTTCTCCAATATCAATCATATCCTAGGCCACAAAACAACTCTCAACAAATTAAACAAACAAACAAAAAAGAAATTATACTAGGTATCTTTACAGCCCACAGTGAAATAAAATTAGAAATCAATTCCAGAAGGAACACTCATCCTCACAAAAATCCTGGAAACTAAACAACTTGTTATTGAATAATAGTTGGGTCAAGGAGATAAAGATGGAAATCAACAGATTCTTTGAACAAAATGACAATTGGGTCACAGACCATCTGTGGGACACTGCAAAGGCAGTCTAGAGAGGGAAACCCATTAACTTAAATGGCCACACCCACAAATCAGAAAGATCACAATTCAACAATATAATGAATCATCTCGAGAAACAGGAGAAGGAAGAGCAATTAGCCCCAAACCCAGCAGCAGCAAAGAAATAACGAAGATCAGATCAGAACTAAATGAAATCAAGAATAAAAGACCCATGCAGAAGATTAATGAAGCAAAAGTTGGTTCTTTGAAAAGATAAAATTGATAATCCTTTGGCTAGATTACACAGAAAATAAAGACAGGTCTCTAATAAGCTTAATTGAAAGTGAAAGGGGGAAATAGATTTTAACACTGAAAAGGAACCTTCCCCAAATCTTTCTATGAAGCAGATATCACCCTGATACCAAAGCGAGGAAAGAACAAAACAAAACAAAAACTAAAGAACAATCTCTTCAGATCATATAAATCTTTCACCTTTTAATGAATATAGATGGAAATACATTCAGTAAAATAAAAAGTAAGAAACCTGCACTTAGAATAAGCTTTAAACATTTTTTAGTAGCAAATACAGGAGAAGATCTCTATCCCCTTAGGTTGAGAAAAGACTTCTTAAAGGAGAAACAAAGACCAATAATCACAGGAGAATGCTGAGAGGTTTAAAATACCTTGAAATTTCTAGAATAATGTTTATTGCATTGACACTGGCTGGCATGCCAACAAATATTCACAAGATAGATCACATGAAGTACTTTGACAATTTAATAAGGAAAAGATAAGCAAATAGAAATGGGGTAAAGAAAAGAACAAGTATTTCATGAGAAAAGAAAACCACATGGGCAAATCAACATAAAAAATGATCAACCATATCAGTATTCAGGAAAATACAAATGAAAACCACAATGAAAAACTATGCCCGATAAAAGGCAGTGCTGGTAAAATATACAGATCTATGTGAACTCATATGTATCACTGGTAAGAATGTAAACTGGTACAGCTACTTTGGACATCAAGTTGACATTACATTACAAAATCGAACATTCTTATAACCTACAGCCCACCAATTTCATTCTTTAAAACTCTTGCACTTGTATGTGACATTGAGTGAAAAAAGTCCCAGAACACTAGATGATATCATTTTCAGACAGTTTTTAAAAATGCGAAACTGAACAATATATTATTTAGAGACATACATACCTACAAAAACCTTTAAAAGCAAGGGAATGATAAACACAAAATTCAAGATAGTATTTACCTCTGGCAGAAGGAAGAGGAAGAATGTGAAAACATGGGACAGATGCCCAATACTGGCAACATTTCAGCTCTTAAGCCGGTTGGTAGGTTGACAAGTTTTCATTTCATCAATGTTTCCTAACATACACAAATATATATAATACACTACAGTATTTATTGCCAATATGTGATATTTATAAGGTGCTTATTATGTACTCTACTCCAGGCACCTACTATATCCCTTAACAGGTGGCCCTATGAAACAGGTTCTGCTATTAGCTCCAACTTAGAGATGAGAAAATTAAAACAGAAAAAGGTTAAGTAACAGTTCCTGGGTCACACAGCTAATAGGTAATGGAGCCAGTAGTCCCAGTTACTAGGAAAGCTAAGGCAGGAGAATTGCTCAAGCCCAGGAGTTTGAGGTTGCTGTGAGCTATGATGCCACAGCATTCTACCGAGGGTGACAAAGTGAGACTATTTCAATTTAAAAAAACAAAAAAAAAAAAGAAATCAGGCCCCAGAATCCACTCTTCACCATTATCCTCTAGGTATCAAAAGTCAGATAACAAAAATAAAAGTTACCTAAGACAATATTTAAAGAGCCAATAGATAATAGATACCTTTCATTTTCTTTGATGACATTTTCAAGTTGTAGTTTCAGCTCACCCATCTGCTTCTGAAAGAACAAAAATATATTCTCTAGAATCTAGACAATCAGATCTTTATTAAGAACTCCCTTCACATGTAAGCAATCAGCTTCTGACACTGGTCTACAGATAAGAACGACTTATTCTTTACTTCTAACAAGAACTGTTAAATATGGATAGTTTAACAATACACAGAATATAGGGCCGTGACTGTGGCTCAGGGAGTAGGACACTGGCCCATACACTGAGGATGGTGGGTTCGAACCAGGCCACGGCCAAATTGCAACAAAAAATAGCCAGGCGTTGTGGTGGGTGCCTGTAGTCCCAGCTACTCAGGATGCTGAGGCAAGAGAATCGCCTAAGCCCAGGAGTTGGAGGTTGCTGTGAGCTGTGATGCCACAATACTCTACCAGGGCTGATAAAGTAAGACTGTGTCTCTAAAAAGAAAAAAACATATATACACAGAATATAATAAAACATTCTCTTTGAATGAATGTAAATGAAATAAAAATATTTTAGTAACACATTGAGAAATATAATTCCTCTGATGTATAGCTGTGAATAACAGACGAAAGCTATGCTTCAATATGTCACCATAACAACTACCAGATGATCCCTATGTCTTAAATGTATATTTTAATTAATTCACCTCAGTTTAGGTGAGGCTTCTATAAATATACGTATTTTTCTAGTATTTCAAAAAGTAAAATATGGATGGTGAGAAAGAAATTAGAGGTCATTTTTCACAGTCATTCATTCAGTTTCTGAGTCACCAGCTTCATTAACTTTCTATACTCTCTGCACTATCCAATGTTGCTATGGTGCACAGACAAGGTCACTAACACATAGTAGGACACATGGTTAAACAATCACTAACTAAAATACAATAAAGAGTAAAATGGATTCTGTAAAGCAAATGGGATGAAGTTTCATTAAATCTCTCTGAGGGAACAAAGTGTTTTTAGGATTTCAAAAGGAAAGGAAGAGTATTTGGGAAGGGATAAATATGAGTAAAGCTAAAAGGGTAAAAAATAAGTAGTTAGCTGTCAGCTCGAGTGAATGGACAAGTGCAGAGCACAAAAAAGGCTATGTAAAATCACAGTTAGAACAAGACCTCAGTCAATTCATGGTATGTCCCTTAGTCTGGATTGTGCACCCTCAGCTAAAGGAGAGCAGCCAAGGCTGGAGTAAACTTTGACCAGGGGCAGGTAGAATAAGTAGCTCTCCAAGCCTTTCTCCCTTTTAACCCGACTAGCTCAAGGCAGCGTGATCAAAGAAATCAGCAACTCAGTTTTACCTTTCAAATCTGGTTTGAAAGGTAAACTTTCCCATGATCCCTGCTGGGCCTGAATCATAATTAAACCAAAATGAATTAATTCACTACCAAATAATTGAGCACTGAACATGTACATAGTGATGCAATCAGAGATAAAATAAGAGGCAGGTGTAGGGCCTTGAATGCCATGCT
>NW_003852488.1:6955228-6958474 GCF_000181295.1 Otolemur garnettii
TAAAACTACCAGTGTATCTCAAAAAGTATTTATTAATTTTAAATAATTATGTAGGATCTATATCGATTAGCTAAGATTAAAGATGGATCCTAACAATCACAAAAAAATATCTTTGAAATGATATTTCAAAATATTTAGGATTTGGAAGGAAATGAAAATTATAAGGCACTTCTCACATCATCAAATTTTTTCCTACTAGTTAAATTTTCTGGAAGAAAATATTTCATATAGAGTCCTTTCCTGCTTTGAAGATATACTAGTTTTTGACTGTGTCAGTAAGTCATAAGAACTAGTTCTGCTAAATCATAAGAACTAGTCCTGCTAATCAATATCTATGTGAGCAACTATTTCTAGAAGCAGCTGTCCACATCTTTTTTTCTCTCTCAAAGAAGTAGCAATTACTCTTACCTTCATAGACTCTTAGGATTTCTACTGTAAGTTTTTCTCTCATATAATTATTTCAGTGATCACCCTTAGGTGGTAAAGAATGGCAAATGGAAAAACAAAGTTAAGCACCTAAGTAAAATTAGTGATTAAAGAACTATATGAATCAGATAGATTATAAAAAAATTAAAAGATTTTAATTTCAAGATAGCCAGCTATTTTTTGTTGTAACAATCAAAACATGATTTAGAAAAAGTGAATTCAGCAGAAACTTTAGATTCACTAGTCCTAAACATAAAAGCCAAATGCACTTGTGCAAGAGAGTATTTTGTTGCTCATTTACTGTTAATTAGAAATATTAAAAAACATAACTGTGGTTGGCTTAAATTTAAATGAACACAGGTTAAAAAACACCCAGTAAAGACCAGGAAAAGACTTAAGATAAAACCAAAATTACAATTTAAAGAAATGCTATTCTAAAAATTTGGGTCTATAGGATCACTTCATAAGTTTGCATATTAGAGGAATAACCTTGGAAATGAAAGTATGAATGCAATGGAAGAATTTAAATTTATTTTTAGAAATTGTAAGCATTAAGTGTTCTTTTGGTGAAGTTATACATTAACTGGCAAACAGGAGATTGTTAAGCTAACTCTAATCATCTTATTTCCATAAGCCCTAGCAATTAATCATCATCAAACATTCAAGGGCCTTTTATGTGTTGCACTATAAAATATACAACAGGATCTCTTCATGTCCAAGCATGAAAAAAAGAGCAAGCATTAAGTGTGTCCACACACCCACAGCCCCGGTCTGAAGAAATTGGTCTCAGGGTTGTTTTTATATGAAGTCATTATACTTTCTTCCATTTGCATTAAATTAAATCAATCATGCTATCCTTGCCACACTGAATTGATCCAGGGATTGGTTAGCTGAACCAAATACAATCATATTAAAGCTCTAACATAAATTCTATTCAAGAAATGCTTCTATTGGATGGTTATCCCAGGATCAAAAAGATCAAAATTTGGGGGGAGAAATATTAAAGATATTTTCAGATCAAAGAAGCACATTGTAAATATTAGGTATATTCTTAAAAATGTAGATTATACTGATTATAGACTATAGATTGTACTCTGAACAATTCTGTGTTGTTATTCTAGTTCTCCATGAGCCTGTTACACATCTTAGGCCAGGTGTGGGGAACTTTTTCATACAGGAAGGCTGCATTAATTGAGCTGTAATCAAATAAGGCCTCATTCAAGAAACTTCACAAAAAATGAAAATGAAAATTATTTGATAATTTTAAAGTTAACTAACTTTTCAATGACTTCATAGTGTTTGCTTTTTGTTGGAAAGCATGTGAATATTTGGTTGTAGCATGGAGGTCTACAGTTTCAGTTGATTCTCTAGATGGGTTTACATGGTTATCAGTCATTTGTGATCTTAGGGCTTCTTGATTTGGGTTAGGTAAGAGAATGCAGATTTGTAGCAATAAATGGTTAAGGGGCGGTGCCTGTGGCCCAGTGGGTAGGGCGCCGGCCCCATATACTGAGGGTGGTGGGTTCGAACCAGGCCCCAGCCAAACTGCAACAAAAAAATAAAATAAAATAAAATAATAAATGGTTAAAAGCAAGAAAGCATTTTTCAGGTGTGTTACCAAAGGCATGGGTGTATTCTATTGCATTTTTCCACATTTCAATTGTATCTTTCTCAGCACCAAACAATGACTTTAAAATGTCACCTACAGTGAGTTCAATCAATTCTATCTATAATTCTTTAGGTGTCTTGGTGATGTCAACTAGGTAAGGCTGAAACACTAATTTGAGTGTGATGTCATGGTTCTCAAAGTCAGTGAAACTTTCATTATAGTCTCTACTTAACAGGTCTATAATACTTGTGTATTCTTCAAATAAATCACATAAAACATCCTGCTCATCAATGACCTTTGCTAACTGAGAACAATGTTCATCTGAAAGAACCTTTTGAAGTATTTTTTTTTAAATAGCTTTTTTAAAAATGGTTGGACTTTTGGCCACATATCATGTCAAGACTTAGTTTTAGGGCGGTGCTTGTGGCTCAAAAGGGTAGGGACCTGGCCCTATATGCTGGAGGTGGCGGGTTCAAACCCAGCCCTGGCCAAAAAAAAAAAAAAAAAAAAAAAAGACTTAGTTTTAGCTTGCAGAGAAATATTCAAGTTGCTTTGATTTGACATATCACACAGAAATGCTATATTCCTACAGAAATACTCTTTTAATAATTCACATTGCTAAATCTCTTCTTCATAAAGTTTAACTATCTTTTCTCACAAAGTTAAAAGTTTGGCTAACACCTATCCATGTGATGGCCAATGCACTTTAAAATGATGTGGCAAATCTACACTAAATCCCTCATCCTTCAACTGTAGCATGTCATGAAACTGATGATGCCATGTTGCATCTGCATGAATATAGTTAACAATATTTATAACTTGTTGCAGTGTCCACTAAAATAGTAGGCTTAGCACAGAGATTTTGCTGATGCGAGGTACAATAAAAAGAAGAAAGAGTATCTGGATCTGTGAATACTTTTTAAAAACTGTCCAATAAACCCTTCAGGTTTTCCTGTCATGGATGCACATCTGTACATATACTCCCTAAATTTACCAAATTCAGTCCAATTTCACAACATTTATCTTTAAGGTTGTTTAAGATATCTATTCCCCATGTTCTGTTGGCAGGAGTGCCCAAACAAGTAACTCTTTGTAATAAACAAAATCTTCTGGGGCGGCGCCTATGGCTCAGTGAGTAGGGTACTGGCCCCATATACCGAGGGTGGCGGGTTCAAACCTGGCCCTGGCCAAACTGCAACAAAAAAATAGCC
>NW_003852488.1:6959394-6975228 GCF_000181295.1 Otolemur garnettii
CTCAATTAAAAAAAAAATCTGTTTTCTTCTTTCAGCATTCTCTTGCCATTTTGACATGATGGGCTGTTAAGCAGACAGAATTAAAAACACTGTCCAGCTATGCAACTTTTCACAAACTCCACTTCAAACAGAAACATGGCACACCACTGTCAAAAGCTGATAACAGAGTGTCACTCTCGACCCCCATAAACTCATAGTGGTGCCACTCAGGCAAGGAAAGGGAGAACTAAGTCTTGAGAGGAGCAGCCATTGACTTAGCGCTTATGGCTTACTAAAATGTTCTAATTGGCTGGTCATTTGGGTAGCATTACTTTGTTGAAACTTATTTTATGTTTGGTATTTTAAATGTGTTCATTTTAAAAATAAAATGAAAATATAAAAGCTGAACAAAAATGTATTAATAAAAGGATTTGTTCTATAAAAATCAGATTCAGTCAAATGGATGCACTTAAGGACTCAGAAGGCCACATCTGGCCTTAAGGTTGCAGGTTCCCCACCCCTGTCTTAGTCTTATAAGCCCTTGGACCCAAAATGATAATCTGTCTGTATAGACATCTCCTCAGTTTCTTTATTCTCTTCACTCCTAAAATAAACCTTCATTACTATGAGGATTTTAGGAAAAAGCTGCTGCAGGTTAAACCTATACTAGAAGTGGATGAATAGCATTTAAAAGACATAAGATAAAAGCATCTGATAGACGAAATATTTGAAACTGGGGAAAAAATCCATTCTGCAAATAATGTGAAATATAGGTAGAATGAGGATAAGAAGAAAAGTCTAAAAGGATATGAGATAGCTTGGGGTTAAAAAAAAAATGTAAGCGAACAAAATGAGATTAAAAGATTCTTCTAAGTGTCTAAGAGATATCTCATGCCAGATAGCAAGGGCAAGCAAATAACAGATTAAAAGATGAAACACAAGATGCTCTTTAAACATAACGCAAGCACGCACACACACAGGAGTGCACATGCACATACAGAGAACCAAGTATTGATTAGTTACAGCTACATGTTTTCTCACTCATGAATTTTATTTTAAAGTACAGTCTGTTTTACTTTATCTTTTCATAATAAAATATCACAAAAAGCTTCATAACTGTTATTTCATACCTGATAATATTTCAGCTGCTCATTTAGTTGTGCTAGAAGGTTATCATACTCAGCAATAAGAGGAGCTAAAAAGCTAAAGAAAAAAATACAGAATTAAAAATACAACATATTCTGTTTCACCTAGTTTATTAAATTATATAACAAGTAAAATAAACTATATATCAAAATTTGATGTTTAATTTACTCAAAGGACTCAAAATTTTGCCTTTTTCCCTAAACCTGGGTTTTCAAATCTTTATCCAATTAATATTTTAGGTTGAAAACTTACTTGTGTATGGTGGCTGGCTTGTGCATTATGGGATGTTTAACAATATCCTTGGCCTCCAACCTTTAGATGTCAGTACAAAAATGTTTCCAAAAATTGACAAATACTTCCTGGTAGAACAGGGGCAAAATAGTCCATGGCCGATAATCACTCTTACAGACTTCGTAACACTCGCTTTTTCTTGTCAATTTAATAATGATCATTTACACCAAATTGTAGTAGGCCATAAAATAAATATTCTTAATTCTAAAGGAATTATTTTAATGATAATTAAATATTAGGAAAAAATAAATTTCTGGTAGTATTTTACCTTTGGTTAGTTACTGAGTTTCCCAACACGTCATCTCCATGTCCTCTGAAGACAGATTTCTGTAACAGAGAATGTGCATTTTAAAATGTTCTCATATAATTCTAGCCAAAACTGACAACGGTTTAAAATAAAATACAATTAAAACTTTTAAAACCTTAGAAAATCTATTGGAATAATTCAAAAGAGGAAAAAAACTCATCTCAACTGATAATGAAACGTATTTGGTAAATTTAATAGCCACACATAATAAAAACTCTTACCAAATTAAAAATTTGAGGACTTTTTCTTAATTCGATAAAAATATCTAACAGAAACATATTAAATACCATTCTTCGTAGGGAAACATAAGCACTGCTTAAACAGTAATAATACAAGGCTGCTCACTATCACTGCTGAAATTCAACGCTGTACTAAAAGTTCACAAGGCTGTATGTCCTGGGGGGTGATTTATATAACAGTTGAAAAGATACAATGCCATTATTATTTATAGACCATTTACATTGAAAATTTCATGTAATATGCCAATTGTTACAATTAGTAAAAGAATACACTAAATGTCACCAGACAGAAGTTCACATTAAAAAAATAGCTTTTTTCAAATACCAGCAATAGTCAGAAAAGAGGAATAAATATCCTATTACTATTGTAATAAAGTAAATGAAAAATGTTATAAGAACTTACTGAGAAAATTAACTTTAATAAAGGAAATAAAAGAAAATCTAAATAAACAGGGTATTATATCATATTCACGTATATATGGAACAGTCAATATTTTGAGTATGTCAATTCTTTCTTTTTCATTTCAAATTAACATGAGGGCACAAACGTTTAGGTTACATTGTTTTCAGTTCTAAAGTAAAGTTTAAGTTGTAGTTGAGCGCTTCACCCATGCACATTAGGTGAGATCCTGACAATTGTCCTCCCTCCTCCTGCCAATCACACTCCTCCTCCCCCTTCCATCTCCCTGCTCTCTCCTAGACCTTGCTAGACTATATTTCTGTGTTTTCTTTCATTTGGGCATGTATTTGTTTATACACTGGGTTTCATATAAATACTGAGTACAATGGATACTTTTTTTTTTTCTATGCTTGAGATAGTTTACTAAGAAGAATGTGGTTCAACTCTATCCAAGTAAACACAAAAGATGTAAAGTCTCCAACTTTTCTTATGGCTGAATAGTACTCCATGGTATACATATACCACAGTTATTCCATTCATGGGTTGATGGGCACTTGGGTTACTGCCATGTCTAGACAATTGTGAATTGAGATGCAATAAACACTCTGGTGTAAACGTCCTCGTGGTAGAAAAGAAAATGATTTCTTTTTCTTCTGGGTAGACACCTAGTAATGGGATTATGGGATAAAATGGAAGGTTGACTTTTAGTTCTTTGAGAATTCTCCATACTTTTTTCCAAAGAGGCTGTATTAGTTTGCAGTTCCACCAACAGCGTAAAAGTGTTACATTTTTTCCACATCCATGCCAGCATCTGCAGATTTGGGACTTTGTGATGTGGACTAATCTCACTGAGGCTAGATGATATTTTACAATGGTTTTGATTTGCATTTCTCCGATGATTAGGGACAATGAGCATTTTTTTCATGTGTTTGTTGGCCATTTATTTGTTATCTTCAGAGAAGTTTCTATTTAAGTCTTTTGGCCACTTATAAATGGGGCTGTTCGCTCTTTCCTCTTTGATTACTTTGAGTTCTCTGTAGATTCTAGTTATCAGCCCTTTCTCAGATGATGGCATGCAAATATCTTCTCTCATACTGAAGATGGTCTATTTGCTTTAGTTGTGGCACCCTTAGCTGTGCAGATAGCTTTTCAGCTTCATTATGTCCCATTTATTTATTTTTGGTGTTGTTGCACTTACCAAGGGGGTTGTCTTCATAAAATCTTCTCTCAGGCCAATTTTGTCAAGCATTTCTCCCATATTTTCCTCTAGGATTTTTATTGTTTTGCGTCTTAAATTTATATCTTTTATCTAGTGAGTCAATTTCTGTCAATGCTGAGACATGCAGGTATAGTTTCAGTCTTCTACATGTAGCTAACCAGTTCTCCCAGCATCATTTATTAACTAGGGATTATTTTCCCTAGTGCATGCTTTTATGTGGTTTTATCAAAGATTTGATGGCAATATGTGGTTAGGTTCATCTCTAGGTTCCCTATTATATTCCATAGATCTGTATCTTTGTTTTTGTGTCAGTACCATGCAGTTTTGATTACTACAAACTTGTGTATAACCTGAAGTCTGGTAATGTGATACCTCCAGATTTGTTTTTATTTCTTAAAATTGCATTGGCTATTTGGGTTTTTTCATGGTCCCATATGAAACAAAAATACTATTTTTTCAAGTTTGTCAAAGTATTACATTGGTGCTTTGATGAGGATTGCATTCTATCTATAGATAGCTTTGGATATATTAACAATGTTGATTCTTCCAAGCTATGAGCATACTATGTTCTACCATTTGTTAATGTCTTCTGCTATTGCTTTTCTCAGGGTTTCATAACTTCCTTTATGAAGATCCTTCACATATATATATCCTTTGTTAGATATATTCTCAGGTATTTCATGTTCTTTAGAGAGACCATAAAAGGTATTGTGTCTTTGATTTGATTCTCAGTTTAACTGTTATTAGCACATATGAAGGCTACCGATTTGTGGACGTTGATTTTGTATCCCAAAACATCACTATATTTCTTGATTACTTCTAAGAACTCTGTGGTTGAATCCCTCAGATTTTATAGGTCCAAGATTGTGTCCTTGGCAAAGAGTGAGAGTTTGACCTCCTCTGTGCATGTTTGAATATCCTTTACCTCCTTCTGTTGCCTGATTGCAATGGCTAGGACTTCCAGCACTATGTTGAATAGCAGTGGTAACAGTGGGCAGCCTTCTTTAGTTACAGTTCTAAGTGGAAATGCTTTCAGTTTTACTCCATTCTATATAATATTGGCAATGGATTTGTAGTAGATATTCCCAGCAGTTTGAAAAATGTCCCACCCAAGCCTATTTTCTTAAGTGTTCTTATTAAGAAAGGATGCTGGATTTTGTCAAAAGCCTTTTCTGCATCAATTGAGAGAATTGTAAAGTCTCTGTTTTTAATTTTATTTACATGGTGAATTATATTTATGGATTTATGCATATTGAACCAACCTTACATGCCTGAGATAAAACCCACTTGATCATGGTGTATAATTTTTTTAATGAGACGTTGTATTCTGTTTGCTAAGATCTTACCGAATATTTTTGCAGAATATTCATTAATGATATTGGCTTATAGTTTCCCTTTTTTGTTGGGTACTTTCCTGATTTTGGAATCAGGGTGATACTTGCTTCATAGAACATATTGGGGAAGATTCCTTCCTTCTTTCTCTGTGTTTTGGAATAAGTTATACAATGTAGGTACTAGTTCCTCTTTGAAGGTTTGGTAGAATTCTGGGGTGAAACCATCTGGTGCAGGGCTTTTCTTTTTGGGAAGATTTTGTATTATTGAAGCAATTTCAGTGCTTAAAACAGATTTACTCAAAATTTTTAATTCTTTCTAGTTAAGTTTAGGAAGGTAGCATTATTTCAGGTATTATTCCATTTCTACATTTTTACATTTCTAGGCATAGAGCTTTTTATAGCAATTGTTGAGGATCTTTTATATTTCTGTGGTATTTGTTGTTATTTCCCCTTTTTCGTTTCTGATTAAAGTTATTAAAGAGCTCGCTTTTTTGTTTCTGTTTAGTCTGGCCAAAGATTCTTTTCAAAGATTAATAAAAACCAACTTTTTGTTTCGCTGATCTTCCAAATGATTCTTATGCTCTCAATTTCACTTAATTCTGCTCTAATTTTAGTTATTTCAGGACTCTTTCTTGGCCCATTCTTTGGCCCTTTCTTTACTTTTGTCCCAGTTTTAATGTTACTACCTTAAAAAGGCCTTCTTTGACCTTTCTACCAAATCAGTCTCTGCCATCACCACCCCATAATTATATACATATTATTCTCCATCTGAGTAGTCTATTTATTTCCTTTGCAGGATATTAGAATTTTAATAAATTCATTTATATTTCTTCCAGTGATGGAGGACCCTTTGTCTATCTTATACATAGCCCTATCCCCAGAAATAGACCCTTTGTCTACCTTATACATAGCTCTAACCCCAGAGTTAGCACAGGCATGATCTTAAAATAATGGAATGAATAAATTAATATGATTGTCTTTTCTACAACCAACTTATACCTCTTTGACACTATGCTTTTATATTTATTCCTTTTTAGTCCAGCTTACACATCTCCTTTTCTCCTTTAGGTTCTTAGACTATCTCTTAACTTAATTTGTTTTAAAATTTGAATTTTGAGTACAAAGAATAATGAGTAGAAAGAGAACTCCCAACTTAGAAATATTTTTAGGAGAACTTTAAGAGAAAATAAACTAATTTTTAATATTTTACCCTGCCCCCTTAGCAAATACCAAGCGAATCAAAGCACTAACTTTACCTTTCAGTACACATATACTAGTGTTGCATAGATTACCAAGAGGACTCAATTAGCTTGAGTTTAAGAAAATATAAGTATTTAAAAAAAAGTAGACAGAAATATTTGAGAAGAGAGGGACATTTTCCACCCAACTTCTTGAATAAAATCTTTTCCTTATCTTTGAGTAATTATCTTCCAGTGCCTACTACTACACTCTCAGAGAGCAATGCCACTTGAAATAATTTTTACTTACAGAGAAAACACAAAATAATTAAAGAAAGACAATTTAACACTAATCCTGAAGAGATCATTCAAGAAACCATTTGTTATTTAAAATAACTTCAGAAAATTCTATACAATCATAATGGAGGGAATGGAGTTTTTTAAAGTGATTGAATTATGAAAATACAATGAGCCAAATATTTGATATATGAAATATATATGCTAGCCAATACATTGCAAAACTCCAACTTTCAGTTTTTGTTTAAAAAATTTATGTCCAGTATAATTAGTTACCATAAAGGTAACATGCATGCCCCTAAGAATAACATTCTTCAAAATTATTATTGTAAGGCAATTCAAAAAGTTTACTTTGATCCAAAACAAGCGTAAATGATCATTGAGTAATAATAGCACTAAAGAATTTATTCATAATATGTAAAATAGTTTATATAGAAAACCATGTTTGAAGTTACAACTCAAAAAACCTCAAGAAATGAACATCAAACTTCTGTAGCTTTGTTTTTCCAGTATCGGAAAAACATCTGATAAAGTATATCCACTTAACACAAGTCCTGGAAATTTTATGGTACTAGTGTAAGGAGAAAGGGGGTCATTTCTTTAGAACTCTCTCTTGAAAAACAAAACTAAAAAGTATGAACTGTTTGTATTTCCCATGGTGATTAGGAATTTTCACATTTCCATGACTTTGACTATACATATTTGACCCACTAAGTTCAAATCACATTGGATGCAGAAGGAGGGAAGGAGATGAAAGACATAGTTGTTTCGTTTATTCAACAAATAGTTATCAAGGACCTACTGACAAGGACTGTTCTAGGTACTTGGGAAACATGGTTGAACAAAAAGGGCAAACAGAAATTTATGAAGGATTTCTGTTGCTAAAGATACAATGACAAGAAATCTCAGCCAGTGCTTCTAGGTTCTACGTACCCATTGATAATGGTTTCTTCCTACTTCTTTCTTTATCATAAAACAATCAAAAAAAAATAAAACAATACAAGAAATTCTAATTCCTTTTCAGAAGTTAGAATAATGTTTCTGGGGGAAAGAACCCCCAAGGGATGCTCTGCATATGGCCAAGAATATGGGTGTTACTGCTAGAAAGCAGATTAATCTCCCTCTCATGCTTTCACATCTCCTCCCTTCTTACTACTGCTACCCATGCAGTAAAAAGCAAGACCCACAAGGATGGAAATCTTGAAACAGCAATGTGTTCTGAAAATATGGAGAAATGCAGAAGATTCTTAGGTAGTAACAATACGCTCCTACAAAAACAAGAGGAATTAAGATTTAACTCTATGGGATTGCAGGATCAAATGGGAGGTCTAGTTTGAGTGGTATATGTATACCATGGAATAGTATTCAGACACTAAAAATGATGGAGACTGAGGCATTGTCTCAGTCCATTGGCGGTGTCCGCCAATCCAAGGGTGGCGGATTCCAACCAAGCCCCAGCCAAACTGCAAACAAAAAATAGCCAGGCATTGTGGCAGGTACCCGTAGTCCCAGCTACTTGGGAGACTGAGGCATGAGAATCACCTAACCCAAGAGCTGAAAGTTGCTGTGAGCTATGATGCCAGAGCACTCTACTGAGGGAAACAGAGTGAGACTCTGTCTCTAAAAAAAAAAGAAAGAAAGAGAAAGAAAGAAAAAAGAAAAAAAGATGGAGACTTTACACTTTACATCCTTTGTATTAACCTAGATGAATGCAGAACACATTATTCTTAGTAAAGCATCACAAGAATGGAGAAATAAGAATCCTATATACTCAATTGTGATATGAGGACAATTAAGGTCTCAGTACACAATGGAGGGTGAGGGATAGGGAGAGCTGAGAAAGGGAAGGAGGGAGGGGCTGCAGAGTCAAGGGGTATGGTATACCTTTTGGGGACAGGACACAAATATAAGAGGGTCCTTATCTAACAAAAGCAATCAATGTAACCTGGTTTTATGTACCCTCAACAAATCCTCAACAATAAAAAAAAAGATTTAAGTGTATAACTACAAGAATAGTATGTGTAAGATGAGAACATGTACCTTCAGAAAATTAAAAGAGCTGTAATTTCTCCAAAGAATATTAAGTAGGGAAAGATTTATCCCTACTTGATCTGCTACTCTAAGATTTTAATTAATATAATCACAATGTGTAATGTGGGTTCATGTGAGTCACTGATAAGCTGCCTGGTAAAACCATCTTTCATAATCAATTACCTATAGTTTTCTACAGATATGTTGCAATATCATGCCTAGAGATCTTCTAGAGCTTTAAATTCTATCTTTTTTTAATGCCTTCTTTCAGGCCTATGCTATACATGAAGTAGAAGCAAGAAACCTAAGAATCTGAGCAAAACTTAGAGGCTGTATTATGAAAGGTTTTCTATCACTTAAGTGATTATACATGTAGTTTTTAATTAAACATTCATTCACAGTGAATAGTGGATAGATAGCCTTAAGACCCTCTGGACTCTGAATCTGGTCTTTGGAAATGAAAATACAACACAGTAAGCTATATATTTAGTATACACTAAGGCAAATATCTATAAGGATAAGTATATTCAAGCCAACCCAATAAATGGCTCCTTTTTAATACCTTAAAAACAATGTCTTCATTTTTAATATGATACCTTAAAACAATTTTAGTTCTAATTATAAGATTCATTTATACAAAAGCAAAACATTCCTTATTGTTTTTTTAAAGAGTCATCACTAATCTAGGAGTGACTATTTTTTTTTTTTAATATCTGTAACACAGGGTCTAACAATAAGTATCCTTTTTGGTTAAAAATTCTTTTTAACATATTATTTAAATAAGAAATGATGACAACCAAGGAAAGAAACAGTAAAAAAAATACCATGTACTATTTGCATTTGTTTATGCTTCTGTCACAATTTATGAGAATTCAGAGTTAAAGCATGCAACTATGTGTACCTTGAAAAAAAATTTAGGATGTTTCAAAGCCTAAATGAATTCTCATTTTAGAACTCAGACATTTTAATATCACATGTAATATATAAACTCCAACTCTGGGAAGAAAAGGCAATTTCTATGGACAAAGACTTTATATTCATTAAGCAAAAATAAGCTTTTCCCTTATAAGAATCACAGTTGTAAGCAAAATTTCACCATGCTATAGGTAACTTCACAGGAGAATAATCCTAACCAGAATTTATAATTTACATACCTGTACAGATGAATATTTGGGAAAACTATCTCTTTGGTACCAGGTAAGAATATGATGTAGCGTTTGATCTGAAACAAACAGAAAAACCAAATGGGAAGTTGGGGTGCATTCAATTCTTAATGGAAATATTGTAGTTATTTGATGTACTCAATGCAAAATGGCTAGTGTCCATTGCTTCTATAATAAGATGCATCCTCAATTTCAACAAAACTTTTTAAAACTTAAAAATAGGCCATTTAATACACCTAAGCCAACTAACTACTGCCAATGGGAAAAAGAATAACTGCAATGAACTAACTTTTCTGATTTCATCAACTTGACTTATCAGTCTCTCCTGGCTTGCTCTTCAAGTTAGCAGAAGTAAAAAAAAATTCTCCATATTTTTTCATTCCTGTTACTATAATGGAAAAGAGTTGGGAAGATAAGCTGTAGCCATATTCTTTAGAAATCTTAAAACTAGCTAAAACTCTCCCAGGACAAACCTCCTCATAGAGGAGAAATAACCTGACAAAGAATCCAAACTAAATAGGAATGGGCAAAAGACAAGGGGAAAATAAAGTCCAGAATAAAGCCAAAAACTCTCAATAAATACAAAACCATATTTTTATTCACATTGATAAAAGATGCATACATAGGACATAGCAACCAACAAATGTGCACTCACACAGTCTTTTCAAGATCACGTGGAACATTTAAAATGGATTATTTCCTGGTAATACAGCAATTTCAACAACTTTCAAAGTACTGAAGCCAAAGGGAGTATGTTATCTAACAATGGCACAATTAAGAACCAAAATGTAAAGAAAAAAATCCTCCATATGTCTGGAAATTAAGAAATCACTTTTATATAACCCATGGATCTCAGAGGGAATTACAAAATCAATTTGAAAGTGCTGTATTTTGAACTACACAATGATGAAAATGTGATATCTCAAAACTTGCTTAAAAAGGTATCTATAGCTTTAACTAAATATACTAGTGGAAAAAAAGGCTAAAGCTATAAATCCACTCCAAAAAGTTAGAAAAAGAAACCAGAAAATAAAAAAAAAGGAAAAACTCACAAAAAGATAAAAAAAGATAATCTCAAGTGTTATTTTTAAAAATCTGATGAAATTCAAGATATATTCATCACTAAGCCTTAGCAAAGTAGGACTAGAAGGGAATCTTATTATTATAACACATAATAAACATCACGCTTAAGGGTGAAAATGTTGAAAACTTTCCCTTGCAAATTCGGAATCACACAAGGATGAATTCTTATGACATTTGCTCAACACTTTACTGTAAGTCTAAGTTAATGCAATAAGACAAGTAAAACAAATAAGAGGTATAAAGGCCAAAAAAAAAGAAGAAAAGAAAAGAAAAGAAAAACCTGTCCTTATTCTAGTATAAGTGTGTATGTGTTCAATCCAAATGAACACACATATAAATTCTGAAAATGAATAATTAAGTTTAGCAAGTTTGTTGGATACAAGGTAAATATTCAAACAGTAATTATATTTTTATATACTAGCAACATAAATTCAGAAAATAATAAAAAACATTATTTATAGTACCTCAAAAAATATCAATTCCTAGAGTTTAAGACTACTACATGGAAAACTATGAAACATTCAGGAGAGAAATTAAAGACCTAAATAAGTGGAGAGAGATATTCATGCTTTAGTGAAGTCCATATAATGATGTAAATTCTCCCCCAATTGATCTATAGATTAAATGCAATTCCAATCAATCTTCAATAGAGGGTATTGTGAAAATTGAAAAATTGATTCTAAAATATAGATGAAAATGCAAAGAGAATAGCCAAGACATTTTTACAAAAGTAGAATAAGGGGGAAGAGCTTACTCCATCAGCAATCAAGATAAATTATAAGGCTATATGGTAGTTTACACGGCACTACAGTGGTGTAGGAATAAACAAACCTGAATATAATGAAGAGAATTTAGAATTTAAAAATATATCCATGTCTATATGAGTACTAGAATTATGACTGACGGGGTGAGAGAAGTGGGGGGAGCAGGAGAAGAAGTATGGAGGAAAAATAATCTTTTTGTAATTGGTTCTATGCCAACTGGTCATGCTCATGGAAAAGAATAAAACATCATTCATAAAAACCAATTCCAAGGGAACTGTATATCTAAACACGACTGCCAAAACAATAAATTTCTACACAATAACAAGAGAATATATTCATAACCTTGGGGCATGGAAATTTTTTTGTCAAAACACAAAAAAGCAGTAACCCATAAAATAAAAAACTAATAAACTGGACTACATTAAAATTAAGAACATTTGTTCCTCCAAAGAGATCTTTTGAGATCTCATTTTAAGAGAGTAAAAATGCAAGCTACAAACACAGAAAAGATATTTCCAACACATAATAACTGAAAAAGGACTTATGTCTAAAATATACAAAGAAGTATAAATTAAAAGTCAGATAAACCTACAGAAAAATGGTAAGAAGACTCAAATGAGAACTTCACAAAAACAATACCAAAGTGGTCAATAAACACAGAAAAGTTGCTCAATTTCATTAGGTATCGACAAATTAAAATTACAATAAAATTGGAATCAAAATTAAAAATCAAGTGTTGGTGGGAAATGTGGAATAAATCAAATTTCTATACATTGCTATGGGAATATAAATTAGTACAACTTTAAAACTAAACATAGGCTAGGAATATATCCAACCAAAAGGTGAGTGCTTGAACACCAAAGGGCCATGACAAAAAATGTTGATGACAGCATTGTTCACAATGGCCCCCCAAATGGAAACAACCCAAACAACCATGAAAAGAAGAAAGGAAGGACTAAGGAAGATGGCTGAATAGAACCTTTCACTGCTTCTCTCCCCAAAGGAATAAAAAATTCAAAACTATCAACACAAGAATGCAGCTTCGTCAGAACCAAAAAATGAAGTGGATGATCATAGTACTTGGTTTTAATACAAATCAAGGCAAGCGGCATTACAGTGGGTAGGAAAGACAGTCTTGGATTGCCTATACCATCCCTCCCCTCCCCACTGGCAGAGAAAAAAATCTGTGTGCTTAGAGGAGGCAGAGCCCAGGAGTATGAGGTTGTATTAAGCTACAAGGACACCTCTGCACTCTACCTTGGGCAACAGAGTGAGACTTTGTCTAAAATAAATAGACAGATAAATAAATAAATAAAGTCCATGCTACTCAACGCAATCCACATTCAATGAGATCACTAGGAAAATACCAATGACATTCTTCACAGTAATAGAAAAAATAATCCTAAAATTTATATGCAACAAAAAAAGACCCAGAATAGACAAAGCTATCCTGAACAAAAAGAGCAAAACTGGAGGAATCTCATTACTCAGCTTCAAATGATACTACAAAGCTACAGCAAGCAAACAGCATGGTACCTGCATAACACACATGTAGACGAACGGAACAAAATACAAAACCCAGAAACAAATCCACATATTTATAGTCAACTCTTTTTTGACACAGGTGTCAAGAATGTATGTTGGGGAAAAGCCAGTATCTTCAGTAAATGCTATAGGAAAAACAGATATACATATGTGGTAGAATGAAATACCCCCATCTCTCTCTGTATACAAAAATCAAATTAAAATATATTTAAAGACTTAAAACTAAGACATTATATCACAAAACTACTAAAAGAAAATACTGGGGAAAACACTCCAGGACATTGGTCTGGGCAAAGATTTCTTGAGTAAGATTTCAAAAGCACAGGCAACCAAAACAAAAATCGACAAATAGGAACGAAAAAGCTCCTATACCGGCAAAGGAATCAACAAAGAGAAAACCCAAGAATGTGAGAAAAATTATGCAAACTACACATCTGACAAGGGTTTAATAACCAGAATATATAAGGAACTCAAAGAATTCAACAGCAAATAATTCAATAAAAACATGGACAAAAGATCTAAATTGACCTTTCTCTAAAGAAGACATACAAACAGCTAGCAGGTATATGAAAAAATGCTCAACATGAATCATTAGAATAGTGAAAGTCAAAACTATAATGAGATATTATTTAGCCCAAGTTAAAATGGCTCGTCCCCAAAAGACAAGGTATAATGAATGTCATTGAGAATGTGGAGAAAGGAGATCCCTTACACGCTGTTCGAAGGAACTTAAATTAGTACAACCATTATGGAGAACAGTATGACGTTATCTCAAAACAACTATATTAAGTTTATTATATTAATAACAAAATATTAAGATCTATCATTAATAGAACTACTAGATGATTCCACAATCTCACTTCTGGGGATGTATCATCCAGAAGAAAGGAAGTCAGCACATCAAAGAGTCTCTGCACTCCCATATTTACTACAGCACTACTGACAATAGCCAAGATTTGGAATTGACATATGTGTCCATCAATGGATAAAGAGAATATGGTACATATACATAACGGAAGAATATTCAGCCACAAGAAGGAATAAAATCCTACCATTATAATCTATAAATTTAATATGTTTCTTCATTAAGCTACATCTTCTTTTATATAATCAATAATTTCATAGTAGTAAACCATCTTTTCATTTCTGGGACAACCCCAGTATCAAAATGATTATTTGTGTATGTATATATCTACATGTACACCCATACTCACACACATTCATTGCTGGATTCAATTTGTTAATATTTTCTTTTGGACTTTAGTTACAATATGCTGAAGTGAAAATTATAAGGTATATAGTTTTCCTTTCTTTCAAGTGTGTTTATTGAGAAGTGGTTAAGAAAACAAAAACTGAATCTAGACTGCCTGGGTTCAAGTCCCAGCTCAGCCACCATGGTTATTAGTTAACCATGAATTTGTGATGGCACTTAGCCAGAGGGTAGAAATATCCATGGGTATCAAACAGTATTGGCTATGAGACTAGTGAAGGAAAACTAATCAACTAATCTCAGGATGAGGTATTACTGGGCATGTGCTATATAGAAAAGCAGGGGCATGGTCATATTAAGACAACTGAAAAGAGAACAGATGAGTGAATGGGCAGTGTTTACAGCCTGTGTAAGAAAGTAGTAAAGGCCGGGCATGGACGCTCACACCTGTAATCCTAGCACTCTGGGAGGCTGAGAAGGGTGGACTGTGTGAGTTCACGAGTTCGAGACCATTTTGAGCAAGAGAGAGACCCTGTCTCTAAAAAATAGCTGGGCAGTGTGGTGGGCGCCTATAGTCGCAGCTATTCAGGAGGCTAAGGCAGAAGATCACTTTAGCCCAAGAGTTTGAGGTTGCTGTGAACTATGACACCACAGCACACTACTACAGGTGACAAAGTGAGACTCTGTCCTCTACAAAAAAGAGAGTAGTAAAAAAAATTAGGAAGGGGTTAAGGAAACAGAAAAAATTGAAGGGTTCAAATAGCAGAGGTCTAGAAGCAGTCAAAAAAAGTTACAGTACAAATAAGATATTAGAGTTTAAGACATCCAAGTAGGGCAACTTGACTAGGATTTCTGCTTATGCCCACAAATGACTTAATAAAAAAAATAAGAAGAAGAACCACCTTCCTGCATGACACAGCAAAAAATAATAAATGAATTAATGGAGTACAGGGCACTAGACGATAATGATAGGATGATAATGAAGGACATGAAACAAATGATATTTTAATCCCTGTGACTGCCTCAGCTTAATGACTTGAGAGATTTTCAAAGCCATGGCACAGAAATAGGAAGTACAGGTGTAGACTATTGGACTCTGTGAGTTAAGGAGATGGAAGTGAAGGTCAGTGCAGACCAAGTGAACTAGAACTGGCAGGGCAAAGAACAGAAGAGAAGGCTTCACAGAGAAAGAACTCTGTGGAACCTGAGACCTGCAGACGTTCCCCCTTGCGTACATAACAGAGTGCTGAATAGCTCTTTATGTACTAAAGAAACAGAATTTGTACAATTCCAAAAATCTTTCCAAAAAGAAAATTCCAGGTCTAGTTGGTATCATTGGTGAATTCTACCACATATTTAAGAAAATAATAATATGCCAGGTATGGTGCCTCACACCTGTAATCCTAGCACTCTGGGAGGCCGAGGCGGGTGTACTGCCTGAGCTCGGGAGTTAGAGGTCAGCCTGAGCAAAACTGAGATGTCCATCTCTACTAAAAATAGAAAAAACTAGCCAAGTGTGGTGGCGCATACCCTAGACCCAGTTACTTGGGAGGCTGAGGCAAAAGGATTGCTTAAGCCCAAGAGTTTGAAGTTGCTGCGAGTTATGATGATGCCTGATGCCACGGCACTCTACCCAGGGCGACAGAAT
>NW_003852488.1:6975299-6980803 GCF_000181295.1 Otolemur garnettii
AAATAATACCTATTTTACATAAACTCTTGCAGAATAAACTGAAGAGGACAAAACATTTTCCAAGTAATTCTATGACACTGTTATTACCTGATATCAGATACCAAAACCAGACAGAAACAGAAGAAAAAAATCCTTCATGAACATATATATTAAAATTTTAAACAAATTTTATAAAATCAAATTCAACAATATAGAGAAAGCTCATGACCAAGTGGAGTTTATCCCTGGAAGGCTGGGTGGATTTAACATTTGAAAATTAATCATTATAGTTCACCCTATTAACAACAAACTCAAAATGAAAAAACATCTGATAATCTCAATACATAACAGTAGAGCACTTGAAAAATCCAGCATCCACTCTGATAAAAATTCTCAGCAAACTTGGAATAGAAAGGAACATTCTCAACTTGACATGAATAGCTATGAAAAACCTACAGTTAGTATCATAGTTAATTCTGAAAGACAGATGCCTTCCCCCTAAGATCAAGGACAAAACATGGAGATCTATTCCTACCACTTCTGTTCAACACTGTACTGGAGATTTTAACCAGCCCAAAAAGGCAAGAAAAAGAAATGAAAGGCATTGAAAGTGGGGGGAAAAAAGTAAAATTATATTTATTTTTAGATGACAAGATTGTCTACATAGAAAACCTGATGGACTCTACAAAAAGCCTACTAGAACTAATAAATGAATTTGGCAAGACTGCAGGGTATAAATTGCAAAAACATGTATTTCTATATACTAGCAACAAAAAATCACTAACCATTTACAATAATAAAAAAACTCCAACACATAGAGATAATGCTGACAAAATCAGTGCAAAATCTATGTATTAAAAACTACAAAACATTTCTGAGAGAAATTAAGAAGAAATGTATCAATGGAGAGGTATACATTTCATTGGTCAGAGGGCGCAGTATCTTTGGTAAAATTGACAAACTGATCCTAAACTCTTATAGAAGCACAAAAGACTTAGGATAATCAAACAACTATGAAAAAGAACAAATTTAAAAGGCTAACACTATTTAAGACTTAATATAAAGCTACAACAATCAAGACAGGGGGGTGTTGGTGTCCAGACTGACAAACAGATCAAAAAGAATACAGTTCATAAATAGATCCACATATATATAAACAAATGATTTTTAACAAAGGAGCAAAGGTAATTCAATAGCTTTATTCAACTGAGCACACATATGCAAAAAAAAAAAAAAACCTGGATGCTTACCTCCTATCTTTCAAAAAATTAAACCCTATGAACCATTGATCTAAACATAAAACCTAAAACTATAAAAATTCTAGAAGAAAATCTTTGCAGGCTTCAGTTAGGCAATGATATCACAGATATGACACTGAAAGCACAATTTATAAAAGAACAAACTGATGAACTGAACTTCATCAAAATTAAAAACTTCTGCTCTGTGAAAAATACTGTTAAGAGAATGAAAAGAAAAAATATGTCTAGCACCACTTTCCATACCCCCCAATACAAGAATGAATTCTTTCTTCCTCAGATTGCTATACAAGAGCCTCTTTGAGCAGATTTCTAAGAACCTGTCTATCTTCTTTCCTAGATAGAGGTAGAAGAACTGTATACTATAAACATGCTAGAAGCTTACTCTATTACAAGACTGACTGGGTGTGAAGTTGCCTGTGGTTAGCATGCATAAAGCTGAAACAGTAATTATCAAAGGCCATATTGACTAGGGTTGCCCAGTGAAAAGGTTTTGAGCAAGGCTACCAAATCAACTTGGAACAAAGAAGCAATCAAGAGCAACAGAAATCAATGCAGAGAAGGTCAGAGGCAGGGGAGGGGAGGACAAGCCATTTATTTTTACCTGAGCTGATGTGTTAAGGTGGCTCACCTAATGGGGTAACTCACCACCTCTAACTGGCATGAAAGATTCAGTAAAAGGAAAAAGGAGAGGGCCACAAACATTCAACATTGATTCTTGCAAGCCCATCATTACATGCCTTCCATTTCCTAAATAAACATAGTTATTTCAAGCCTCTAAATTGTTGCTTCTTCTGCTCCTTCTTGCTTGAGATTTCCTTCTTCCTCCACCTGTCTTCTATGGAACTACCAGTCATCTTTCAAGAAATGTTACTATGCTTCAACTGATTTATTTGGTTCCCTCTAGTAGGTGGACTTCAGTTTTATCTAAGAATTCTATCTGATTCATTCTTTTAAAAAGTCATAGTTTCTAACTACTTCAGGTAGCCTCTTAATCCTAGCCAAACTTTTTATCACCCAATCCCCACCCCACACCACACAGATGATTACTTGTCTTTATGGGGTGGGGATATTCCCAGTTCGAACCTAAGAAATAATGCTAATATTATAGTTTCATTGTAGAGTCATCAATTATTTGAGCTAACATACATGGGCTCTTAATATCTGCCAGACACCCTGCTAAGTGCTTCCTCTCCTCACCTAACTCTCACAACTCCATGAGAGTTATTTTATTCTTACAGTCATTTAACAAATGAGAACACTGAGGCACAAAATAGTTAATAAACTTGTCAGAAGTAAAAACATTTGTAAAGAGGTAGAACTAGGAAATGAGTTCAGAGTACATAAATCCAGAGGCTGAGTTCTTACCTACCAGTCTTTACTGACTCAAAAATGGAACTTACAACTTTTTTCCTCCCTTCCTTGGTGCTCAAGCCAAAAACCAGGGTTTCCCTCTCTTTTTCTTTCAAATGCCCTGACCTCCAATTTCTTGGTGCCCACCTCAGTTCACTTCTTACCTGGATGCTGACAATAGTCACCTCAAAGCACACTGCTATAATGCATGTTTTTCATAACAGACAAGGCTTTCCAAATCACAATTAGATCATATTACTTTCAATTGAATTCTTTTCAGTGGTTTCCATAGTCTGTGCAATGGTCCAAACTTAGCACACAGAAGACAGAGCCCGTCACCATCCAGCCCCATTTTGCCCCTTCAACTCCACTTGCCATTTCCCTACACGTGTAAACTTTCAGATTCCATTTGAACCAGATTTGTTGTGAATCTTTAACAAATCAATTCCCAATCCCCTCATTGTTGCAAATACAGTTCTATTCAGGATACCCACACAATTCTTTAGACAATAAATTTATATGGGTACTTCAAGTTTCAGCCCTTGATTACAGTTTAATAATTTATAATAGTTAATATTTGTTTAGCACGATCTGTCAGATACTATTCTAATTCCTTCACATATTTTATTGCTGACTTAACCATTTCAACAATCCTATGAAGAAACTGAGGGAAAAAGAATTAGCAATTGTCACCACCCTCCAATATTTATGAAATTCATATATTTCCCTTTCTAAATTAAATTTGTGCACAGTAAAACTGTCCTCTTTATCTTTGCAGCAGCTATGCTTCCATAGGACCTGATACATAATAGCAACAGAAGGAGCTCAATAAACATCTTTCAACAAATGACCAGAGCTGCGCCTCTAGGTGTTAAACGCAGACTCGGAAACTCTTCCTGGCCATTAACCCTCATAATTTCTGCAGTGCATGAGAGGAGCATAACAAACACGTTTAGTGTCTGGCAGTGTTTTGCATAACCTTAAGGAACCTACAAGTATTTACCAAACGGCCCTGCTTAAACATATTCACAGCCTCATGAATACCACCAAGCTTTTTCTGCAACTAACTTCTTTAAGTTTTCACAAATTTAAATGTACCCAACAGGCATTCAAAAAAATATTAGTTGGTCAAAGAGTCAAAAATGACGACGTTATACACTACATATGCATTCTCCATAAAGAAATATAAAGCTTACTTTCATTTCTCAGCAAGTTGATTTCTGTGTCCATTTCGATACAATCTTAGTTTGGAGCTTTCACCACCTTTACCTTCTCGCTGTGCGGGGGCCGAGGGTAGAAGGAACTAAAGCTACGCTCGTAGGTTGTCAAGCAATCGAGCAGTGTAATCAGCATCCTGCTCCCGCGGCGTAAACAGCTCCGCCGCGCTTCCTTCTCTTGTGTCCCAGATCAGATTTTTGGACTGCTGGGGATGATCCAAGTGAATTCTTTTCAAACGAATCCTACTCTGGTGCCAAGCGAACACAGGTTACAGGCGTTCCCCGGGTCACTCAGGGTCTTATCGAGCCACTTAGGAGAGCGCCGAGGGAGCTGGAGGACAGCCTGGTGGCGGGGTCCTTAGGAGGGCAGCGGAGGTGAGGGGGGCTACACCAGGACGGCTGGGAAACCCCAAGTCGGCGGAGGAAGTCCACTCGGCCCGCCCCGCGACTTTGAAAACGGTGCCCGGGACCGCTCCTTGGAGACGGTGACGCCATACGTCATCACGCGGGCGTTTTCTCTTACGTCATCGCGCTTCCTATAATCCCAGCACGCTACTGGCTATCTGTCAAGAGATGGGCGGAGCTGTGAAAGCCGGGATGACAGCCGGCTGAGCCACCCGCTAGGCACAGAGGCAAACTGGCCGGCCAGGGTCTCCAGGTGGTGAGGTCCAGCGTCTTTTTTGTTTGTTTGTTTTTTAAAGAAAATCCCAAAAATGTAAACATGGGCAGGGCACTAAATAAATACTTAAAATGCCTTCAGGATCTTTGTGTTACTAATACACTATGCCATTCTCTACCCAGTAAAGGATGCAGGCTCCTATGGCTGGGGGCGGAACCCAGCCTGGCGTTTTCAGAGTCCCGGACCAAGGCTGTACCTCTGGAGGATTTCTGAGTGTGGATTTAGTAATCTCCAAAAGCTAAGTACGATCGTGCCCCTTATGGGTCTTTAGAGAAAGGAGACAGCTGTTGTTGAAATATCTGTGTGGTAATAAGGCATGTAGTTAGAAGTACTCAAAAGTAGTTACCATTCAATAAAAAAAAAAAAAGAAGTACTCAAAAGATCCTGCAAATTAAGCAGCTATTTTTTCAGAGATGTTTGTTTCCTCAAATAGATGGACATAGACCATGGATTAATGTACATAGTTACCATTCAATAAAAAAAAATTATCTTAAGATTAAATTATATTAAATAAAAAAAATAGATGGACAGAGAAAAGTTAAAATTTTTGCAAGGTAAAGTAGTTAAAATGTACATTTGTGGATAGATTATAACTTCCATCTTTTTTAATTGACTTTTTTAGGTTTTAAAACTTAAGAGAGTTTGTTTTAAAACAATTAACATTGCAAGAAATTTCAGCACTAACAGTAAAAATGTTAACTTGAAGCTAGCCACTAGTTTTAGTTTAATTTAATAGGTGTATTTTTGTGGGTTGAAGTAAGTTCACTACACAAATGTAGCTTGATTTGGCTTAAGTTTTGTGGTCCTATACTCACAATGTCACATAAACAAAGTGATTTTAGCAAAATGCATCAAGAAATTTTAAAAATATGTCCAAATCTGTCCATTTAGGTATTCGAAGGCCTACTAAGTGCCTTACTCCATACTTAAGAAAATAAAATGGTCCCTTCCTCTAAAAACTTGCTCTTAAATATGGATGTGTAGCTAATAACTGTTTTTAAAAGGTTTAATTTAGCTTTG
>NW_003852488.1:6981088-6989373 GCF_000181295.1 Otolemur garnettii
AGCCTTGTTCTGGTTTTTAATGACCACAGAGTTAACACAAAAACTTGTTGGAAGGGAGAACTAAGTGCACAAGCTCCTCTTTTTTGAAGTTGAGTGTACAACTCTTTCTCCCTAAACTTCTCACTGACTTTCCACCAATTTGTGATTTCTTCTACATTTGAGCTTTGTATATTATCACATGATATTTACTTGCCATGAAACTAATAGTTATAAGCTTAACTCTACGTTTACAGTCAAACTTGGTATGAATAAAAGCAAAGATTGCCTTCTGGATATAAATAATGTGTGATATTTACATAAATTCAATATTTGAAATGGGAATTTTTGTGTCTGCTCTTAAATTATTTGACTTCTATGATCAAGGTCAATACAAACTGTTGTCTTTTGTTTCTGCTTTTCTGTGCGCTATAAGCCTTTACAGGTTGAATTTTAATGAAGTATTTTTTTTTTCTTTGAGAGAGAGTTTTATTTTGTCGCCCTGGGTATAATGCTGTGGCCGTCACAGCTCACGGTAATTTCCAACACTTGGGCTGAGGTGATTCTCTTGCCTCAGCGTCCCGAGTAGCTGGGACTACAGGCGCTCTCCACAACCCCAGCTATTTTTTTGTTGCAGTTTGGCCAGGGCCACATTCCAACCCACCACCCTTGGTATATGGGGCTGGTGCCCTACGCACTAAGCCACAGGCACCGCCCTTAATGAAGTATTTTCAAAATAATTTTCATCATTAGAAAATAAAGTTGTGACGACTGCACTTATCCCTCACTAGAGGGGATACTTTAAATCTCCTGAGGTCTCTTTCCACTTCCCCCATCTTAGTACTTATTTCGTGCTACCTCCTGCAGTCTCTATCATGTTGTCTTGTAATTTGTTTTCAGGATACATCATGTGTAAACTCAAAAAGGGTTTAGTAAATACCTGGTGAAGGATTTAAAGAATTCAGTGAATTTGCATGCAAAGTATCCATTACTCTAAATTGAGTACAAAGAATGAGAGGTGCAAAAGAAAAGTGCTTAGTTTTAACCATTTTCAAGTCACAATTTTGTGTTTTGATATTACTTTTTTGCAATAAAGAAAACCTTTAAAAATTGAATAGATTGACAAAGTTAGTGACATTTCACTAATCTAAATTTATTTGATCAATTGCATTGATTATCCAGTACTATTATGCAACTGTCATGAAAAGTCCAAAGCTGGAAGTTTAAGCAAAAGATATAATTGATCACACAGTTGAAAAGTGCCTGAGTTGGGATTAGTACCCAGGAAGTATGGTCCTAAAGTCACAATAGTTAAACCACTATGTATGTGCTTCCCAGTTGCATAATATAATGTATAGCTAGTGTAATAGTTAATATTTTTTGCACCTATCTATATCAGTTAGCCTTTAGTTGCATTAAATGAATTATTGCTGCACATGTTCTATGGTAATCTCAATGATTTACAGTTGATTCAAATTGTTGCACGGTATTTATATTTCTGAGTTACCCTTTCTTCTCCTGGAAAATCACCCAAACTTAAGTGGAATGATTCAAGTCTTCAGATATTCATCAATGGTATCTGAACAGTTTTCTTTTGTAGAAACACCAAGTGTCTCGGCTTCAGTGTTCAAAGTCCCTCCCGTAGAACGTGTAGGCAGCTGGGTGGAACCTAAGGCTGAATCCTCTCCTGCGACCTGGGTGGAAAGGCAGAGCCAAAGTTGGACTGAGCAAATCTTGAAGGTCGGTGTTCTCTTCCTATACCTTCTTCATTCTGTCACTACTTGCGTTGTTGCCCAGTCTTGTCCTTAGCTTTATCCCTGCAAAATACTGAAAAGCATTTAACTTTTCAGCTGCCTCCTGCTGGCACAATTCACTCCCACTTTGTGGCTGACTTCCTGCTTTCTCTGTTTGTCTCAGGAATGGGAGGAGGGGAGAGGGAATGAAAACTGAAAGGAAATAATTATTGTAGAAAAACTAAAGACAAATGTCTTCTGTGAATAAAGGAATTTGGAAATTTTCCTAGCAAATCGTTTTGTTGGGAAAATACCTCTTCCAGAAGTTTCTTTGTTTTCTTTTTACTACTTTGTGGATTCTTTTCTCTTCTAGGTTCTTAAGGTTGCAGGGTTCTGATTCCTTTCTCTTCCTTCGTTTCTTTTCAAAGATCTTTCCATAGTAAAGGGAAAGCAATGAAAATAATTGAAAAATATATGATTTTTACTTTGTTTGATGAGAGAGTAATTTGAAGAATAGAGGTTAAAAGTGGAAAAATACAGATTAATAATACATATCCTTTTAAGAAAGTCTAAACAGCCAGCATGGAAATTGCATAATAGGACAGTGATCACCTTAATATTTGAAAATGTTCAGCATATATAACATAAAAGGGAGGAAAGGAGGTCATCATACTCTTTAAGAGACTCAGCCTTAAATTGAAATTTAAAATGTACTTTCAAATTGTTCATTTATTTTTAAATAGTGATTCATATCTGACATAATATAAAATTTAAATATTTTAAAAAAGTGATGAAAAGGAGGGAAGCCATCCTTTCTCCCATATCGCAGGCAGAGAATTCCCTCCAGAGAAGCAACCACTGCTTACTACTGGTTTCTCATGCATATATGCTTCTTGAGATAGTGTACATATCACAAGTATATATGCAATTAAGCTTCCTTCTTATTAAATAAATCCATAATTTTTTGCATTTTGCTTTTTGTCACTTCACAGTGTATTTTGGATGTTCATTTAGAGCTGTTCATACATTTTAACAGCTATCTAGTATTTCAGTTGCCATTCTTCTGTTGATGAGTATTTAAGTCACTGCCAACATTTTGGCAGGGGTGTCCAACTGTAGCCTGTGGCTGTCTGCGTATGCTTATCTGTGATGGCAGATATCACAAAAAATTATGCATGAACCTTTTTTTGCTTATAAGCTTTTGTTAGTGTTTGTGTATTTAACGCGTAAGCCAAGACAACTCTCAGATTGAGAGAAGATACCTGAGAAGGGTGAGGTCCAGGAGAACAGGTCTTATCAAGGAGATTGATCACAAGGATGCACCCGCAGGGTCCTCTCCATGGTGACTCAGCTCTTTGGGAATTTGTAGACTTAACTTCCTGGAACTTGGAAATTTCTGCTTCTATGAAATCTTGTAGTTCTTTCTGTAGGGGCTGGAATAGCTTCTCCACTTGATTCAAACTGACCAGTGAAAAACATACCTATGGGTTGGAACTTTTTGACTGGAGATAAAAAAGGAAAGACCAAGTCAGTCAGGGAATGTGGCCATTTTGAATTCTTCTATGCTTTAAGCCCCATGGGCTGAAATAAAACCCTTCCTCTTATAAACATGGTGTTTGGGTAGGGTAACCAGATGTCCTGCTTTTCAACAATTTGTCCTGCAGTGTTTTAAAAAAGTCCCGATTTTGCACAAACAGGCAGGAGAACAAGAAGGGAATATATGGTTTTCAGCTGCCATGTGGCTATTTCGCCAGAATATGAGTTTTATTTTTGTTTACTTTATAATGTTAAACTGTAATAATAACAAATAATTGCTGAGAAGTGATTATCAAGAACTGCTTATCAAAGTTTGCATTGTTGTCAGGCCCTGCCCCACCCCTGCTCCCGCCCCCAGCCATGTTGTCCCACCTTACCGATGTTAAAATCTGGTCACCCTATGTTTGGGTACTCTTTCTCTCCATTGGGCCTCATCTTCCTGCAACAAATTAGCATTCATAGCCAGCTGCAGGCTGTGGTTAAACACCCCTACATGCTACAAATATCTTTATGCTTAGATTATTTTGAATATATACTGGTAGGATAACTCCTAGAAGTAGAATTATTTTAAAGGATATTTGCATTTTTGATAGATATTGATTTTTTGCTCATCACAAAAGTTGTACCAATTATGCCCCAATACGGATATGTGACTTTTTCTCCCTGCCTTCATTAACACAGCATGTTATTAAACTTTCTGATCCTTGACAATCTACGTAAAAAATAGTAATTTATGGTAGTTTTACTTTGCATTTCTGTCCTTATAAGTGAGGTTGAACATTTTGCATTTTCTTTCTGTGAACTGGCTGTTTATATCTTTTGCCTACTTTTCTATGGGGGTGTTAGTCTTTCTTTATTGATTTCTAGGAGCTCTTTATGCATTAAGGAAATTATTTGTCTGAAATAAGAGCTGCGTCTACTTTTCCCCAGACTGTCTTTTCATTTTGTTAATGGAAACCTTTTGGGGGAGGAAATGGAGAGAGAGGGAGGTTTCTGCTTTTAATTTGGGTTTTGGGTTACACTTTATAAGGCTTTCTTTACTATAAAATTTTTTTTAAAAATTAATTTTTTTTCTTATTTTTTAAGATTAAAATTTTATGTTTAAATCTGTGGTTCTTCTAAACTTAGTTTGATATAGGGATCCTATTGTATTAAATTGGACTGCCAAATAATAGGGATCCTATTGTATTAAGTTGGACTGTCCATTAAATTGGACTACAATTGATTGTAGAAGTGGTGACCCTATTCATTTGGCTTCATTAGGATCATCTCAAACTCCCATAAACTTTTTGTGCATTATTTCCCAAGTGTCTGGTATGGTACCTGAAATAAGATAAGTGCTTAATAAATGCTTGATAAACTAAATTGAAAGGAAATGCCTGGATATAATATATTATTTTCCTTATTAACCATTGAATTGATATATATAGTATTAAAAGTGATGATGCTACCACTGACATAGTAGGTTTCTCCTGCATAAAACCTACTATTATAACATTTTAGATTCAGAGATTAGAACAATTATTCACTCAACAGATTAATAGTAAGAATCATAGGCATTCTAGCTGGGGGCAGGAAGACAGTAAATACATATGTCATGTTTAAGTATTATGAATCAAAATAGAGCAGTGTTTGTAGAGAATGACAGAGAAGGGAGCACTAGCCCAGCAGGAGAAGGACATTAACAATTAAATTGTCTCTAGTTAATGAGTATATATGCAAACAAAGAAACTGAAAGGTGGGGGAGTATTAAGTCTCAGGAAGTTACTAAGGAAATAAAAGGGAGAATCAGTTGTCTCTGTCTGAGTCCATGTTATCTTAAATTGTTAACTAGTAAGCAGGACTATACTTTTAAGGCTGATTTTTAATAACTATTATGCATACTTAGATTGACAGGAATGTTCTTTAAGCAATATCAAGTTTAAAAAACATTGTCATTTCAGTAACAAACTAAAATCGTTTTATGCAATAAAAGCCAAAATTATACTCTACCCTTGGACCTATCAGCCACAGCATTACTCTCTACTTGTGGAAGTCCTTTCACTATATCTTATAGTAATTTTCAAACAATGCTCGAGGAAACCTTGGTGGAAAAGGCAGAAGAAACCAGTAGAAAGGCTTGGAGTACTATGACCTAATTCTCAACAAGGGTAGCTTGCTTTTATCTTTTACTTCTTATCTTCCAAATAAGATTACTTTTGAAATAATTTGAAATCTATAAAGACTACCTCATTCTGACCACATTCCCCACCACATGTGCATGGAAGTGACAGACCACTTTTAGGAGCTTGTCACTAGATACGGTTTTATTACATTTAGATATAGAAACAGTTGCATGAACAAGCTGGAAGTTGAAAAGCCCTAGTGAAGGGGTGGCGCCTGGCTCCATATGCCAAAGGTGGTGGGTTCAAACCCAGCCCTGACCAAAAAAAAAAAAAAAAAGCCCTAGTGAAAAGTCACGATAAGGATAGGGATCACCTTAAATTATGCAGCATTTTTGTGGATATGGCGGTTGTATGAAGAGTAAGTGAATCTGCTACAACTTCCTAGTGGCTAAGCTACATATTTCCAGGACTGTTAAGAATTGTCAAACTCCAGGTTAAAAGATAGTGTATTCTTTCAGCCAAAATCAAAGTTAGTCAGCATTTCTAACACATTGATTTATACTTATTTTTTCCTATATGCTATAAGAAAATACTTTTTACTACCAAAATTTGGGGGTACTAATAACATAACATAAAGGCGCATTCTTAAAAAGTAAAGAATGCACCTTTATGTTTCAACTAAAGAAAATATTAACTTTATTATTGAGGTATATTATTTCAAAAAATCAAGATTGCATTCCATATAAATCAGAATCAATTTATGCAGTCTTATCACTCACTGAATTAGCTTTCTGCAAATGGGTTGCAGTACCAGAACTATTTAATTTTAGAGGTAATCTAATAAAATTTGTTAGTATACAGTGAAAATTAGCAAAAGCTACAGACCTTAGAAAAAGGTTTTAGAGATCTTGGGTTTCTGTGTGACACAGAGCTTGTATATTTGGACTTTCTACTACTTGGCACATAGTAGGTTCTCAATATATGTTCACTGAATTACATTTATTTAAAATTTAAAACTTTATTACTAACAGTAAAAATAATGTGAAAGAAGGGATTAATTCTAAGATTTTAGATAAGAGAAGTTACAACGTGGAAGAGTCATCTGGTCCTAAAAATCAAATTATCTTCTGGATAAGACACAGAACCCAGTGTAATTTAGGGAGTCCTCCATTGCTAAAATAAAGTTTTCATCTTCTTCCAGATTCCTGAAATGTCTTCTTCTAGGAAAACATGGCTGACATTTGTCCAATTTCTAGACCTTGGACAAGTGTGTGCCATTTAGTAATAGTTAATAGTAGTTAATAGTAGTTCCTCTGCAAGTCTGTAATAAAATAAAATGAGATAATGTTTATAAAATATTGTTCAATAAGATGTAATTTTATTGATATAATACTATGTTCTGTGTATTGAAAATACATAGAAAAACCATTTAAAATGAAAATACTGTTTGTTTTGTATTACTTAGTCTATTTCAAAGTTTAAATAATGCAAATCTATTCTCATTTTTTAGTAGGAGAGGTGATTAATCAAATAAGTGATCATTTAACTGTTGAAATATCCAAAATAGAAAGTATCATTGGGACAGGGAGGGCAATCAACTCTACTAAACTTGAAATGGTTAGACTCTTCCCACATCCACACACCTCAAAGAAAAGGTGTATAGCCAAAAGAACAGGTGTTAACAGCACTGTTTCTCCTGAATTATGGAGATTTTTTTTTACCAAGTTGGAATTGTATTGTGTAGCCCTTGATTCCCAGAGGATACAGTTACTCATACACTTGCACACTTTACAGTAAATAAAAGACAAAGTATGGCATGTAAACTTATGGTTGTAGTTAAGTATGTTGACAATTTTCTGCCATGGACTTAAATTTTTAGAAATTTTGATACATGCTTTACAAGGACATTAGTGCTGAATCTAAACTTAAAGTTTTAAAGCTTCTAAGATCCAATTACCTATTTTAGAATAGAACACAAACTCTGTGATTTGCCACTACACAGATGGCCTTTGGCCTCTCAGGACCATGTTCTTGTCACCTGCTGCTCCCCTATCTGCTATTTAGCATTGAAATATTTATTTCATTTCTAATTGAAGAAAACATTTAGATATTGTTGAAGAGTTTGTTTTAATATTTTTTTTCCTTCAGAGTCTTCAGATGAATTTTAAAATTGAACACACTTGGGATGGCTTTCCCGTGAAGCATGAGCCGGTGTTTGTCAGGCTCAATCCAGGTGACAGGGGGGTGATGATGGAAGTTAGTGCTCCATTTTTCAATGATCCTCCAGCCCCACTTGGAGAACCAGGAAAGCCTTTCAATGAACTATGGGATTATGAAGGTAAGTGGAACTACTGTATTTTATTATAAACATAGATCTTTTTATAATAACCTCTCACAGAACTCGTGTTTTATCTTGCTGTTAGGAAGTGAATGCTTCTGAGCAAATGATGTGCAGTTAGTGATATTTCCTACCACTTTCCTGTTCTGACTGTTTCTCCATTACCTATGTGACTTCAGTTGTATTACTAGAACGGTGAAAAATGGCCATTACAAATCCAGATTTTTATATTGCTGCCATATTTCTTTTCTGTACTTCTATTACTTATTCTGAGAAGATTTCATCATTCCTGTTTTATCGTTAAGTATATTCAGGTTACCACTTTTACCTTATAAACCTTCTTTATGGAAGTTTTGGGACGTTTTACTTATTATAGAAACACTGTCAACCTCAACATGAAATATAGTCTTTACACTGGTAAGTTACCTCACATAGCAAATTAAGGCTAACAGACATGCCATGAAGTTGCCCTGTTTCAGCTTCGTTGTATGTCCCCCTTCTTAACGTATCCTAATTAAACTCAGATTTATCTTTCTGAGCTGGTAGTCTTGGTGATGCCTTTCCCCAGATCATAAACCATTATCCCGGCTCGGCGCC
>NW_003852488.1:6989615-6993096 GCF_000181295.1 Otolemur garnettii
AAAAAAAAAAAAAAAAAAAACCATTATCCCTAGGATAAAGTTCAAAGCCTGTGTATAAGCTTTCAGGGTACTCATGAATTGGGCTGCTATATTCAACCAGAAGCTCTTTACCCATGTACTTTCTCATTCTATTCCTCTTGCCTCTTATGCGCATAGTTCAAAATCTAACTCACATCCCATTTCTTTAAAGAAGACTTTGATGAATACTAATGTCTATTTTCTTTATGCCATTTGTATAGAACACTTTTGTCAGTTTTCAAGTTGTCATGGTATCTTTTATTGATACAAAACTGGTATAGTATTTATTATCTTCCTAATATTATACACACCAATCTGACTTATCTCCTAGAGGTACTACAGGTACCAAACCCAACCCATCTGCTTCTCTCTGCCTTTTTACCTAATTGCCCAATCTTAAAATGACACTAACATTACATACATCAGATCACCAAATCTGGGAACTGTTAAGGTCTTTCCAACATGTCTTCTCTTACATTCCATATTTGGATTTATTTCCTAAGTCCTATCAGTTCCATCTCCTAGATGTTTCTCTAAATCAGTGCCTCACATTCATCCCACCATCCTTACCAAAAGTTAGACCTTCATCATTTTTTACCTGGGTTAGGGCAGAGCCTCCTAAATAGCGTTTTAGCCCATAAGCTAAAAAAAATAGCCAGGTGTATGGCAGGTGCCTGTAGTCCCAGCTCCTTGGGAGGCTGAGGCAAGAGAAACACTTGAGCCCAAGAATTCGAGGTTGCTGTCAGCTGTGGCACTCTACCAAAGGCGACAAAATGAGACTATCTCAAAAACAAAACAAACAAAAAAACTTTCATAGAAACAACTAAAATCATCTGTACTCAATCTGAGTACTGTGGCCTAGTCAAGTTAACACATACAATTATCCATTACAGAAGATGTTCTAATTTATATAGATTTAGAAAGGGACAATGCAGTTCTCTGAATTGACAATGGAACTATGTATACATCTTAGCTATTATAAAAATAACACATGATAAATTGGAAACAAATGTCTACTCAGAAGGATTAAATGAATAAGTTATAATAGTCTATAAGAGAATACTATCCAGTCATTAAAAAGAATATGGTATTTATATGCAGGAGAGTTTTTAGGTGAACAAAAAGCAAATTGTAGGAAAGTATAATTCCATATTTACTTTTTAAAAATCTGAGCAGGTAAAATAGTTTGTAGAGGCACAGAACAATTCTGGCAGGTTCTAGGCCAAAGGGAGAAAAAAATGACTTCAACTTTTTACTTTCTATATATGTGTGTTGTTTTAATCACTTACAAGGAAGCTGTATTGCTTTCACAATTAAAAATTTTTAAAATAGCATATGCTCAGAAAATTCTAGAAAATTATAAAGAAGAAAAGAAAGATCATCTATCTGTATGTACTACATATTCCACCAATCATAGATTAGTAGTATTAACATTTTTGTGTACATTTTGCAGACACCTAGGCACAGCACACATGCACATTTTAATTTCATGTACATTTGGTTGCTGTTCTGCAGGCTACTTATCAAATATCATAGGTATCTTCCCATGTTTATAAATATTTAACTGTCTTTGTTTTTAATGGCTACATCGTATTCCATTGCATAAATATAAAATTTCCATAATTTATTTAGCAGTTCTCTTGTATAATAGGATATTTATTTATAGATCTTATGTATTTTTTATAGATTAAGAGATAATTCTATATAGTGGGAGTTAATTATTGAAATTATTTTCAATTTTTGAGCAATACTTTGATGACTAACAATTATACTTATTCTTTTTCCAGTTGTCTGATTATTTTTCATAGGATAAATCCTAGAATAGAACTAGACTAAAATCCGTATGATAATGTTGATTTCATACATTGTTGATTATATCCTCACTGGCAGCAAATTAATTTTTTTCATTTATGGCAATCTGATACAGGAGAAAATTGATCTTGATTTATTTCCTATACATTTCTTCCTTTAGTCAATGTCTATTATCTTTGCCTTTTTCCTACAAGAGATAGTATTATAACTAAAAATACTTAATTTACTGTATATTCTAAAGGATAAACAAATTATTTAATTCTCAAGAAGCAAATTAAATCTCTCAAAAAAATTAAATATCTCAATATGTCATATCTCTGTTTTTAAAAGTTGTGGAAGCATTTTTCTTGAATGATATAACTGAGCAGTATTTAGAAGTTGAACTTTGCCCGTAAGTATAAAATATTTTTTGTTAATTATTACTACATAATACAACCACATTATTTTTAGTTATAAATCATGTAGTTATAGTAAAATTTTATTAATTCCAGCTAACTAGGAAGAAGGCTAATCTGAAGTATATACTTTCATATAAGTATTTCAAATGAAGTACATTTAGGACATGTGTTTAGAATATATTCATGTATTCTAAATGTTCAATAAGGATACATTACCTTATTTTCAAATGAAGTACATTTAGGACATGTGTTTAGAATATATTCATGTATTCTAAATGTTTGAAAGTATGTTCACTTTGTTTTCTTTTTCTTTCTTTTTTTTTTTTTCAGAGACAGAGTCTCACTTATTCACCCTGGGGTTGAGTGCCATGGTGACATTACTTCCAGCAACCTCAAACCCTTGGGCTCTGGCAATTCTCTTGCTTCAGCCTCCCAGATAGTTAGGACAACAGGCCTTAATTCTTATATTTTTGTACAACTGGGGTCTGACACTTGCTCGGGTTCAACTCCTAAGCTTAGGCAATCCACATACCTCGGCCTCCCAAAGTGCTAGGATTAATAGGAGTAAGCCACTGCACTTAGCCTGTCAATCTTATTTTCAATTCACTAATGTAGATTTTTAATAAATTTGAAGATAATTTTCTTTGCAAAATGGAAAATTGTTATAAAATAAGAACTCTTTCTTATTTCTTCCATAAATTTGCATTATATATATTATCTATTCAGAAATAAAAGGAGACATTTAGATATAATGAATTGAGCTAGCATATGAAAATGTTTCTTTGGCTTGGCGCCTGCAGCTCAAGCAGCCAGCCACATACACCAGAGCTGGTGGGTTCAAATCCCGCCTGGGCCTGCCAAACAACAATGACAACTACAACCAAAAAATAGCCAGGCGTTGTGGCAGGCACCTGTAGTCCCAGCTACTTGGGAGGCTGAGGCAAGAGAATCACATAAGCCCAGGAGTTGGAGGTTGCTGTGAGCTGTGGTTCCATAGCACTCTACCCAGGGCGACAACTTGAGAACTTGAGGCTCTGTCTCAAAAAGAAAAAAAAAAGAAATGCATTTATTGAGTATAGACTGTCTACTGTTGCATTCAGTGCCAGATAAAAAACTAAATCACATGTGGAATTTCTTAGACTCATTAAAAATATTAACCTTTGAACTCTCTTGGTTCAAGTTTAACTGTCTACTGGGAACCCTCTTTATCTGGTTGGCAAAGTTGCCATCTAAATTATAGCAAATTCTCAGGG
>NW_003852488.1:6993116-7000750 GCF_000181295.1 Otolemur garnettii
AAAAAAAAAAATTATAGCAAATTTTAAATTAGTAAAATATTTAATAATGAAATCTTTATTTATATTGCTTTATTCATTTCAAAGCCATGTCAGTGCCTCTCAGTATCTAATATATAGTAGCCTTTGTTCCTTAATAGGCTAGTTAGAGAGCTCCAAACAATTGATCTCAATAAGAGTCTTAGGTCTTATTTTCCCTTATTTTGACATTTTGCTAAGTCTAATATAGAAAATCTAGCTGTTTGAATTACTTTTTTAGGAAGAATAATCATTTATCTTTGTCACATTTGAACTAATATGCCAACCTTATTTATTGAAAAACTAATTAATTCTCATAAACTAACATCAGAGGCAAGAAAATTTCAACTATTGTGTGATTATTTTCCCCCTATAGGTAAGAAAGGTAAAGCAAATATTTGTAACTTGTCTAGGAGACATAAAGAACTTGGATCTACTAGAATTCTAAAGTTTAGCCCTTTGTTTTCATTTTAGTAGATGATAATACCAGTTCATTTTCATAAAATGATGCCTTAACAGTGGATAAATAGAATAATTACATTCTCTTTTATTAAGAAATTATGAATTAATCATTGTGTATAAAATTAATAGATTTTAACAGTTAAAAATCCAGGGGGGATAGGGCTGTGTGGCACACCTCTTGGGGGTGGGACACCAGAGGGACTTTATCTAACAAATGCAATCAGTGTAACCTAATTTCTTTGTACCCTAAATGAATCTCAAACAATAAAAAAGAAAAAATCTTCAGAGTAGTTTGGTTTCGTATGCATTAGGATAGCTAATGATCAGGAATCATGATTTTGCTTCAGGCAATCAATTTCTGTAACAGTTAATTAACCTCTAGGAAAGTAATAGGAAAAAATTGTGGTTTAAACTTGCAAAATTTTTACTCCTTCTAAGATGTATTCTTTTTTTTTTTTTAGACAGAGCCTCAAGCTGTCCCCCTGGATAGAGTGCTGTGGCATCACAGCTCACAGCAACCTCCAACTCCTGGGCTCAAGCAAGTCTCCTGCCTCCACCTTCCAAGTAGCTGGCACCACAGGTGCCCGCCACAACACCTGGCTATTTTTTTTTGGTTGCAGCCATCATTGTTGTTTGGTGGGCCCCGGCTGGATTCTAACCCGCCACCTTAGGTGTATGTGGCTGGTGCCTTAGCCACTTGAGGCATAGGCATCAAGCCCTAAGATGTATTCTTAAGGCTCCATAGTACTAAAAATAATCAGAAGACTTTTTTTTTTTTCTGAGACAGTCTCACTTTGTTACCCTTGGTACAGTTTGATGGCTTCACAGCTCACGACAACCCTTAAACTCTTAAGCTAAAGCAATCCTCTTGCCTCAGCCTCTGGAGTAGATGGAGCCCCAGACGCACAGGCAGAGTACTGCTGCCTTGGCCTCGGAAGACTTTTAAATGGAAAATAATACTTGTCTTCTGTTAGAATAATTTACTGAAGAAATCTCCCTGAAAAGCTCACTAAAAATTATATGTATAGAAATGTTTAAGATATAGCCTTTTCTAGAGACAATAAATTTGTTTCACGTAAATACATGAAATCCTTTGATTCTTACTGACCGGCTAATCCCAATTTTACACTATTATCAGAGTTTCCTTGTGCAAATAGTTTGTGTTTTTTTTTGAAAATGTGACATTGGAGCCAGTTGTGGTGGTCACCTATAATTACAGGCTCATGCCTGTACTTACTCTGGGAGGCCGAGGCTGGTAGATGGCCAGAGCTCAGAAGTTGGAGACCAGCTTGAGCAAGAGGGAGACCCTCTTTCTACTAAAAATAGAAAAATTAGCTGGACATTGTGGCAAGTGCCTATAGTCCCAGTTACTGTGGAGGCTGAGGCAGGAGGATTGCTTGAGCCCAAGAGTTTGAGGTTGCTGTGAGCTATAACTCCATAGCACTGTAGCCTAGGCAACAGAGTGAAACTTATTCTCAAAACAAAACAAACAAACAAAAATAAATAAATAAATACATAATGGCAGAAAGAGGAGGAGTTTTTTAAAAAAAAGAAAACGTGACATTGGTGCCTGAACTAATGGTACAAAGCAGGAAAACACAAAAAGCAGAGAAGTTGAGGATAGTTGTGTGAGAAAATATGTACAGATTAATATCTTTAGCCTGCTGACTAGTCTTAAACAGTCTCTATTTTATATTTTCTATGTATCTTCCTAATGAGGTTTCTGATTTTTTTTTTTTAACAGAAATGACCTTTAGTAAAGTTGTTGAATTCAGACTTGGAAATTCATGCTAACTTTCTTTAGAGTACTTTCACTTTTAAAACTTTTTAGGCAGATGCAGTGGCTCACGCCTCTAATCCTATCACTCTGGGAAAACAACACAGGTGATTGCTTGACCTCAGGAGTTCCAGATCAGCCTGAGCAAGAGCAAGACCCCATCTCTAAAAAATAGAAAAAACTAGCTGGGAGTGGTGGCAGGCCCCTATAATCCTAGCTACTTGGGAGCCTTCAGCAGGAGAATCACTTGAACCCTGAAGTTTGAGGTTGCTGTGAGCTATGACACCATGACACTCTACCCAGGGTGACAGAGTAAGATTCCATCTAAAAAAAAAAAAAAGAAAGAAAGAAACTATTTTTACATGTATTATAAACTTCAAATAACATGATATCTCCAGACCCTTATCATACTATGTGTTATCCAACCAAATGAAGCATTTTACATAATTTCTTACTTAAAGAATATAAAAAGCAATCCAAGCATGTGAAGCTTTATGAGTTTGATAGAAATTGTCTGGAAAATGGTAAACCCAAAGATATCATTTCTAAGTAACTAAACACACCAACTCTTCTTACAATTAGCAAATATTGGTATCAAATATTAATATTAGCATCTTTTAATTATTTGGAAATTTATTTATAAGCACACACATTCCAGATATGAAGGATAGTAAAGAAAATAACATTTATTTCTTTCAAACACTCACAAGGAATCTTAATTTTGACAGCCATGGACAACATTTAGTGCTTTTACTCTCTGGAAGAAGAAATGTATGGAAAGTAAGTAAAAATATGAGAGAAAATCTCTCATCACACAAGTGATACATACATCTATATGTTTAAAGAACAGGTCTAATTTTACCTTTTATGTTTCACATGTTGCTGTAGCAAGAACTTGCCTTGTCATTCGAAGTGGCCAGAGGAGAGACAAAATGGGAAGGTAAAGCTTATCTTCCTTGGAGTTATTTTCCACCAAACGTGACCAAATTCAATGCATTTGCAATTCATGGATCAGAAGATAAGCAAAGTTATGAAGCTCTTTACCCTGTCCCTCAGCAGGAACTGCAAGAAGGACAAAAACCTGATTTGTAAGTAGAAAATGAATGAAGTTATGTCCCAACAATAGGAGCTTTTTTGAAATTGATTTGTGGTAGAGAAATATTGACATCTTTTGGTCAAAGACGACGATGTATGTGTCCAAGCACCTGGTAGCGTCCCATGTTCACTAATGGTTCTCAGAAAATACTTAATAGACTAACTTTGGATTGACATAATCTCTCTTACTACTGAAGTAGAGCACTTGTTTTTCTATGGTAGTATGAGAAAAGTCTTGTTTAGTGAGTGTTATAATAGCTAATACAGAAGTATGATTGCAAATTCATTTATAATCCCTTTCAGAGCTAAATGGTCAGAGGCATCAGTATTTCCTGATGCAAACAAAGGGTTAATAAATCCTTTTTCCTCCTGCAAGAGAACCTGATGTTCAGTTACCTCTTTAGTTCTCTTCTCCTGGTAACCTCATCAGAATAAAAATGTCAACTATGTTTGTAGGCACCATTGCTGATGACAAAAATGATTCCTAATTGGTAAATTGCATCTGGGCTGAGAATAATTTTGAGTGAACTATAAATATAGCATGAAGACAGCATGGCTTTGGGATTCCCTTTTCTAGTCATGTTCCCTGTGGGGCCGCTAGAGCTATGCCTATGGAATTACTACAAGACATGTTGGCTTCTCTGGGGTACCAAGTGTTTAAGCCAGGGTTTCTCTTGTACTTTCCCAATGTGAGTCTTGTTTCTTTGCACTTGAAGCTGTCACCTAGGGAGAGTATAGTAACTGGCCAACCCTGTGAGTACTTCATGAAGTACCCCCTTGGGGAGCTTGGGGAGGAAAGCCACACGCTGATCTTGGGCAAGCTATGATTCCTGCTGTATACCCCTCTAAGCTTACTCTGCCTAAGATAGTATGGTCAGTCTGAGTGTTTGGAAGAGCCAACAGCATATCCTTGTGTGCACTGTTCCATGTAGAACAGCGGTTCTCAACCTGTGGGTCGCGACCCTTTTGTGACAATGAAAATACATCCTGCATATCAGATATTTACATTACGATTCATAACAGTAGCAAAATTACAGTTGTGAAATAGCAATGAAAATAATTTATGGTTGGGGGTCACCGCAACATGAGGAACTGTATTAAAGGATCGTGGCATTCGGAGGCATTAGGAAGGTTGAGAAGCCCTGATGTAGACAGACACTCCTGCCTTCGACCTGGCATTGTGCTGCACAGTTCTCCTCTCCCCGTTTACCTTCTTTCTATCATGCTCTTACTTCCCTCTCCTTTGCCTTCATCTCTTCCAGCATATTTATTTTACCTGATACACTTTCCCTCTTCCCTTTTGTTTTTCTCCCCAGTCCTGACACTTTCTACCTAGAATCCTTTTCCCTTCCTTTCTCTTCTCCTTCTTTGTAGTTTATTTAACCTCTTATGCTGGGATTGATAGTTGTGACTCAAACACTGACTCATCAGGGATGCAGAATGAAATAAAAATCTAGTTGCAACTAACTCAGGGCCCTCATACCAAGAAGGCATGTCTTTCTGGCTTTTCATTAGGTAATATCTGCCTGTATTCAGACTACTTGTTCATTTGTTATTGGAGATTTACCTTAGATGGAAGTATGTATACATCATCAAGGGCAGATCCAGGGCAGAATGACTTCTTGTAGAGTGGAGTTCTACTGCAGCATGTTAGCTAAGACTTTCTCTCTTCATAAACCCACAAAAGAAAGCTTCATAATAGTAAATGGTTTTCTTGGAATGAAAAGAACTAGAATTAACAGTCTTTTACAATCACTTTTCTTTGCTTTGGCAAGGAAAGGATATAAGTCTGTTCTCTAATCTCTAGAGCTGAAACCTTTAAAAACAATTGCTTATATGACTGATATAAATTATAAGCACACTTGAAAAGAAAAACATATGCAAGAGTATAATATGACTTGTTTGAAACCAGACAGAACAAATCAGGTTTTGAGGACTGATTTTTACTTCTCTCTCCAGCTGTGAGGGAGCTATTTGCTGAATTGAAAGAAGAGTGCTTTGAGATGCGGGTGAATGTTTTTAGAGCCAAGTGTTTGATAGCTCAAGTGAGAAACTTGTATGTGTAGAATACATCTTACCTTTGATATTTCTTAAAATAGAATGTTGTCCTATCATAGATGTGACAAAATAAATAGCCCTTCAGGACAACTATTTCACAAATGCATAATTCATTTCACTTCCCACCTTCTTTTTTTTTGCTTTCAGCCATCGCCTAGAATACTTCAAGCCTTTCAATTTTAACACACTGCTTGGAGAAGAATGGAAACAACCAGAATCTGACCTATGGCTAACAGAGAAGCCAGATATATAGGAACGCAGTAGATAACCACATCAATCATTTTTTCTCCTTACCTTTTGAGGTGAACCAATAATGAGCATCAGTCTTTTTTGAAACAGCATAAACACACTTCAACAACAAATATTTTCATAGAGGTCACTGAAAATGTGATATCTGTGGTAAATGTGTATGATTAATAAGAAAATAGAAAGTTTGTAGATGATTTTATCTATAATGTTAAAATGTTTCTCAGAGTCAGTCTAGAACCCATGATGTAAATGGGTTTAAATCACTATCACCTCAAATATCCTTGATTCTGTCACTGAAGTTGTTACTTCTCTTCTCATTTCCGTAAACATCAGCCAGCCTGAGACCAGGACATCTTATTTGCACATTTTTATTTTTATATAACATATGGTAATTTTTGCCTAAGCATCTACTGTCCATTATTGAAATTAGTAGAAAATAACGACCTATTTCAGCTGAAAGGGAAATCCATATCTGAAAGACGTCATTAAGATACATGAGCTATTTAACCAGCTGTTTCTTTCTGTCTTCTATTTTTACAGAATAAAGTTGTCTTGAATTCAGGCAACAGACTCTGCTTTCATTTACAAATAAATGACATTTTTCTTAATGTTGTTAAACAAGTTGTCAAAATGTCTTCAACTTATTTTGTAAGCATCAAAGATTCCTGGTCTAGAATTTTCAAATTTTAAATTGTAATATTTTAGACTTTAAAGCCATCTAGTAGATCATCTGTGAACTTCCTCACCAGGCTTGCATGTTCTCTGGCGTTCTTAACTCAGAGATTAGCAGTATTGTACAAGATGAAGGTTTTTTTTTTTTTTTTTTTGAGACAGGAGCCTCAAGCTGTCCCCCTGGGTAGAGTACCGTGGCATCTCAGCTCACAGCAACCTCCAACTCCTGGGCTCAAGCGAGTCTCCTGCCTCCGCCTCCCGAGTAGCTGGGACCACAGGCGCCCGCCACAACGCCTGGCTATTTTTTTGGTTGCAGCTGTCATTGTTGTTTGGCAGGCCCAGGCTGGATTCGAACCCGCCACCTTGGGTGTATGTGGCTGGTGCCTTAGCCACTTGAGCCATAGGCGCCGAGCCACAAGATGAAGCTTTACTACTTATAGAAATACCTAGCTGTCTACCTAACAGTATACTTTCTCTTCTTCTTCTTTACTAACAGAAATTGAATTTCTTGAGCTCAAGCAAATCGGTCTTCTTCAAAAACTACATTTTTCCTTTTCAGATATAAATGTCTATTCAACAGTTCAGTTCTACAAGATATAAGTATACAATCTTAGTTGGGGTTTTAAGAAAGCTACTTTAGGCTCGGCGCCTGTGGCTCAAGCGGCTAAGGTGACAGCCACATACACCTAAGGTGGCGGGTTCGAATCCCCAGCCCGGCCCACCAAACAACAATGATGGCTGCAACCAAAAAAATGGCCAGGCGTTGTGGTGGGCACCTGTAGTCCCAGCTACTTGGGAGGCGGAGGCAGGAGACTCACTTGAGCCCAGGAGTTGGAGGTTGCTGTGAGCGTGATGCTGTGGCACTCTACCCAGGGGGATAGCTTGAGGCTCCGTCTCAAATAAAAAAAAAAAGAAAGCTACTTTAAAGATGAAATACTCAGATGCCCTATACTTTTTATCCTTTGCCCTTTCCCTTCTTTTTTCATAAATTGTAGAATTGATACTTGAAGTAGCACACTAGTATGTTGTGACCGTGGGAAACAACCTAGGGATAGCTGGGTAGAAAAACAAAGGCGCCTGGGTTCCAAACAGTGCAATAGAGTAATATATCATTTCTAAAACCCCTACTTCTAGACTTAATGATACATGAGAAAAACTGCTTAATTTGTTTGTGCCACTTCATAAAAAAAATAAATATTTATATTATATTTGGCCAAATGCAATTCCTAACTAATATTCCTTTAGTTGAGTGGAAAATGTAAGCTGTCTTCCACTTAAGGTCAAAAACAAGGCAATAATGTCCACA
>NW_003852488.1:7001215-7002190 GCF_000181295.1 Otolemur garnettii
TTGAGCCCAGGAGTCGGAGGTTGCTGTGAGCTGTGACACCAGGGCACTCTACCCAGGGGGATAGCTTGAGGCTCTGTCTCAAAAAAAAAAAAAAAAAGTTCTAACTAGTGCAATGAAGGAATACTTAGAAGTAATTGACAAATATTAATAAGAAAGAATCAATAATATTTACAAATGTATTATTTACATTTTAAATGAATATCCTTTGTAGATATCCAGAGAAATATACCACAAATTTCTATAAAAATTAATTTAACTAAATTGTGGGATATGAGGTCACTGTATAAAAATAAATCAATTACATTTTAATATATTATAAATAAACACTTTGAAACTAAAATTTAAATCTCAAAACTGTTTACAATAGTACCGAAGCCATGAAATAAGCAGGAGTAAATTTAAGCAAAATGTGCAAAATCTCTATTAGATTAAACTCAATATTATTAAAATTGCAATCCCAGTTAAAAATCCTAAAAGGCTTTTTGGGTGAGGCCTAGAAATTAATTCAAAAGCTGATTCCAATATTTTAGGGGTATGCAAAGGACCTTATAATAGCCAAAACAATTTTGAAAAAGAACTACATTGGACAATTTATACTACCTGACTTCAAGACTTATAGTTAAATTTCAGGAATGAAGAGAGTGTGACATCAGCATCAATTTAGACTATTATCTCAATGGAAGAGAATAGGAAAACCTAGACCTAAAATATTTTCAGAACCTAGAATTCACATAGGTCATTGATTTTCAACAATGATGTCATGCATTTAAAAAGGGAAAGGATGGTCTTTTAACAAAGGGTATTAGAACAACCCAAAAAAATAGGTAGTAAAATGAACTTTGACCCTTAACTTTGCTTCCTACAGAAAAATTAACGTAAATGTGACTGGTGAAATAAAACCAAAACTCAGAGGTTTTGCAGGATAGGCAAAGGTATTTTTCAAACAGGATATAAAAAGCACTAAAAAAAAAAAAA
>NW_003852488.1:7002210-7011713 GCF_000181295.1 Otolemur garnettii
CCATTAATGCTGGGCAGACTGATACACACCTGTAGTACCAGATAGTCAAGGGGCTGAGGCAGGAGGACTGCTTAAGGCTGGGAGAGAACCTGGGAAACAGCAAGACTCAGGCTCTTTAAAAACAAAACAAAAACAGGGAGAGAGAGAGAAAAGCTTCCATTTAGAAAGGGAAATAACAAGCCACAGATTGGAAGAAAGTATTGAAGATAACAGGGACGTGACAAAGGGCAAACACACAGAATAGTTAAAGAACTCTCACAGCAGTAATAAAAAGGCAAGCCAATTAAAAGGGGAAAAACTTGAACAAACATTTCACAGAAGAAAATATTAAAAGGCCAATAAGTATATAGAATGACTCTCAACCTCATTAATTTTCAAGGAAATTGAAATTAAAATCACAAGATACCACCAAATGACTAAAAATACAAAATAGACACAATATCTAAATGGCTAAAATTTAAAAAGCATTAACAAGGATGTGGAACAACTGGAACTCTCATACAATTGTGAGTAGGAATATAAAATGGTATCAGGTTGGAAAACTGTTCTTCAATGTCTTATTAAGTTGAATGCACATCTAATCTGTGAAACTAGTTCACTGTACACTGTCAACTTTTCAGAGTTCAGTGTGATGAAAGACCCATGCACACAAGTTACATGCAGCAATTTTATTACACCAAGGTAGGCTCTGAGGAACAACAGAAGCCGGAGTCCTGGCAAGCTGGCTCCCAAATGCCTGTGGTGGATGGAGTCTTTTCTCGTGTGTTGCAGCATGGTAGCTGAGGGATGGTGGAAAGCAGCCCAATCTGGGTATAGATCCCAGGGTTAAAGGGCTCACTGGGCTTGTCTTTTTTCTTTTCTTTCTTTCCTTTTTTTTTTGAGACAGAGTCTCATCATGTCACCCTTGGCAGGGTGCTGTGGCGTCACGGCTCACAGCAACCTCAAACTCTTGGGCTTAAGCGATTCTTTTGCCTCAGCCTCCCAAGTAGCTGGGACTACAAGCACCTACCACAACGCCCAGGTATTTTTTTGGTTGTAGTTATCATTGTTGTTTAGAAGGCCCTGGCCAGGTTCAAACCCACCAGCCCTGGTACATGTAGCTGGTGCCCTAACCACTGAGCTACGGACACTAAGCATTTTCTTTCTTTCTTTTTTTTTTTGCAGTTTTTGGCCAGGGCTGGGTTTGAACCCACCACCTCTAGCACATGGGGTTTACTCCTTTGAGCCACAGCTGCCACTTGCCTTTTTTTTTTTTGAGATAGAGTCTCACTTTGTCACCCTTGGTAGAGTGTCGTGGTGTCACAGCTCACAGCAACCTCAAATTCTTGGGCTTAAGCGATTCTCTTGCCTCAGCCTTCCAAGTAGCTGGGACTACAGGCGCCTGCCACAATGCCTGGCTATTTTTTTAGAGACGAGGTCTCAGGCTGGTCTCCAACTCATGAGCTCAGGCAATCCACCCACCTCTGCCTCCCAGAGTGCTAGGATTACAGGTATGAGCCACCCTGTCCAGCCCTCACTGGGCTAGTCTTGAAAAATACCTTGTTTCTTCAAAGGACTGGAATGGTCCAGGCTGTTCAACAAGTCTTTTCCTATTTCAGAATGTTACATTCCCAGGACATTCTATGATTATTCTTGTGAACTACAAGCAAGACGTGGTGGACAGCTGGGTTTGTACAAGGCCACCCAGAGAAATGTCCTCCTCTACCATATAATTCAGCCATCTTATATGATCATGAAAAATGAATATTCATAGCAGCTTTATTCATAAGAGCACAAAACTGTAAACAAATTTCTATCCATAGGAAAATGGATAAACAAACTGCAATACAGTCAGACAATAGAATACTACTCAGAAAAAAAAAAGTACTACTGACACATACAACAGCCTAGATGATGTTTTAAAAAACATTACATTGAGCAAAATAAGCCAGACATAAAATACTGTATAATTGTTTTTATATTGATTACTTATGGGCAAAACAAGTAAATGGTTATAGATTTCAGACAGTAGCTTCTATAGGTAGGGGCAGGAAATTCAAATTGCCTGGAAAAGAGACATGAGAAATTTTTCTAAGGTGATTGAAATATTTTGTAGTTTGATATGGGTAATGGTTATGGAGATGCATACATTTGTCAAAATCCCTGTGGCAGGCACCTGCAGTCTCAGCTACTCAGGAGACTGAGGCAAAAGAATTGCTTGAGCCCAAGAGTTTGAGGTTGCTGTGAGCTATGATGCCAGCGCACTCTACCAGGGGCAACATAGTGGGCCTCTGTCTCAAAAAAATGACAATAGCAACTACTTAATTTGACATGGTGATAGTTTACCGGTTTTGGATAGGAAAGGCATATTTAAAATAATCTAGGATGATTTATTTATAAATTACCTGAAATAATTTTATAAATGCATATAAAACCATCAAAAAAGTTTAAAAGATACATTTTAGATTATTAGGATTGAATCAATCACTCTGAATCACAGCTTCAATATAAATCATAACTTTTATAATACAGAGAAAGCAAAGAACCAGTATTACAGCTATAATTACAATCATATAAAATACTGAATTTGAATGTTGTGGTTTGTAGGGTTTCTAAAACCTAATGTATAAGTCTTTTTATCTATTGTTTTTTAAACATCTCTTAACTGTCTTTCATCTACATAAGAAATATTTCCTTTTTCTAATACCAAGCAAGCAAAAGTACATTATGTAAACATTTTCTTTTCTCTTCTGAAAGGAAGATGCAGATACAGCACAGAAATTTGGGAAGTGTGTCCATTGGGTACAAATAATACACCTTCAAACTTAGAATTTGAGAGCAGGTATTTGTAATGGCTGCTTCAGATTTGTTTTTCAATTTTAGGACCATGGGGGATTAATCATCCCATTGTTAAAATTAGCATAAATGCATTTCTTTGCCATGTTTTGAATAGCAATTAAAAAACTGCGGTGTTAAGCAGATTCTCTTTTCTTATTCCTAGAGTACACATTGTATTTATTCAGGTGCTTTCTCATACTTTTCCCCAACTCAAGTAAAGTATTAGTCACAGTCCAGAGGGAAACATGCTTTTTAGTTTTAAAGCTCCAAACTATTTTTTTTAATAATAAAAAAGTTTTTGCTACAGAAAAAGTATTTAACCTCTCCTCCTCCTATTCCTTCTCCTCCTCTTCTTTCTTTTCCTCCTTTAAACAAACAACAGAGAAAAGGAAAGAAAAGAAAAGAAAATGTGAGAGGTTGGCTGCAGTGGCTCACACCTGTAATCCTAGCACTCTGGAAGGCCCAGGCAGGTGACTTGCTTGAGCTCAGGAGTTGACCAGTCTGAGCATGGTTGTGGGCACCTGTAGTCCGAGCTACTTGGGAGGCTGAGGCAAGAGAATCGCTTGAGCCCAAGAGTTGGAGGTTTCTGTGAGCTATGATACCACGGCAGTCTATCAAGGGCAATAAATTGAGTCTCTGTCTCACAAAAAATGGGTGGGGGTGGGGAACAGAAGGTAATGAACATAATTAATCTGACATTCAAAAAGAAAATGAGTAACAAGTGAATGAAGCAATCACAATGATCCCTCTGCACTTTTACTCATGCCTCAAAGCCCAGGGATTGTCATCCTCCCCCCCATTTAAGCCCCCATAATGTTAGGTAGTAAGTTAGGAAAGGCTGTCCTGGGGAAGGAGGGCAAGTGTGGGGCTCTCATTTCAGGGTCACCCACCTTAACAACCACCTTTATCACTAGTAAAGCTCACACCTGGGGATGAGAGATAAGCTACAAATCTATCAATCGGAATTTAGTGGACAAACTACAAAAGGATCAGATGACTGTAGCCTAAAAACAGGTACAATAGTCTTGAAGTACCTTATGGTACAGCCATAATACTGATTCTTATGTGGTCCACACCCCCTCAATAGGTTCTTAGAGAGGCTAATGGGAGGTCTGCATGTGCAGTAAACTCTGGTTCCAAGATCTCTGAACCAAGAAGTAGAATCAGGAGGTAAAAGAGAACTGCCAGCCCTAACCCTGGCCTCTCTGTCTCTTTGTCTACTTTCCTTGGGAATAGATGCCCGTTCACTGTCTATGGTGAATGTATCCTGCTCTGTGAGCCTATATCTTCCTCTTACTCCATAAACCTATCCTCTTCATCCTCAATAAACTTTGTTTCATGCTTGCCTTACTTTGGGCTGTCTGATCGTTTTTCAACCAAGAGCACTCCAAGAACCAAAGACCCAGCTGTCTTAAACCCAACATTTTAGGAGATACGCAGCTGGCCTTAAAACCCAACAATAGCATTTTACACATTGCTTTATTAAAGTGCTTATTTCACTGTGCCCTAGAAAACTATTCTCTCAGCCTTTCTACTCCGGCAACCAGTTCTATATAGCAAACTGACTGGCAGTTGGCTCAGATGCACTGTCTCTCTCCCTTCTGCCCCCATGGCTTTTCCGCTGCCCCTGCTATGTGGTAGGTACACCTGCAGGAACCCATGTCATCATTCTCAAACGTGATCTACCCTGGCTGTGTGAGGGAGCTGACACAGCTCCTGGGGCGACTTGTGACCTAGGAATGAGAAGTGACACTAAGAAAGGGGCTTCAAGGGGGATGGAGGAAAACCTGGCCTGCTGAACTGGAGAAGTACATATGCAGGTACTATGTACCCTGGAGAGTACATAAAAATGTGGGTATGAAGTAACCCAGGTAACCTATGACCAATAGAAACAGACCATAGATGACCAATGGAATTGGTTGCAAGTCTTTCATTGGCCCCTCTGCCTTTTTTTTTATTAGGAAAAAGCAATACTGTCTGCAGGCAAAGAGGCCAATGAAAGACTTGCAGCCAATTCCGCACAGAGAGGGTTATTTATACTCCTACAGGCCTTTGCATCTCTGTCTCTCTCACTTTCTCTCCTTCTTGAGAGGGACCCACTTCCAACTCTCTTTGGAAGTGCTCTAAACTTTCTAAAGTTCTTTGTTTTTCCTAAATAAAATTTCTCTTTGTTACACTGAAACTTGGGCAGGTTACTTTTACTTCCTATTCACATGGCCTGTGCTGCTCCAATTCTGTTTTCAGTTTCCATTCATTTTTGTTTTCCATTACTTCTGTGCCTCTGTTGAACTTTCTAGCTCAGCCAAGTAATAATTAACTGAGTTTGGGGAACCGGCACCCCTGACCCCCAACAGGGAGGATGATAGTTAAATAAATACTTCTTTCATCCCCCAGCTTGACAATTCTGAGGTCCTTTCCACACAGCTTCTCAGAAGTTCCCCTAAAATGATCACACCCCAGTTGCTCATAGCAGTAGCCAACAAATAACACAGTTTCCCATTGCCTTCTCCTCATTTCCATCATTTTCTGTTGTGCTCATCCTAGTCCCTCACTCCTGTTTGAAATTACTTACCCTAAGTCAACCTATGTGCAATTGTCCTACATTTGCTTTATGAGTCACTTGTTACCTAAAGTGGCCCTAGAAAGCAACTTGTGAGGATGGGAATCTGAAACTGTATCACTCACTGGGTATTTGGTGACAAGGACCCCATTGTTGGTTGTAATGACACTGGTATAAGTAATATTACAGTTACTAAGACTTTCATGAGGTACTGGCCTGGCTTATGCAGCTGAGGTACCTGAAGCCATAAAAATTACCTAGTCCTAATGGCTCTTTGTATCAACAGTTCAGCAGGCAAACAGAGGCATGAAATTGGAAGGGGTTATTGACCTGGCTATCACAAAGAGCTAGAGTTATAGCTATTCATGGAGGCAGGATAAAGTATGTCCTTCCCAGGGGATTCATTGCATCTTTTGGTGTGAAGTGATGATGTTAAAAGGGACAACCTGGGGTTGAGAACTTGGGACACCTCACCACTCAAACAACTTGAACTCACTGAATAGTTTGTCCAAATTGATGAGAAATGTAGAATTGGTGGTGGAAGAGGGAGAGGTAAGTATCAACTGAAGACTGGAAATCTAGCACCATGATAACTTGTTTCACTGAATCTTTTGCATTAAGCTTAGCTGGATAGCTACTTCCTTGAATACCATGACAGACTGAACTCAGTATGTGCAGCTCTGACAGCTGCAAGAAATGGATTGTATCGGATACCTCTCGTGTCCCACCTCACATCCTCTTAGGCCATTTTTAAGTTCACCTGTTTCACTGTTCTATAGAACTTCACCTCTGTTGTACCAGGTGTCCTTAGCTCTCTGTGCTTTTCTGATACCTCAGCTATGCGGAACACCTGTGGAAATCTGCTGATCTACTCTGTCATGTGCAAACCTGGAGGCTTAAAGGACTTAATATCCTTGGCCTATGGGGACAGAGGTGAGTGGCTAAAGACTCCCCACTTTTGTCCGTTGGGTTGACAATTCTGAGGTGCATTTTACATAGTTCTTTAGCCGTTCCTAGTGGGACCAAGCTTCAGTCACCTATATCAGTGACTAGCTTAAAAATTAAGCCTTAGATTGGCTTAATATTTATTTTTTCCAAGATTCCCATTCCTATTCCTCAGAATCACATTTCAGAATTATTAAGCTGCCTTTTTTTTTTTTTTTTAAGGGCTGGGAAACCCAGCCTAAAGTACTTAAATCCAAGAGGAATTTCTGCTTAATGAATCTTCTAATTAAAGATTACATCATTATCATTTCTAGGGCCTACCCGTTTTCTGATCATTTTTGGGTCCTAATTCTATTGTAAATGAGCAAAACTTAAAAAATTGACAATCATAATCATTTATTATTGCCAAAAAACATTTTTCATGTAAGGAATAGTAAAAAGAGTTACCCCTACGATGACACATGTGTGAGGAATATAGGAAGAAGTTTTGAATCTAGGAAGAGTGAGGGGGGTCTGTACAAATCATTTTATGATTTCATGAAAAATAGCTGATAATTAAAATATTATTTCCCATAGAATAGGATCCATGAGTAAATTTTGTGTATGTTTATAAATCTAATATGTAACGTAAAGGAGAAATAGATAATAGTGTCAAATGACATTTCTTCTTACCCATTTGTTTGAATTGCAATAAAATAATATACAGCTATCTCAATGGGTCTTGAGAGAACTTTGGGTATTTTTCTGTTAATTTTTACAGAAAAATTCACAGAGAATGCCAGATTTAGTGAAAACTCATTTTCCTTTGGCAGCCTATCACCTGCATTTTTTAAAAAAATAGTATTTCTGACTTAATAGTCCCCGAAAACCCATGTTTGTAATAATACCCTAAAGCACTGCAGTATCTAGAGTACATCTTTTGAAGAGATGGCTTTGCTGAAATAGAAAACCAAACTATAAATTGGAGTCTAAGCTTCTGAGAAATAAAAACTGTGCTCAATACAAAGGAATGTTTTTGAATTTTTGAAAAAATAATAATATCCCAAATAGTTCACTTTGATATACCCAATAGAAATACCATGTGTCCTATACTTCCACAATCTTCCTTCCAGCTATCTGACCTTAGCCAAGTTACTTCATTAAAATATTACTTTGGAATACTTTTTTTTTTTTTTAAACAAAGTCTTACTGTGTTGCCCTAGATAGAGTGCTGTGGCATCATAGCTCACAGAAATCTCAAACTCTTGGTCTCAAGCAATTTTCTTGTCTCACCCTCCCAAGTAGCTGGAACTACAGGCTCCCACCACAATGCCCAGCTATTTTGTTGTTGTTGTTGTTCTTGTCTTTGTAATTTACAGGCCCGGGCCAGGTTCAAACCCACCAGTCCCAGTGCATGTGGCTGGTGCCCTAACCACTGAACGATAGGCACCTAACCTTGAATACTTTAGTTTTTCAGGAAAAGTATTGATACATTTAATTTTGACAGCAACCTCAAAGCAGATCCTCAAAAGCAGCAACCTCAAAACATCCTTGGAATGATTATTGTTGAAGATTTACAGAGTTAAGTGTCTTTCTTAAGATCATACAGTTAAGAAGCTACAGATTTGAACCCAGAGAGGTCAATTCTCAAGAAAAATCACTTGTGTGCCATACTACTGCCTTAGTCTCTGTTATCCATCTACATAAAAAAGCTATTTTTTTTTTTGAGACGTAGTCTCACTTTATCACCCTCGGTAGAGTGCAGTGGCATCACAGCTCACAGCAACCTCCAACTCTTGGGCAAGTGATTGTCTTGCCTCAGCTTTCCCCTTCCAAAAAAGCTATTGAGAGTGATATTGGCTCGGCGCCTGTGGCTCAAGTGGCTAAGGCGCCAGCCACATATACCTAAGGTGATGAGTTTGAATCCAGCCCGGGCCCACCAAACAATGATGGCTGCAACCAAAATATAGCCAGCTGTTGTGGCGGGCACCTGTGGTCCTAGCTACTTGGGAGGCTGAGGCAGGAGACTCGCTTGAGCCCAGGAGTTGGAGGTTGCCGTGAGCTGTGATGCCACAGCACTCTACCCAGGGGGACAGCTTGAGGCTCTGTCTAAAAAAAAAAGAGAGAGAGTGATATTAACAGATTGCTGAGAGAGAATCCTGGCGTTCATCATTCCCACAAGAAAGGACGAAGGCAACTCCAGCTAAGATTTGACTGGAGTGTTAAAGGGAGTGTGCTGGAGACAGCAAGAGAGTAGAGAAGCACCTATGGTGACTGGAAGTTTAGGAGGGCAGCGTGAAAGCACTGGGCCTCTGCAACTCCCACTTTCCTGCCCAGGTCAAATCATCCTGGAATCAAGAGAGACTTCTCATTGTAGAGAAAAGGTCAGCAGAAGATCTTTACCAACTCCCATGTCAAAAACCTACAATCTTTATAACAGGAGATTCCCCCAGTCTGCACAAATCCTGAGCTCAGTTTGGAGAGCTACCAGAAATTCATGCAGTTGCATTGCCCTGGTTGAGGAGCACAAGGTGTGCACTCCCCATTCCCACCCACCCGCTGTGAGCCAAGCTGCTGTATCATGTGGCCACCTGGAAACCTGAGCCACTCTGGAGTGTACCCTGCACTAGAGACCAGTAGCCATCACAGTTCTCCAGCACTGGGGCTCTATCTTTATTATGCCAAGCGATTTTGTGTGGCTGATGCCACAATTTTAGCTATATAATACTTGGGCCTAAATTGCCTATGACTCCAGTCCTGCACAGCAGGGAAACCAACCTCTGTGACATACTCCAGCCAGAGCGATAGGCTACCATTCCTGCCCAGGAAAAACCTGTCCTTGAACCGAGCAAACTACCCCTCCCCCCAGCAAGAGAGGCCCCTGAGCATTCAAGCAGCTGATATGTCCCTGATAAACAACAATATAGGGCCTTTGCCCCTTGTAGACATATTCCTGACCTGCACAAAAGTCCTGTGTCAACCCACAATAAGGGGCATAGAAATAGCCCTTGTGTTGCCTCCAGCGAGGATATCCCTGAGATGGCCAAGCAGCTTTGCACTTACATCCCAGACTCAAGAAAAGCACCACGGCTCAGCGCCTGTGGCTCAATTGGCTAAGGCGCCAGCCACATACACCTAAGGTGGCGGGTTCGAATCCCCAGCCCGGGCCCACCAAACAACAATGATGGCTGCAACCAAAAAA